>NC_053115.1:11641523-12005273 GCF_010015445.1 Perca fluviatilis | reverse complement strand
GCAGTTTTCAGCAACTCTGAATCAGACTGTTCAACAAATGCATCCAGGTGTGATCAGATCAGAAAAGAGACTACAAAATAGACTAGGAATAGCTTATACATAACAGAGGATGTCCTTTACAACTGAACCACAGCAGTTCTCCTCAGGAAATAATCAGTTTGATATTTCTGCTTGTGGCGCACAGACATGTTGTCACTAGAAATAGTCTACTTTTGCGTCACACCAGGCTGCAATGGATGTAGCATATAATATTTAATGACAGACTGCAACATCGTCCTATAATTAGGGTCTGATATGTGATGTCTGTGGTATGTTTGCCCCTAAAATGCTCTTATAAATCATCGTAATATGGTTGTCTCAGAAGAAAACACTTGCACATTGAACTTGTTGAAGCATTTTTTGTCTGAGGCCTTAGCTTCTCTTAGCGAAGGTCTGTTTGTGCAGCACTCTCTGAATATTGCCTCTGGGTATGAAACATTAAAAAAAGACAAAACAACAGCTTAGAGGGCTACCTGTTTTTACTGTACGTTGTAAAGCTTTGCCTTTATACTGTTAGTGAACAATATCCAAAAATCATATTATGTAAGTAGAAAAATTATGTTAGTGCTGATTCATGAAATGGGTTCCTGGAGTGTTACTGCCTCAGGAAGCATTTCCCTAATCTAATCTATGGTTTTTAATTAAAATGCTTTATCTCTTAAGATGTGCCAATTTGCCTATCTCCAAAAGCCAATTGATTTTCCAAATAAATGAAAAAGCTGTCAAGACAAAATAAGCAGTTTTGAAGACAATGAAACACATGTTCATATTCACAAATCCAAACTTTGCTGGCCAGTAAAAATCCACCAACACATCTTTTGCAGGCATTAACCTTTAAAGCAATTTAGTATTAACACATTTTCTGTGTTAGGTGAGAAACATTAAATGTGTTTTTTAGGACTATTGAAGCTGATGAACTGTCTTTGTGTTACAGGATTTCTTCTTCTCTGAGCCTGCTCTTCTCTGACCTCAACAAGAGACTCTTCACCCTGTCCTACAAGGTACACTGCATTTGAATCTCTTCTTTCTCCAACCCTCTGGACTGTGATAGATATTCAGTCCTTATTCTATGCCTTTATTAGCATCTTCCACCCAGTTGTGACTGGAACTCGAGAGCCAGTGCTAATGAGACAGTGACCTGCTTGATGTTGTTGCTGGATATATTAAAACAGCTGAACCGCCAGGAGAATTAGCTAATAGGCTACAGCCTTGACCTTGTCTAGATTGAACTACGATGGCTCCTCAAGGCATTTTGACTGTCAAACTGAAAAAAAGTATTAAGCTGTAGGAGGCAGAACTTGTCCTTTGTACAGACAAATACAACTCTGAGGGCTTTTGTTTGCTCGGGCCAAAAACTGATCCGAATAGAAATGTCAGTGCATCTGATGTTAGATAGTTTGAATGTAACATGAGTACAGTAAGTGTACCAGTGTTGTGTTGTTGCATGGATGAAAGGGCATGTTTTGTCATGCAGACGCATGCACAACATTGCCCGCAAAGCAATGAGCACTGATGGAACATAGACGCGATGCTCAGCATCATTAGTGTCCTCTGTGGGCTCCCCTGAGGTACAGTACAACTCTGGACTCTTGATTTCACACTGAATTAATTTCATTCTGAGCACAAATCTCTTCTGCAATGTTATCCATAGGAGCAACCCACAGCTCATGTTGTGGAGCGGAGGAGTATTGCAAAGGAACTGTGGCATCTTTACATACAGTACAGTCATAGAATGCTTTCTCATCTTTCTTTTTACAGAGACTATGAAGGTTGCTGCACTGTACAGGAAAAAGAAGTTGTATGAGGCAACAGTTAAATTAAATTTTTTTTTTTTTTTGGAAAGTGTATGAAGAGAATAAGAGAGTCCTGGGAGGAGCTACCACTGTGTACCTTGTTGTTAAAATTCAAGTGACATTGATAGCACCTCCTTGATTTTTGTACTTGAAGAAACCAATCAATATCCTTTCTGCAGCTGTTGCATTAGGGATTTTTTTGCTCCACTGAGCTGCCTGACGTTTGTACAAAACAGCGACCCATTCATCAGGGCATACTGGAATCTTCAAAGTGTGAAAAGTTTAAAAGCTTAACTTTTTATAGTCTGGGATACAAAAAGAAAAACACCTTTAAATAATTTTTTTAACAAATGCTGACCTCTGCAAACAATTGATTGGATAAATATTGCCTCAAATAAAACTACATTGTGAGGAGGAATCGCACATGGACAAGCATCTGAGAGCCTATATCCATTTACTTCCTGGGTAGCGATGGTTATTAAATTCCAACCAATAAAACCATCACAGATTGTTTGCAATAACTTTTAAATGATCCCTTCACACATTTTAAAAAGAATACAAAGCAGTTGTCTCTTTATAATGGACAAAAAAAATGATTATTAGAAAAGTTAAGTAAAAACCAAGAAATGTGTTATATTTGACCTCAGTAAAATCTGCCTCTACTTAGTTTACAAATGCATTTTGTCACAGTAATTTACATAACAGAACCTTCTTTCATTTACATATTAGGACACTTAAGTGCCTCCCAGCGCACCCTTTAGTACTCTAATAGGATTTGAACCGGCATTTCACATTGTTGATCACACAGATGTTCCAGACAGTACTATTAACTGCTGTTATTATTGCTTGTATGTAAATGCATTTTTAATATAAACAAATGGCCATAACAAGCACCCTCATACATCATATTCCATTTAGTTTGAATTAGATATAAAAAAAACATGTGTATTTTCTAAGTTTTGATGGCGATAGTGAACAATGGGCTTGAGTTGCATTGACAACATTTAAATTCAGTGTTTAATGAGAAGTGAAGCAGTGCATATGCATAAAAAATATTTGAAATTCAAGAGATTATTGTGATAAATACATGCACGCTAATTATGTCTTAGGTAAAGTGTATGTATTTATCTTGCGTCATTTATGATTTATGTCATTATGTAAGAAAGGGCAAAGCCAAAGGAGTGTTTGTAATTATGCAACAGAAGCTACTATATATAAGCACCTCAAATAGTTGCTTTTAAACCAAGGTGAGTTTACAGTCCATATACATATTTAGCTTTTTTCTTTTCTTTTCTTCAGAGATATAGCTTCACATAGTACGGAGCATCATGTTTCTGACAATATGGCATTATTGAACGTTTGGATGATTTCTTCACAGTTTGAAAAGTAGTAATTACTAAATGTAAAGGAGCTGACACACCAACCCGATTATCGGCCGTCGGACAGTCTGGCGAGGTTGGTGACTCGAGTCTGTATGGTGAGTTCCGTGCCGTCGTCAGTCGGAGGAGCCGTCGGCTTTAATTTGGGCCGATTTGACTTGTTGAAATGACGAGCGGGATGAGCGTGAGGAACGCCTCTCAAAATCTGACAACAATCTTTCAAACTGACCTTTGTCAATCAAAAAAACAGACAGATTCAGCAACTGTATGGCCTATTTCTCGCTATAAATGCTTTCAGAAACACGTTTCGGTGAACTATTTTCGTAAAATACGAGATCGTATTCCGAATTATGGTCAGCTTTGAAATTCGGGAGAAGCCAGACCCACGTAACGCGTTCGTCATTTCTGGTTTTCATTTTTTGTATTAGCGCCGCCTGCTGTTATGGAGACGTATTAAGTATCGTGCACGCGCAGAACGTACGTTCAAGTCGGTGTCGCTTCGGTGTGTTCCGAGGCACTTTTTTGACCTCGGGGAGCCGACTGATCAGTCCGACTGCCTTTTCTGCCGACGGTCGGCCATTGGGTTGGTGTGTCAGAGCCTTTAGAGAGACATGCTGTCCCCAACGCTCTGATCCCATTGCCTTTGTTTATCCCACAATCAATTTGCTCTAATTTCCTCTCCTGAGAGCCACAGTGTTGCATTTTATCCATGATAAATTAACAAATTTTTGCTTTCATATTATCAATGGAGTGTGTCCTACTTCATCTTCAGCACACAACAAAAACAATTAATTTAGATTGTTGTTCCAGTGAATTGTTGTGTTACTTTACTGATAAAGTACATAAATCACAATCACTGTGATTGTGATAAGTAATGTTGGCAGTAAAATCATAAATGAGGAACAAAGTTTCCTGATATTCCATATTCCCCCAAGATTGTGTCTTCAAATTGTCCAAAAACCTAAAGATATTGAAAGATATAAAAAAGTGTTTTGCTTGACGAATAATGATTATATGATTAATCGATTTTTAAAATGATTGTTGATAAATGATAAATCTTCTAACATTCCAGCACTATTACATCATTTACATAAGCCTCTAGGAACTGCTTATATACTGTACAGGGACAAATAGTATAATGTAGCATTTTGTACACTGACCTGTTGAAAGAAATCGTGCACATACTGTACTGATAACATTGATTGCCTGACCATACTGTGCAGGGTCCAACACTAAATGGTCTTTACCCTCTGCTGTATGGCCACGGATTTCTCCTCTTGTTCTAAACCTCAGTTGATTACACTGTAGTTTGTGACTGAGAAATCCTGCGTCTCACAGCTGTGTACCGCAGGCCAGGACCGAGGCTGCAGTTTTACAGGGGATTTTGTCTCTCATGGGAACACTTTGTTCCATTAATTTGCATACAATCATTGGATTGACTTTAATGAAGTCGCGGCGTAACTCCTCATGCAAGGAGCTTTTATAAAACTTGTTTCTAGAATGCTAACTCTACTGTGGTCAAAAGAACAAAAGTGCTGACACTACCGCAAGAAATGTATATTAGATGTAAAATGCTTTGTTTGTTCTAATGATTATTGAGCCGTATCCTGGAACAGTCAGTCATTAGATACTGAAAGGCTATTGTATGGGTTGTTCTTTTGCTTCATTTGTGGGACTCCCACTGGGGAAAGTAGACATATAATAAATAATTGATCAGTTTTAATGTAACGTTGGTGATTGTTGACCCTCACCTCTGAAGGACACTGATACTTTTTGCTTTGGGTGATCTGACTCAATTCCAGACTGAATGTAGGAGTTAGGATATTGTGTAGCCTACATGCTGCATGGACACTGCTGTGTTACCACATTAACATATTACAGTATATAGGCTTATTCCTACTCACATTCCACAATCTCTGTGCGTGTGCATTTTTGTGTGTGTGTGTGTGTGTGTGTGTGTGTGTGTGTGTGTGTGTGTGTGTGTGTGTGTGTCTTTTGTGTGTGTGTGTGTGTGTGTGTGTGTGTGTGTGTGTGTGTGTGTGTGTGTGCGCACACTGTGTCCAGTTTGTGTAGGCATTGCATTAACATGGTTAAATCCTCTGCATGGCTTATTGGATCCAAATCCCTCCCAAAGCTTTTAAAGCTTCTGCCTTTTCATTTCTGTGTCTCTTTCTGTCTACAGTACCTATCGTTCCATCTGACAGTGAGGAACCTGTAGTTCTACCTTCTACTGTATGTATTTTCCATTTCAGCTTTTGTTGTAAAAACATCTCCACCCTTAAAACTTAAACTGATACTTGTTATATTGGGTCATTTTGTTGGACAATCCCAAAATGGCATGTTTTTCATTTTGGTATTCAATTCAAGACATGGGATGCAAATTGATTTAATGTGCAATGCCAAAGAATATTCCACAGACATTTCAACTACAGTTACCTCAAGTAACAATGGCCTGTTTGACTTCAAGGTTCAAGGTTCTTTATTTGTCATGTGCACAACAATAACAAGTAGTCTTTGGCAATGAACATCTTAGGCCTCAGGCCCCTACAACACTGCTCATTAAATAACTAAAAAGAAAATGCAAGTAAAAACAAAATCTGAACCTAAGCAAAACTTAATGTTTACAGAATGCAAAAAGGAATGAAGTAATGTCTGCATCCTGACTGCATTTTTATTTTTTATGTCAGACATGTCTAAAGGATCTCTTTATAAAGCCCATTACAACCATTACTGACCCTCTCTCACTAGCAGAAATGACAATTGTTCCCCCCAGCTAAAGACAAGTAAACATGATTCAACAAGTAAAACATGAGCGACAAAATGAAATTAAACAATATAAAAATCACCTTTAACTCCTCTTTACTCATCATCCAGTTTAAGTGAGGTTTGACTTGTATTTACAATGGGAAGTCTGTACTGATGGTGAAAACTATACTGTCTCAAAGCAGTGTTTTGTACCTTTTCTGGCTTTTGAATTGTAATGATCCCGGCATGTAGAGACGTCAAGCTTTCATTTCAGTTCAAGAATGCATTTGTTTTCTATTTGAAGGCAGCTCCAAATGAATTATACATAATATGTGTAATCAATTTGAAGATGGTAGTGTAGCCTATATTTCAAACATGTTCATGTATTTTTAGTTAGGAATATCAAGTTACTGTATATGTTTTAAATACACACCCTCTACTTCACAATGCAATCATGAATGGTTTATAAACTAAACTATAGCCGCAGTTGTAACTTCTGTTGATTAATAGCATTATAGTTATATTTCTAGCAGGACTGGTCAATGACAAAAATGAAGTGGTGTGTCCTGGTGGCCTGACCATGTAATCTTAACGTCCCCAGTTCGAGTCCATCCAGGGTGTTTCATGTCATCCCTCCTCTCTGTCTCTCTCCTCATTTCCTGCACGCCATATGATCATACACTATCATGATATATATACTTACATACAGTAGATAATACCTTTTACTCATTGAAAGAGCGTTATCACTTCCATAGATATGAAGCAGTAGGGTCCTACACTACCTTCTATTTGGCTCAGTAGGCTGTTATCATATATTGGTAAGTTGGATCCCCCATCCACGTCAATGTTAGACGCTAAAAACAACTGCTTGAGGACTTTCAACCGGGAGACCGGTGCTTATGTTTGGGAACACAGCCAAGCTCACGTCAACTAACGCCACAGATAACTAATTTTCATAATTCTAAATACTAAATTTTAGCTGTGTAAATATCTAATGTAGCAAAAGAAAATATAAATAAATTATGCAAATATAACTTTTCATCCATTCCCATGACATTTACTACGCTCAGAAACGAGGCCATGCATATTTATAGTGTATAACATTTCATACCGTTGGCACAGCTTGTAATGTGCTACCTTTAGTTCTAGAGTATCTTTGCCTAAACCTAACCAAGTAACGTTAGCTTTGTTTGAATTCACAATGGACTCCCAGAGCGTTAAATCACCACGCCAAGGGGTCCAGACTTACCCTGGCCCTACCAGACTCTCGTACATTTAATTTGTACAGAGAGTCTGGCCACTCTCCATTGACAAGTGGCTCTGGATCTGCCATAACCAATCGCTAAAGTTTGGTCGTGACGTATGTCATGCTCATGTGCAACAACAGGGGAGACCGACAACAACTAACGGCTTATATTTAGCATTAGCATCACTAGCGTTAGCCATAGCCAACTCCTTCACCACTAACGGAGCGAGCTGGAAAATCAAACTTTTCCTGAACCCCGTGGGGAGGAGGGCCACAACATCATGGCCACCAACAAAACTCAGCAAAGATTGTTCTTGCTCAGGCTTTAACTTCTGGATATACGGCAGCGTTGCCCATGGACCGAATGGCTTCGCTCGCATCTTTCTAGCATCCTCAACGTCATCGTTCTCAGCCACTCCCTCTGTTCGCTGATTGAGCCGCCAAATATTTGGCCGGAGAAAACCTAAGAATATACCGCAAATCCAGACGGAGTACTGAAAGGAAATGAAAAGAGTACGGAAGTACGTAGGAGAGCGGAGCCAGGCTAGTCCAGACGAGTGATGGTCAAATGAAGCTTCGCGAACCACTGTCTTTATTTTCTGAGCTCACTAGATGGCGCTCTCTGTTCAACAAAGGGTTGAAAACATACTGAGTTGCCATTCCTTTAACCTTTTTCTTTGAGCAGAGAGCGCCATCTAGTGAGCTCAGAAAATAAAGACAGTGTTTCGCGAAGCTTCATTTGACCATCACTAGTCCAGACATGAACAATGACCGTTACCATGTGAATAGATGATAACGGCCCTTTAAACCTACTAATAGGTGTAGCGAGCCCCTTCTAATCCATATGAGGTTGATAACCACTGATAAAGCCCAAAAAAAAGTCCAACATTTAAAAGCATCTCGCTATCTAACTTGATTGAGGACAGCTGCAGAAATGACTGTTTGGAGACTGTCCCTGATTACCCTGTTTTTCACCAGGCACAGTATGACTGTGTAAGGAAGTGTTAAACCATAAATCCTCCTACATTTCACACACACATCTATCCATGGCTTTGTCTATGAGGGGATTGGAACAAAATAGAAATACATTTAACAGTGAAAATGACTTTTTTCTGTTCATCTACAGTATGTTGGCCGAAATTAGATTCTCTTTTGTTCCTCTCTCCTTCTCATTATTAGAAATGTCTGACTTGGTTGAAAGTGTTTCTCAGACAAAATGAATATCAGGGTTAATGTGCCTATTATTAACATGTGGGTTTCTATTTTAATAACCTCACGTCAAATTGCTGGTCTTCAATATCCAGTAGCACATGATGTAACCTAATAATTGGGACAGAGACAGATGCTTTAATTTCTCACATGTGATCTCATTTCAGATGATATTTGAATAGAGAAAGTATATTTTAACATTTACTGTAGCAGAAAGGTAATTGAGAAAAGGCTGAGACCTATTACTGTATATGGCAACTGTGTTGTATATCACCAGACTTTATTAATGTAAAAATTATTGAATCTTACAGAGAATGTTGTCAGGTATATTAGTGTTTTCATGCATGTGTGCAATTCCAGTGAATCATCAAATCCTGCAAATTACATAAAACACTGGTATTCTTACCACATACTTTTATGTGGAAATAACTTCAATGGCCCTGATGAAGTTCCTATGCGAAGGTCATTTATTTTACTCAAGTAATTTATTTATAATCTCTGCCTTATCTGCCGCAGTCGGTGACTTTTATGGATATTCCCACGATATGGCTGCTCTACCTGTTATTTTTAGCACTATTGAGCAGTGCAGTCAAGGCAGACAGAAGTTATATTTCACATTGAAATTCAAGCTCGGAGCGTTACATGTACGTCATCTCATGTCATGTCACGCCAACCAGTAAACTACCTTCTCATACTGTATGCATTTACCTGAAAGATGAACTCAGCACTGTACTGAACACTACACAATGAAGGTTTTGGATAACCGCAGTCCTTTTTTTTTCACATACATGTGCTGCTGCTGTTGGTATCTGTCTTACCTAACATGTATAATTCAACAGGGAGCTGAGTTTTTGCTGCACGTAACGACAGCAAGTTGTAGAGGAAAGCACTACAATTTAACATCTGAGAGCCAGTGACAGCAGAAGTCACATCCTGTCAATTTCACTGACTGCCTCCCCTCTGTGAATTTCTCTTCATGACCTCTCACTCCTGCAAATACTACTCCCCCTCAGTGGGATAAATTCTTGCCCCTCTCTTTTTTCTCTACAATATCTACTGACTGCTCTGAATTTTTCCCTCCAATCTGCGAGGCCATCTGGTCCTCTGTCCTCAGCCTTGTGTATGTCCGCAGTATCTTTTGCTCTCTGAATCCATTTGACAAGATTAATAGAGTGAACCTCAGACAGATATAAGCTGCTCATTTTGATAGGGATCGTTGGGAGGAGATAAGTTCATGAGCAGATGTGCGGGCTTTTTTCCCTCAACAATGACAGCTCACCTGCAAGGCCAATTGAAATGTTCAGGGTAAAACAAAACAAAAAAGTAAAAGATTATTCTGAGAGATAAAGCTCTAATCACTCTGATGTGACGTTAGGTTCTCAGGCCGATATTATGCAAAAATGTGACCCTCTTTCATCTTCCAGTGTCAGACACGGCCACAGACACTTTAAAATCACCCAGCTGGCAGTATAAATGTCCCTGCCCTGAACTGTAGTCAGATTAATGTGCTGCCAGGTGAAATCCCGCTGAAAAAGATGATTGGTTTGAGATCAGCTGTGGTTTGTGGCGCATACAGTGTAGAACATGTGGACAGTTACAGCTCATTTTTCGTTTGAACTAATACAGTTTGAGTCTACAACATCCTAGATCTCTATATTATGATTTTTTTTTCCTACAGTGAGGGTGACAGTGATACAATATCCTGCTATGATAAATTCAGGGGGGAAATGGCACAATAGCACCCAAAAACTACAGGCCTCCATCCTTTTATAATAGCTTATGTCCAATGGAACCAAAGAAATGCTACCAAGGCACTTCCAGGCAGAAGTAGGGGGAAAAAATAGCAGATGACTTAACTAAGCAGTGGTGGAAAATTGATTTGGGTGAACCTTAAATAGATATTCATATAGGCTTGATTAATATTTGCAAACCGTATTGAAATTAGTCCTATAATGCAAATCTAACAGTAGCTAATTACATGTTAAATTAGTCACAGTGGCTTGCTACTGCCTCCAGTGGCAAAGGGGAGAACTGCTGTAGCATTTGATGTTCACTCGACTTTGTGTCTGTGTAACTGTAGTGCCCTGGTTTGGCAGCCATGTTTGGAAATGAATGGAACAAGCATCCCTAAATACATTAGGGAGCACTGTGTTGGTAGAACAAAACAATCCAAAACTGTGATGGTTCAATTTAGCTTTAACTGAAATATTTGACAGCAACATTTCTTATCACACACTGCCAGTTACAAAGCTTTATGTAACACAATACTGAGTAAGCATCACTCAGTACGGCCGAATGATGGCCTGGCTTACCTATTTTTTTTTTTATTCTTTAATTTTTGTCGCTAAAAATATGCATTGATATTAGACACACTGAATGGGCCACTGAGAGTCGTGATAAATGCATCTGCATCATTTTACCTTTTCAATTGGTCTCATTTAAGCAAACAAACTGCTTCTCAGTTTGAATATACTGCTTGCAGTGACTGTGTATTTTGAATTTCACGATTGATTGATTGATTGATTGATTGATTGATTGATTGATTGATTGATTGATCGTGATTTTATTCATTATAAAAAAAAAAATACAGGATATGTGCTCCGTGTACATCAGTTCAGGCCTACATGCTGGGGGTCCCAGCCATGTTATGGTACAACTGCCCTACTGTAGTTGTGAGCCTACGTTGCACGTCATTCTCTCTCTGCCCTCCTATTTTCTGTGAGAAAGCATGAAATTCTCACCAAAAGTTGTATTACATCACACTCACACACATTCTCTCTTCTGGGAACATCAATTCAAACCTGGCGCAAGGACTTCTCATTAATGACATAACACACACCCTTTGGCCAACCCCAGCACCCAGGTAAGCTACACACAGTAGCAATGTGATGAATCATGCATGATGTTTACATTTAACAGTCTTTGTGTGTGTGCGTGCGTGTGCGTTTGTGTGTGTTTACTTGTCCAAGTTTCTACCCCTCCAGACACATCCTGTTCTTTAATTTTCTCCCACACATCTCTTAACCTCTTCTCACCCTCCACTTGTATTTTCTTTTTTTCAGCAAACCAATTTACCTTGCGTGCTAATTAACAAGGTTGGCCTCAATTAAAGCAGTAATTGGACCATATGGAAAAACCAAATTGAGATACATCATAGACACAGTTTCTTTATTATCCTCCTGTGAAGACCTATTACTACGACTGAGGGAATCTTTGTTTTGGTAATTTATACAGGATTTATTTATTGTCGTAATATTTGTTTGGTGAAGAAAAAAGTATCCGAGCTTGTACAAAGGAACCCTTTACTATATGATAGAGAAATGTGGCCCTTAATAGACTTACAGCCCATACTATCTGTCAACTAAATGGAACAATTATGGTGCCTGGTTGGAAATGCCACAGTTTTTTTTTTATTTATGGAGAAATTGCCCCCATTTCAAATATCACTTAAAGTGATGGTTCGGAGTAATTTTACCCTAGGGTCCTTTGCACCATGACCTCGAGCCAAACACCCCCCCAGAAGTTTTTTTCACCTGGGTCGAACATTGGGAGAGTTAGCGTAGAGTAGCGTTATCAGTTGAATAGCTTAGCGCAGGGGCTAATGGACCCACATTTGTATTTCGTATGTTACCCCACTAATGATGCACGAAATGATACCAAACGTCTACAAGTAGTACAAATAGGTTATGCACTCATAAAACGATGGATTGGAAAGTTTGTAAGTACACCAGAAGTTTATGTAAATAACACTTGCCTGCTGGCTTCTGCTCTCTGCTGTTGTTGTTGCTGCTGTAAGAAGAGTGCTTAGGGCCGTCTACAAATTACAACACCGAAAAGAGATGCAACAAAAATATTTTTTTTATTTACTTTTTTAAAGTAAGTGCTGTAGTATAACTAGCAGGAGACAAGTAATAATTGAGGTAAGTTTGGAGACATTACCTTATTTAATCATTAAATTAATAAATATTTTTGTTGTATCTCTTTTCATTGTTGTAATTTGTAGACGGCCCTAAGCACTCGTTTAACTGCAGGTAGCAGCAGCAGCAGCTAGCAGAAGAGAGCAAGTGTTCATAAACTTCTGGTGTACTTACAAACTTTCCAATCCATCGTTTTATGAGTACATAACCTGTTTGTACTTCTGTAGACGTTTGGTATCATTTCGGGCATTATTAGTGGGATAACATACGAGATACAAGCGTGGGTCCATTAGCCCCTGCGCTAAGCTATTCAGCTGATAACGCTACTCTACGCTAACTCTCCCAATGTTCGATCCAGGTGAAAAAAGCTTCTGGGGGGGTGTTTGGCTCGAGGTCATGGTGCAAAGCACCAGAGATGGGAGTGAGTCACACATAGGCAAGTCACAAGCAAGTCTCAAGTCTTAACCTTCAAGTCTCAAGCAAGTCCAAGTAATTTTTTGTGACAATCAAGCAAGTCAAGTCAAGTCATAGCTTTGGTCAAGCAAGTCACAAGTCAAGTCATACCAAAGTTTCCATTTTTAAACAAGATAAAGACAGTGATTATGAAGTGCTGGAGTTTTATTTGCATTTTTTAATCAATATTCAAAAGACATTGCATCCACATACATCTGAAGAGTTTAAATTAACACAGATAAAAAAGCACATCCTAAAACTGATATTAGGCCAACAATAAATCAACATTGTTCAATATGCCTCAAACATGACATCAAATCATGAAATTCCTTCAAACAATTCAAGTATAATGGTTCCTAAGTCAAATAATATTCTTCAAACATGCCTCACTTTTATGGGACAGAAACACATCCTTTAACCTTTCCTTCTCTTAAAGAACAAAACATATTCTTTAAGAGTAGCTGAATCCCACCACCTTTGCTTATCACATGGAATGGAAAGTATATGTTGATATTTGTCAGTGTATTTGGGAGTGAATGTGTGCGTGTTTGAGAAAGAGTGAGTGAAAAGTTATTAATATTGGTGAGTGAATGTGCATGTGTGTGTGTGTGAGAGTGCAGAGTGTGTTGTGTGCGTGTAAGTATGTGTGCCTAGCTTTATTCACATACTTACGTCTGCATGTGTGTGTGTGTTTATGAGAGAGAGAGAGAGAGAGAGAGAGAGCAGTTTGTGTTGTGTGTGTATGTGTGCCTAGTTTTATTTGCTCTTACCGCCACCTTGAACAAAGAGGGGAGGGTGTGCTTATTCATGGCCAAAACTGAAGGGAGTTCTGTCCATCACAAACGTCCAAATAGTGGTTCAGCTGAATATGGGGACTGGAACCCGAATCTCTCCCGATTTGAAGTGTCTGATGAAATTCGACGTCGGAAATTTTTGTACTGCAGACCTTGCAAACTGCCGTTCGTTTTTTTCTTTGCCTGGTCAGATGTGTAATCCTTATAGCCTAAATATTATTATTTTCTGTGCAGAGAGGGATCCATGACGTTAAGTTACTAGTCATAGCCAGTGTTGTTTACTGACGGTCTGCCGCCGCGCGCCGCATCATCATATCAACAGTTGCAACAGCAGATAACTCCTCCTCAATATCAGAGGGGGAAAAAATATATTTATTAAACAGAAAATCAAGTCATTTCAAGTCATTTGACTCAAGTCTAAGTCAAGTCTCAAGTCATGAAAAAGTCAAGTCGAGTCTTTTATGACTGTTAAAGTGATGGTTCGGAGTAGTTTCACCCTAGGGTCCTTTGCACCATGACCTCGAGCCAAACACCCCCCCAGAAGCTTTTTTCACCTGGGTCGAACATTGGGAGAGTTAGCGTAGAGTAGCGTTATCAGCTGAATAGCTTAGCGCAGAGGCTAATGGATCCGAAGTGTCTCTTAACATTACCCAACTAATAATGCCCGAAATGATACCAAACGTCTACACTAGTACAAATAGGTTATGCTCTCATAAAACGATGGATTGTAAAGTTTGTAAGTACACCAGAAGTTTATGAACACTTGCCTGCTCTCTTCTGCTCTCTGCTCTCTGCTGCTGCTGCTGTTACTACCGGGCAGTAAGAGTGCTTAGGGACATCTATAAATTACTACACCGAAAAGAGATGCAACAAAAATATTTATTAATTTAATGATTAAATAAGGTAATGTCTCCAAACTTACCTCAATTATTACTTGTCTCCTGCTAGTTATACTACAGCACTTACTTTAAAAAATAAGTTAAACTAAAAAATATTTTTGTTGCATCTCTTTTCGGTGTAGTAATTTGTAGACGTCCCTAAGCACTCGTCTCACAGCAGCAACAACAACAGCAGAGAGCAGAAGCCAGCAGGCAAGTGTTATTTACATAAACTTCTGGTGGTAACGTACAAACTTTCCAATCCATCGTTTTATGAGTGCATAACCTATATATACTAGTGTAGACCTTTGGTATCATTTTGGGCATTATTAGTGGGGTAATGTTAAGAGACACTTCGGATCCATTAGCCTCTGCGCTAAGCTATTCAGCGGCTAACGCTACTCTACGCTAACGCTCCCAATGTTAGACCCAGGTGAAAAAAGCTTCTGGGGGGGTGTTTGGCTCGAGGTCATGGTGCAAAGGACCCTAGGGTGAAATTACTCCGAACCATCACTTTAATCAAGCAAGTCTCAAGTCCTAAAATTTGCGACTCAAGTCTAACTCCAGTCAAGTCATGTGACTCTAGTCCCCCATGTCTGCAAAGCACCCTAGGGTGAAATTACTCCGAACCATCACTTTAACTAACTTGTGTTTATATCCTTTATTATAATTTGTATTCATAATTTCATTGCTGAAGGACACTCAACTGTCCTGTGAGTTGTTAAAAACCTCTCACTATAAACTTTGTTCTCATCATTGTTTTCCCAGTAACCCAGTATATGGTTCAATTGAATTCAATTTTATTTATTGTGATAGAAAGAAGATATATCATGACACTTTACAGATAGAGTAGGTCTAGACCACATTCTATCATTTACAGAGACCCAACAATTTCCCCCAAGAGCAAGCATTTGGTGCGACAGTGGAGAGGAAAAACTCAGGCAGACCCTGGCTCTTGGTGGGCGGCCTTCTGCCTCGACCGGTTGGGGAGAGACAGTTATACAGAAATATGACTTATAATAATTATAGCAGTTGGTATAATGGACTGACATGATGAACAGTGGCAATTATAGTAACAATGAAAATAATAGAACTATGACTAGTAGTAATAGTAGAAGTGCAGGGCATAGCAGGGCGTCAAGCAGGACCACGCAGCAACTGCAACCACGATCCAGGTGCCACAGAAATCTGCGATGGCAAGAAAGCACAAGAACTCTGGGGAAGAAGCTAAGAATGCATTAATGGTTAATGTGCAATCCCATGAATAGATGCAAGTGTAATGATTTTTCTCTGTAAGCATGTATGTCCATAAACACAAGTATTATTAGGCTGGTAGAAGACAAGAATAATAATAAAAGACTGTGGCCTGAAGGCCGTGGAGGCTTTTCCTTGGTATTTCCAGTTCATTAATATGTTAATGTCCTGGAGTTCCAGTTGCCTACCATGCATGACATACAGTGAGGCCACTTCCCTAAAAACTGCAAAAGTACTGTACACAAGGATGACAAGAAAGAAATGAATCAATATGATATTTGACAACCGATATGGATCTATGAATATCAATAATTGTGCTGTGGTACTGTATTACTGAAACCTCATTCTTGTCTTAACAGCTCTGCTCTAGAACAGTGCTCTGAAAAAGTCTGCTCATCTCCGTCCCTGGGGAGGCAGATTTTTACAGGCTTTTCTTCTTTTTAACAAGGTGACGGGGACTGCGCACGTAATGAGCTTTGTTCTGTGTCAGTAATTGAGAGGTGGAGAATATAGTACACTATATGCTCTGGTCCTGAAGAATAGAATATAGGGACTTAGCAGTGATTAGCACTGTAGTGGCAGGCTCCACATGTTAGCAGGTGGAGTGCTCATTAGCACTCCCAGGAGAAAGTGAGATTAAGATATTGTAGTTAAAAGTCAGACGGAGAGGCAGTAGCCTGAAGGTTAGTGAAGGTAGGTTTTTACTGTAAATCGACAGATTTTCTATTTATATTCACAGACACACTCTCCCTAAACGACTGTAGTCTAAATGGACAGACAACTGAACTACCAGATGCCATAGTGGAGCAGAAGTGGGCACACTGGGCAGCTCCCGGCATAGTTAGCGTTATATCTTATTTATAGGGTTTTTATTATTTGTGTCAATCATTGTCCCTTCATCCATTTTTAAAGTGATTGACATCTTTGTGGTATTTTAGTCTTACAACTGCGGGAGGAAACTGATTCTACTCAGTTTCTACTCGCAGAATATTTGCTGTGAGGTGCTACTCAAAATTAATAACCAAATAACTGGCAGATGCCTTTGTTGAAAGCCTGCTCCCAAATATAAGGTAAATGCTTTGTTAATGCTCTAAATTCTCACAGAGTGGTTAATGCATGCTAAGTAAACCTTCATGCTAAAATTGTACCTTAACATCAGGAACTGGAACTCGCCTGTAAACTCATTAAAGCCAAAGCTCAGAGATTATTTTGGAGGGTTTGAAAAATGTGTCTCTAACAGCATGAAAATATTCTCCCCATGCATTTTGCATTCCCGCCTGTGTCAGACAATGCATGGCTATAACAAAATGCTCCACTCATTCTTCCTCTGAGGATGAAGAAGCATCTGGTCTGAGAATATCACTAACTGCACAAAGCAATCTTTTTAAGACGCCGTGCACAATTAATCCTCCAGAAGGAGTAAAGGATTTAGATTAAGCCCCTACAGCTGCCTTGAAATGCTAACTTTAGCATTATCAACATGTCACCTCTGTGGTACTTTTTTTAAACGGAGGAGCAGGAGGACTGGTTTTTACCATAAATTTATCAAACAGTGTGCTAATGGATTACTTTGCACCAGATTGGACTACACTAACACTGAATACACAGTAGAACTCCTCTGCAAATATAACCATCAAGCACATTTTGTCAAGAGGTTGAGAGTGTATTTCTGTGTGTGCTCTGAGGCTGTGGTTTGCAATAAGGCTAACGCACTGAAATGGAAAATAGACCCTTGGGTGGAGGGGGGGGTATGGGAGAAGATTAGATTAAGGCCATGTCAACTGCCCACAATCTACTTTGGTATCATCCACACGTCACTATACAGGTCAAGCCATGTGCAAAGCTTTATTAAAACACTCCTGTCCAGATCCTACTAAGAGCTCCTTTCTGGCTCTGTCACACAGACACACACATCTAATCATGTTGCCAGCAGTACCAAACTAAGGTCATTGGGTCACTTTCCATTTTTACAGTCTCAATCACTCACCTGTTTCTCTTTCATCTCTACTCTTTTGAACCTACTTATACTGTACCTCATCATCCCCCGGTCTCTCTGTCTTTCTTCTTCTTTTGTCCTACATTGTGTAACTCTTTCCTCTGTCTGTAAGTTGTAGCATCACGTCCCACCCTATCAGTAAGTTATCATTGTGGACCCATTAACATGGCGGGCTCGAGCCTTTCCGGAACTGTGAAGCGTGACTGTGTCTGGCTTAGGACTTTAAACCACCTGCTGTCTGCTCCAAATCTGGGATAGATGGTTGGATGGATGGAAATTATAATGACGATTATAATGACGTGATGAATGACGGGGGAGTGGTAGTGGTTATGTTAATGTGTGTGGGTCTTTTTTGTTTTTGTTTTATTTATTTTTTTCTCGGAGCCACAGTTGACCATGACCTCCAGTTGTCTGTTGCAAGGGAGTGGAGGAGCACATCTGGTGTTTGTGTGTGTGTGTGTGTGTGTGTGTGTGTGTGTGTGTGTGTGTGTGTGTGTGTGTGTGTGTGTGTGTGTGTGTGTGTGTGTGTGTGTGTGTGTGTGTGTTTGTGTAAGTTGAGCATCTGGCCAGGCAAAAAAAAAAACAGGACTGGAGCCTGGAGCGTGCAGTGGGAGGGGGTTGTCGTACACTTCTGTGAAAATGCCCACATCTGTTTCGCTTCCTCCCATACACAGGAAAGTAAATAACAACAAAGTGCAAACAGCAAAAATTTGAGTAACAGATACTTCAGTACACGTGTCATAAAGCGCTGCTTTTTTACGTAAACATATCTACTGTGGGTTGGCATGCACTTACACAGCAGTTGTAGCTTATGACATACATATCTTATGTTGGTGAATGCACCACATAGGCCTCAGGCAGGTGTCCAACCCGGAGGAAAAGAACAGCAAAAATAGCATCCCCACACAAACAGACACATACTTGCACTCAGACAAAATATCTCTTGCTTAGCCTCTCACGAATCAATGTACTTTCTCTTATTCTCAACATTGAGTGGTTGGTTTGAAAATATTGCTTACAGTATAGTATATTAAACACCTATCTTATAGGCTATAGTTTATTATAAAATGCCACTGGAATGTATGCTTTGTGTTTGTTCTATTTCGTATAGGCTTTGCCCTCTAAGAGCTGTTGCTATTGGGTCTATCCCTCGCGCATGCACAGTCGTGAAGATTTATTTCGCGCCCTTGTGCCCTGCACGGGCCTCTCTTAGGCCGGTTACACACTGGAAGCGTCGCGCGAGCGTGTCAGCCACGTGGCGTGTCCGTTTATATTTCGGCTCCCATGTTAACAGGTTAGAGCTTACACACTGCCTGCCTGAGACGCGTGCCTGCTAGAAATAGGACCGACGCCTAATTTTCACGCGAGACGCGAGTGTGTTGGAAGCGTTTCCAGGCAAAATAGAATAGGAAAATATGTTTATATGTCATTTAGACAGGAATGCATATTAATAAATGACATGTTGATGTTTGAAAGCCTCTAGGTTTTGATATAAATGCAGATATATGAATGTAATTTCTAATATTGCACTTGTCAATCCAGAACGAAATATTCTGTAGCCTATTTTGCCGTCAATACTGCCGACGTTGTCTTTGCTGTAATCAAATCAGTATATATTTATGTTTAACATGGTATTTCATTTTATCAATGGGAAACATACATGTGTCCAGACAAGGCTAGCAGCAGCAGCGCCGCGTCAGACACGTTTCTGGTGTGTAAAGACATAGAACAATCCACGCAGCTGACACGCAACAGAAACACCACGCTCATGCCACGCCGACAGTGTGTAACCGGCCTTACATCCGCAGTTATTGCCGCCAGATCTCCACCCGAGCTGCGAGGTGTGCCTCGGCCCTGTTCGCCAGGCTGGTACCCTGCCGGCCGCCAGCAGTTCTACACCCGCTTACAGACGGAGAAACTGAAGTGGCAGACGATGGCAGCTAGGCGGACAGTCAGCTAAGGTAAGGATACCACCAGCGGTGACACCCAGACATCCCGGAAGGGGTTGTCTTTGGCGGGCAAGTGTCCGCTGACTTGGAGCTCCCCTGAGATGGTTCTCTAGCCGGCACCGGCTCTCCCTCCTCTCTGTTGGGAGAACTGGAGCTCGAAACAGAAGAGGATTACGGCGCCCCGCCAATGCGGCTGTCTCTGTCCCAAAAGGGGAGCACCGCACCAGCGGCTTTTTCCTCTGCATCAGGCGGGCTCCCTGCCCACCGCTAAGGTTTTTGTTTTCGACCTTTGTGAATGCTGAGTAAGCATTCCCCGAACCCGGGAGACGGACGGCACCAATGTCTAACCTGTGGTTAAATCGGTTATGTTGATCTGTAACAGCAGAGCCCACTGTGTGAGCCAATATGCTGTATGTGAATACACAGATCTTAAGTCACAGAATGACTAGTGGCCTTATTCATTCAGCGTGTTGCGCTTGACGGCAGGCCGCTTTCCAGCGCTGGTGTGTGGAGAAAGGCTCTGACACCACCTTGTGTCCTCTGCCTCTCGTGTTACCTACCCTCACACACTGCTGGATAATGATTTGGCTAAGTTTTTAAAGCATATGTTGCGGCCTTTTTTCATCGTGCCACAAGGACTGTGAAGAGAGATGGGGTTTTTGCGCATCCCTTAGTGAAGCGTTTGTTGAAGGGGATCAGACGACAGAAACCTGTTGTGCGTTCTCTAGCACCTTTATGGGATTTAATCCCAGTGCTCCGGGCTCGGAAGTTCCCCTTTTGAGCCTCTGGCACAAATCTCTCTCAGAATGTTGTTCCTGACAACAGCACTTCTCATAGCCTTGACGTCGGCTAGGAGAGTGAGTGACTTATCGCTGTGTTGGTCTCACCATCCTGCTTTTCTATTAGAGAGGGCGGGAGCGTGGCTACTTTACAGCCAAATCCTTCATTAATGCCAAAAGTCAAAACGACTTATTTTCGGCCGAGAATTTCTTACCTTGAGGGTTTCTTCCTTCCGCCTCATAACAGAGAAGCGGAATAAGCGGCTCACTGAGTCTGCCCAGTGTGCTCGTTATCTCAGTATGTTTTACGCACGGCAGACATCAGGCGGAGCAGCGGTTCGTTCACTATATAACACTTACGCGGCTCTTTCGGCGCTGTCTCACTGGCTGTGTGAGGTTATCACCCACGCTTTTAGTGTAAAGGGAGTGGCATCCGGGCACACTCCACGAGAGCGTTATCAGCACCCAAGGCCCTCCTCAGAGTTATGACAGTGGCTGACATCTACGCAACGGCGTCTTGGGCATCTCCGTGCCATTTTTCATCCGCTTCGATTGCGCGGTGTCTCCATGATTCACTCGGTCTTATCCGCACTTAACGGCATGTTTAGGTCTGGCATGCCATGTCTCCATCCTCCTGCACCAGAGTGCCCGTGAGGAATGTGCTTTGCATTAATTAATGAGGATTTTAATCCTAATTATGGAGCATTTTCAGAATCCATGCGGCAGGGCCTCACAACGTTAGGCAGGCCAGGCAGTCATGGAAATAGCCTATCAGGTTTTTAAGCAAACAATATAATTTTGTCACATAAAAAAAAACTGTACAGTGTGAGAAGGAAGAGGAGCTAGTCTATGCTATCTGCTTGTGGATTTTAGTGTCACAGGTGGCATTGACTACATCAGCTTCGCCCTTAACCCAACAGCAACAGCTCTTAGAGGGCGAAGCCTATACAAAATAGAACAATAGTTACATATTGTAACTCCAGATTCTATGAGTATAGGCATAGCCCTCTAAGATCCAGGCCACCTGCTTCACTTACATTGGCTGAAGAAAAATGTTGGGAGCAGATCTCTGCTGTAATATACAGTAACTGCGGACATAAGAGAGGCCTGTGCAGGGCACAAGGGCGCGAACAAAATCTTCACGACTGCACATGCGTAAGTAGTAGTGGTGCAACGGATCGTCATTGATCCGTGATCCGTGAGGATAAATATCTTCGGTTTGGCGTGATCCGCGGATTGATTTCTGAAAAAAATAAAAAAAAGTTGTGCGCATGTTCAGTCCACACACAGCGTGGTCATGGTGAGCGGAGGAACGGAGGAGCTTGAACGCCCTGCGTCATTTAAATCCCCTGTATGGGAGCATTTTGGCTTCCCTGTCAAATATAATGATGAAGGAAAGAGGTTAGTGGATAAAACCGTGACGGTGTGTAGGCACTGTGGCACAAGAAAGCCATATGACAGTGGAAACTGTCAAGAAATATCAAATTGACGTGTTCGTTTGATTTCTGAGGAGGAAGGAGAGGCTGGGGTCGAATTGAAAGTTAAGCAAAAGGTTTAATGAACAACACGATGAAAACGGCATGACATAACAAATGTTACACTGCAGCTGACAGCGGACTGAATCCATGCTTCTCCTTGTGGAGTCACATAAAAACAGCCATGTGACATGACAAACAATTACACTGTAAAACAGCGGTCTGCGAACACGCTTCCCCTTGCGGGGTCACCGTTGCAGCCCTGACACATTCTCAGGATCACACATATATTCCCTACACCTGGGTGGTTCCTCAAATGAAATCTTCCCCTATTGGTCAGATGTCTCTCAAAAGAAAAGGTGTACGTTCCCAATCAATCCAAACTATAGGAATACACATTCTTTGTTCTAATCACGTCTGGCCTAGCAGGGAGTGGCTCCCCAAAAGCAGAAACAATAGATAGAGCTTTCTCCTGTATGCTAAATGACTGATATGACCTTTAGAAGCTAGAGGGGGTGTGAGCCAGACAATTACTAATTAGTGTAGTTACTTGATTAGATTTAGCTGCAGGCTACATTAAACATTGTTTTCAAAAACGTAAGCATGGTTTTAACTTTTTTAACTTCAACAAAACACATCAAGCATGGCCACGCATTTGAAGCGAAATCACCCCGGTGTTTCACTGACAGGAGTGAAAATGAAAGCTGCTCAACAACCGCTTATCACTTGTTGCACAATCAGACCGGTCTAAAGCCATCACAAACGCTATCGGTGTGTTTATAGGTGCAGACATGAGGCCATATTTGGTTGTGCAAAACGAGGGCTTTAAACACATGCTGAAAGTGCTTGAGCCACGTTACGACATCCACGGGAACGGAGAGCTATGTGACAATAACCGCTCACTTCATCACAGCAGACTGGGAGATGAGAAGTCCGGTGCTGCAGACACGCCCCCTCTACGAGTCACACAAGCACTCATCTTGCGCAGGTAGCCTACTGACACAAGCAGTGGAGGAATGGAAGATAAAGAGGCCCAATACTAGTAATATCCCAGTCACAACTGATAATGCCAAAGAAATGCAGTGAGTGAGGCAGGATTTTTTATTTGTCATTTTTGGTTGTTTTTTTTGCTGATCCGAAAAATTATCCGATCTGTGACTCGACGATCCGAATCGTGAGTTTTTTGATGTCACCTCAAATGCATGGCCGTGCTTGATGTGTTTCCACTGTCATATGGCTTTCTTGTGCCACAGTGCCTACACACCGTCACGGTTTTATCCACTAACCTCTTTCCTTCATCATTATATTTGACAGGGAAGCCAAAATGCTCCCATACAGGGGATTTAAATGATGCGGGGCGTTCAAGCTCCTCCGTTCCTCCGCTCACCATGACCACGCTGTGTGTGGACTGAACATGCGCACAACTTTTTTTCTTTTTCAGAAATCAATCCGCGGATCACATGTGTGCCAAACCGAAGATATTTATCCGAACGGATCACGGATCAATGACGATCCGTTGCACCACTATGCATAAGGGATAAACCCAATAGCAACAGCTCTTAGAGCGCTACAGTATGTCTATACTCATAGAATATGGAATTACAATACGTAACTATCGATATATGGACAAGGTTAAAATAGATGAGATAAAGAGGTTTAGATCAATATTAATGCCACAACTGTGTCCTTTGATTATTTTGATTTAATTTAGAACACAATTGACCATTTACTAAACCCCACCCCAGAGTAGCGGTTGTCTAATCATCGCCTAACTAGCCACAGCAAGTCTGTCAAGCCTTGGATTTTTTTTTGCTCTCTCCAAAAACAGAACACAAGAGTAAGCAATGGATTAATGAATGAATTGTTTATCCTGTCTATCTGCCCTAATCTGCTCTACATTAGCCTGTCATGCTGAACTAGCTTGTCGAACCAGTGTTATTTGCAAGGCCAGGGTTGTCTATACAGTACATAGATTAGCATACAGTACATGTATGAGGATTGGTGACAAAGCAGTCATGCTTTTAACTATTCCCAAACATCAATTCCAAGAAAGAAAACATAACATATTCTAATTATTACTAAATAGTGTTTTGGTCCAATGTGGTTGCCTGCTTGAAATACAGTGTGTGAGTCATGTGTCTGTTTAGATTGAGCACCACATGGTCTTATTCATTTCATTACTGTCACTGGCCACTGGGCAGAATACTAAGGAGAAACACCAGATGTGGCTTAATGCAATAAAAAGTGTTGGATTTGATGTCAATTTGTAAAGCAAACCTTAGTTTTGACTGCTTTATGTATATACACTGATCCTCAACAGTGATGTCCAAATATAACCATGTTAACAAAGAGAAGAGCTGACATGTTTAAACAGACTCAGTGCTATTTTCAGTCCACTGTCAAAGTTATTTAGGGACGAGAGCTCACTCAGACATTGTTTTGTATTGCTTTTAATCTTTGGATTTCATTCAGCGACACTCATTAACGATGAACATTATCAGCGTGGGTGCCAGGATGAGACGGTTTCCTGCATCCTACAGTCATCCGCCCCAGAGACACTGTGTGTACTTGGCACAGCAAGTGGTGCTATCACATTCTGTGTCACAACCATGCAGTCTTATTATATGTATGTGAGAGGAGGACCAGCTCTCTATATATACTGTATGAGTCAGGCTTGGGTTTTAAAAACTTTGCAAAAGTCATCACGTCAGTGTTAGAGACTGCTTTTCCCATTCTCCCTCAAAGATGAAAAATAGAAAGAAAGAAACATAAAATATGTTAGAATAGACTAGATTACCTAATTGTTCCTGGGGGGGTTTGTACTTCACTGTAAGCTTACACAAACATGCCTCCCACACCACTTTAGATGTCTCTTTCTTGATATGTCATCATCATCAGCCACAGTCACTCAAGGTGTTCCCCAAGGCTCCGTACTTGGCCCCCTCCTCTTCATCATCTACATCCTCCCTCTTGGTCAGATACTCCGCCACTTCAACCTGGACTTCCACTGCTATGCTGACGACACCCAGATCTACCTCAGCACCAAATCCCCCCACAATCCTCCCCTCTCCCACATCAACTCCTGTCTGTCAGCTATTAAAACCTGGATGCAACACAACTTCCTCAAACTCAACAGCGACAAAACAGAATTCCTTCTGATCGGCTCCAAATCCACACTCAGCAAAACCAATAACCCCACTCTCACCATCGACGGCACCATTGTCTCCCCATCTCCCCAGGCCCGCAACCTTGGCGTTATCTTTGATTCCACCCTCTCCCTTGAGCCTCACATCCGCAAGTCATTAAAACCTCCTTCTTTCACCTCCGCAACATCGCCAAAATCAGACCCCTCTCACACCCCCGCTGCTGAAACACCGTCACTCTCGCCTTCATCCCCTCCCCGGATGGACTACTGCAACTCACTTCTCCTCGGCATCAGCTCTACCAACATCAACCGACTCCAACTGGTCCAGAACTCAGCCGCCCGCCTCATTACCTGCTCCAAATCCTGGCACCACATCACTCCAGTCCTAAAACAACTCCACTGGCTTCCCATTTCCCACCGGATCACCTAAAAAACCCCTGGTCCCCCACCTATAAAGCCCTCCACCACCATCCCGGCCCCTCATACCTCACTGACCCTCTCCCCTTACCAAACCTCACGGTCCCTCAGATCCACCTCAGCCGGTCTCTCCTCTCCATCCAAAAGTCCAACCGATGTTTTGGACAGAGCCTTCTCCAGAGCAGCTCCCAGGCTCTGGAACTCCCTCCCCAAAGAGATCCGCACCCCTGAGTCCCTCACCATCTTCCAGTCCTCAACAACCCATCTCTTCACCTCAGCCTACCCATAGTCCACCTGCCCTCCCTTTTCATCTGTATCTTGTTTTGTTCTACTTGTTTGTTTGTGTTTTGCTTGTTTTGTTTTGTTATGTTTTTATAATCTACCCCCCCTGTAAAGTTCAACTTTGAGTCCATGAAAAGCCTATATAAATTCAATTTATTATTATTATTATTATCATCTTTGTGTATCCACTGTTCCTGAAGGTTTATCTGTACTATCTTTCTTTTATCATCCTCCATTGCTGCCATTCATTTCCAAAGCATTTTATTCCAGTGTATGAGGTCACTGAGTAAAAGGCAAAGTCCAATCAAGCTGACAGGTCAACTGAAACCAGCGTACTTTGTCGAATACGGACACTTCTGAGAAAGTGAAAGTTTTTTTGTTTTTGTTTTAAGTTTACTGTCCTGAAACGTTTGTAGTGAGTGTGGGTTGCTGGGCACTTTTTGAGTGACAGTTGTGTAGATTCACTTAATATAAAAATCTGTAAAAGGGATAGAAGCACTGGAGTAATGAATAGGGTAATGTACATTTGGGACTGGTGCAGTGGGGCAGAGAGGAGCTGACACGCAATACAAAATAAATATACTGTATGGTGTTACTGTATGGATTTTTGATGTAACATAAAAGGAGATTTATAAGCTGAAACTATATTGAATAATTCTGACGGATCAATAGGCCATAAGGTCAGTCCAACTGATGTTTGACATCTGGTAACTGTGAAGACCTTACATATTATTCACATAATTTTCAGACACATGAAACCATTCAGTGAGCCTTTGTGTCCTGTGTGTAAGCATCTGCATTCTTTATGTTTCTCCATGTTTTTCCTTGAATTGATCAACCGTCTGTTTGTCATTATCAGTTGAGAGTATGTTAAAAGTAAAACATATTGACCTGGAAAATTATGCATGCAGACCTAGCTCTACAGATTCCGTGATTTACTATAGTGTATATGATGATGGACTATCTCCTGATTGTCTGCAGGCAGGGGGTGTGCATGATTGAAGTGACTGAACTTGAAAGAACCTTTCAAGACTTACTTACTAAAAAGAAAACTAGCAATGTTTTACCGCTGATCCAGACCATCTTCACCCAAAAAATGACCATATGATATGATTGTGCAATCAGCTAATAACGACCCATATTTTATTTTAATTACATACATAACAACAGAAGGTTGGTTGGGGTGGTGGAGGGGTCAAACAAACAAAGGACTTTCACACAGGAGACTGGGGTTTATGTGAAACCAAAAGCCAACAGTCTTTTATGGACCTTGACGCAGTGACATCCACGACCCAATTATGTTCTCATTTTAGTAGTTTTACGCGACTCGTTTGAAGCCAATCCCTTATGATTTCCTAACCCTAAGTATTTTTGTTGCTTATCTAGTTTTGTTTCACAGCGTTAACTCCATGTTTAAAACAGCGGTCGTTACGTTAAGTAGAAAGGTCCTATTATTAGACCTGTTGGGTCTAAGCATCTGGGAATGATTTCTAAACTAAAATGTGTTTTAAGGATAAAACAAGTGGATTTACTCTTGGAGGGAATACCAGTAACATATTTATTTTTTTTTTTTTTTTTTTTTTTTTTTCACATAACATTTTACAGTATATAGACTTATTTCTATCATTCTACTCACATGCCACAATCTGTGTGTGTGTGTGTGTGTGTGTGTGTGTGTGTGTGTGTGTGTGTGTGTGTGTGTGTGTGTGTGTGTGTGTGTGTGTGGGGGGGGGGGGGGGGGGGGGGGGGGGATGGGAGTGAATGATGGAGACTAATGGAATAGACATGAACTACAGTGCATTAGTTGCCTGTAAGTGCAAGGAATTAAATACAGTTGCGGAGCGCAACTAATTCCAATGGGCTGACCTTTAAGGTGGACCAGCTATTATCGTTTTAGTGAAAACCTGCTCAGCTGAATTTAGTGTGAGCTGTTCTAACAACCAGATAAAACTAATTTAGTATTGTTTATAGTTGTTAGACCCGACGTATGTAGCAATAACTCCTCCCTCATTATATTTACAGGAAACTCATGAAACTTACTTCTGCAAAAGAGTAAAAATATAAAATAACTGTTGAATCTTTTCATGTCTTAATTTTTTTGTACCTAATTATAGATAGTAGTATCGATAAGAGTATCGATAAGTATTGGTATTGATAAGCAGTATGGGTATCACTATATTGATACAGTCCTAACGATACCCATCCCTAGCTACTATGCAAATGTACTACTAGTACGAGTAGAGCACATAAAATATCTGTGCTTCAGATGTTTGAATTTTGCAAACTATGTAACATGCTGTTAGACTACAAAACATTTAACTTTTGCATAAAATGATTAGGATTACCTTACGGTGGTGACTCACAATAGCATAAATAATGTGCAGCACATATAGAATATTTAACTGTGATTATATAAGTTTGCCCTTAAGCTGTATCTGCTCTTCAGCAGAAATTTACTCTGTGGAGCGAAAACATGGACACAAGTAAGGCATATTACATCTCTTACTTTTTTTCTGTGCATTCAGCAGTTAAAAATACAGCAAAAATCCATGAATCAGCCCGGTGCGTTGAAGTCTATTTAGACTATCTAGTCTAGTAGTTGTTTGTTCATGTCAGTGGACTTCCCTCGTCCCAGTAAAGCTGCTGTGGTAAAGGCGTAAGCTTCTCAATTGGCTTGGGATTGGTTTGAGTGAGACATGCTCATGTAATAATGTCAAAGTGGTTAAGCCCCCGGGCATCTTTAAAGAGCTTTCAGCAGCCACACAGGGAGAAAGACAGGAAAGAGGGAGGAGGAGGACTAGGAGGACGACAAGGGAAAGATACATGTAGAAAGAACAAGAGAACAACAGAGTGTGCAGAGACCTTTTTCGGCACACGCGGGAGAGTGGAGCAGATGAAAAAGGTGGTGGAAAGACATCTCATTAGGCTAATGTGACGGACAGCAGCAATGAAGAAGAAGAGAGACAGCTAACATGAATGGTAAAGGCAGTAGAGAAAGTCGGTGATCTCATATACCAGCAAACACACAGCTTGGAGTCAGAGATGACTAAGCTGTATTTCCGTGCATTCGCCAATGCCTGAGCACCTCTAAAGCCTCTGGCAGTGTCACAGTTATGTTCCCACTCTTCAAAGGAATCTCCCAACTTCTCTGTGATTTACATTAAAGAGGACTAATAGAGTCTCTGTAGTTATGGTTGACATATTCAATTCTACTTAGCATTTTAAATGTGAGGAGTTAAGTCTTGGTAGGCAGTAAGAAAGAAAGCTATCCAGTCGAGTCTGAAGTGCGGTCTGTTTAGTAGAGGAGTTTACTTCAAAATGATCTCACAAAGTCTGGACCATAGTGAAGGCTATAGTGGGCTGGCACAGCTCTCTTTAGACTGAAAATGGCCTACATCCAAGTTTTGCTTTCCTGCTAAAGTCATGTACGTAAAAGTAGAGCAGTGCCCGCGCTGAATGCCTCTTCCATCCATGCTAATTGCATTCTTCTCACCTGTGAATCATGAGCCTCAGCCAAACTCCCAGGAGGTGCACATAGCTTGTTATTAATCATTCACAGAGGTCAGAGAAATACGCCAGCTCATCCCCATCTTGTTTTCTCCTTGAATCAGCTAAATCATCCATAACTTCAGCAGGAGAAAACATCCTGTGACTTCTGACTGTCAGTGAATCACCTATTCACATCCTGCTGATGAGTTACTGACACTCTAAATCGCTTCAGGAAAGCAAGGATTCAGGCTCTTGACAGCATGCAGGTGAAAACACCAGTTCTCCTTATCCTTCCTCTCTGCAGTTGAAGTTGGATTTGTTCCGTGACAGGCCGGCAAGGTTGTTTGTCATATTTACACGGCTTGACTCAGGATATGAAGTGGAAAATTAAAAGAGAGCCTCTAGCAGGAGCAGTCCTCTTTATTGAAATTACAGAAACCGGAATCTGCTTTTTGCCCAGAGAAGGAAATATGTATGAATAAGAAAACTGACTGGAATTGCCTCAAGGTTTCTTTTGTGTGTTTTTAAACCAAAAACGTGTAAGTTCGGATGTAGCCTAAGTCTTGATCACCTGTTTCTTCGAGGTTTAGTGAGGTTTTAAGCTTCAAACGTCATCAAAGCAAGCATCTGTGTGTCCAGACTGATCTCATGAATTGGCGTATGTATGACACGCCAATTTGTATGCCGTTTTGGTGTGTTATCAAGACGCATAATCGCATTTTAGCGTGTATATCAATGCAAATCGGCCACCATTGAGCTACATTGCGAGTAGTATAAAGGAACGGGGGATTGTGCAAATCACATGAAACACAGGACTTTCACCCAGGAGAGCCGGGTTCGTGTACCGCGTGTGGCGATTTTTCAGCGTTTTTTTTTTTTTTAAGCCTTACCCAATGTTTCTTTCCTAAACCCAACCGTTTATTGTTTTCCTAAGTGTGTTTTTCTCGTTATTTTCTGTGTTTTTGTCACTGTTTTGTTGCTAAAGCCTTTCCCTGTGTTCTTTTCCTAAACCCAACCATTTAAAAAAAAAAAATTTAACAGGCGTGTGACGTTGTTCTCGCAATAGTACGTCGCGTTCTCGCGATAACACACAACGTGGCGAGGCCACGTGGTGGGTGTGTTTACATCTGCTGTATACAGCGTAGACATACATGTGGCTAGCTGAAAATGCATACAATAACACGCCATTTGGCTTTAGGAAAGTGGCGTGCATGTTTACGCAAAGTCATGATGCCATGTGTGTCAGTATCAACGGGCCATCACTAAGTCAATTCACTGAAACTCTTTTTTTGAATGAATTTATCATCACATAACATCTGGTCCTGATGTAATAGCGATGAAACACGAAGAAGGGGCTGCACAGCTAGGTGTGACAATACGTGTCTCACTGTACCAGAGACAAAGAGAATCGATTGAGAGGCAAAGTGTTGCATCAGTCATTACACGCAAAGTACGAGGACATCTGCACATCTGCTTGCAGCTACAGTCATTCTATACAATATGACCCCAATTGCAGTGATCACTGAACAACAAAGGGCAATCAAAGCTGCACAATTATTGCATTAGACAAATCCATTCAGCGATTCCACAAACACAATTTTACTGATTACTTTCCAACGTTTTACTCAGATTTTGGCATTACAAACATTTGATTTCTAATCGTAGTGTCACTCAGTAGACCTTAAGACATCAACATTTATGCTTGCTTCCCCATTTTTAAAATGCATTTTTCAGATACATTCAACATTAGGCTTCGGTGCAGATTGTAATAGATGAATCCAGTTGTCTTCAGTAATGGTACAGTAGCTGCTGATCATTCGCTTGTCCCTCCCAGCAAAACAACTGACACAAATGAAGTGATTATGTCACTTTCCAGCATCTGCGTGTGTATTCCTGGAGGAACACCTGCACTGTTGCACACACACACAACCCTGTTACGTCTGAGCTGTAAACAGATGTTGGAGCCAGTGCTCAAAGACTGTCCAGATGTCTGCTTCACACTCGTCTTTATTGGGAGGGAAAAACACAAAGCAGACTGCACGGCACGCATGGACCATTTAGAGACTATTATTCTTAGGAAAAGCTCATTGAGACCTTTCGTACTTAGCCTAGATTCCTCTCCATGCCCTTCTGTCCCTATTTCTTCACTTAAAGTGGTTTACTGAAGCTGCTTATTCTCCGGCATTATCTCTGTAAAAACGGGAGGATAAATATAATTGGATTGCTTTTTATTTATTAATTTATGGTGGTTGAAAAAAAGAAGGGACTTTTTAACCCAGAAAAGTGAGAAGTGAAAAACTATGCTGTACTTTCTAGGGCTTTGACTTTTGCCCAAAAATCATATTCGAAGTTCGTTTTATATTAATATTAATATTCGAATATATTCGCATATTTATTAATAATATTTTGACCATTAAATGCCTTCAGTCTAAAAAAAAAAATTAAGTCAGACCCTGGATTAAACACAAACAGGGTGCTTTCGACAGGAAGTTCGGAGCTTTCACCATAGCCTACGTAAGTGGTCTGATGTTTATACTCGTGTGCTGGTGTGTGCGTCGAGCCAGTGTGTGTGGGCGGTGTTGGCAACTTGGCGACTTTTTTTCACAAAAGCGACTAGCGACAAATCTGGCGACTTTCTGTATAAAAGACAGCGACTTTCTGTAAAATAAAAAAGAGTCGCCAGTATTGTCCAGCGAGCACGCCATGTATTTCTCTCCTGTGGCCGCCGAAACACTACCTCTCTCTTCTGTTGTGTGACTGAGGCAGCCCCCTCCCCTCTCTGCTCTCTCCTCATGTGCAGCAGCACAGAGCAGGCAGGTAGAAAGGGAGAAAAGGGACAGGGTGCGGGCCCGGTGTAGGTAGGAGAGACAGCGGACGCGACGGAGAAAGACGCGCGCTGAGCTGGCCTGGCCCTGGGCCAGCCAGCCTTCTTTGAGAATTAGGGGGAATGCACCGCTACCGAGGACCCACGGCAGCGTACGTCGCCCGCGGCGTGTAGTTACATTTTGAAATGCGTGAAAAAGCCTCGGAATCTGAACTGAAAACAACGTTTACAAGCAAACTCATTTAAAAAAATAATGCCCATAACAGGTTCGAATATTAAGGGCTGGCTAATATTCGTTCGAATATCATTATTTTTTTAAATATTCGAATTATGTTCGAATAACGAAGTTCGGAGTCAAAGCCCTAGTACTTTCTAGGTCGAACAAGCATACGGCCCCAATTTTGACACCTTGTGTGTCTTGGGGGATTTTGAATTGTAATAACCTTGAGGCTGTTTGATTAATTGCATGTCAGTTTCTTACTCGTCAGGTTTCTGTAATGGCGGTGAATATATGCAGCTTTTGATTCTAGATATTTTAAGAATGTGACCTCTCAGTGTGCAGCCCATTGTTCTCTGAGGCCTCAATACAACACGTGACTTGCAGGCCACTTTAAATCACTGCTGTTGTGAAAAGGAAAGGTAAATACTACTTAGTTTGAGCTCAAACCTGTAATATAGCTGGTGACTAATCCATTGCTGCAAGCTAATATAAATAGCACATAAACAAATAACTTCAATAAAAGCTTAAACTCACACGCGGTGCGTTCTTGCTGTCTTGCTGTCTTAACAGGCTATTGTTACGGCTCAGTAAATGCACCACTCTGCTGTCAGTGTGAGTGGTCTTTCTTTATCTGTGAACATCCCATGGGCTTTTACAGTAGGCCAGCCTGTTCTCGTCCTACTTTCCAGCACGCCTATCCTCCCTCCTTGTTGTCTGTTAAATGTGACGTGCTGGCCCTCTTTTCACCGACCTCTCTGAGGTATCAGACAGCAGAGCCACTAGGCGTGGAGACAGGGTTGCTTGGTCTGCATCCATCCGTCTTGTTTGCTTCCCTAAAATCCAATTCCCTCCTCTCGTGCAAGCATCCCCTCCGACACTCATCCATCTTTTGCTTCCCATGAATCTGGTTTCGTCTGGTCAGGTGCTGCAAGCGCATCATTTGTTCCAGTTAGGGTTTTATCCCTCCAGCCTACTTTCTTCTGTACTCTATTCTGTTTTTTCAAAAGGGCCCAGTGACGCTATGTTCAAGGCTAACAATATCACGGTGGCAGGGAGGGAATGAGGTTCGACTTTTTGCCATCAGCAGCTGCTCTAAACCAATAAACAGGATGTTAAATTGAGAATCACTGCCATGGCCAGGTTGTTGGCAGTACTGACGGCCATATTCCAGACAGCAGTAATAGCATCATTGGTAATGCTATGGGTCTCAACAGGCTGTAATTGAATGTAACTTATTCAGTTACACGTATATATCTATGTCTCCCACTGGGGCTTAGAATATGTCTCCTGAGTTTCATCCTGCAATAAAGACGGCAGAGAGTTTAATAACAGTAATGGCAGCTTAATGGCTGCTACCTTCCAGCATAATGGAACATTTGAGGTGTCATATTGCATCTTTGTTTTCATGGCTCAGTGATGGGATTCTAATCACGCCTTGTTATATAGCTGAAATTAAAACTACATTTCTCTATGGTGATGCTTTTATTACAGTACAGCGCCCCATCACAACATGTTACCAGTAAGACCCAGTATACACATACACACAGTGGTTGGCCTGATGTGGACACTTAAATATGAACCTGAGGCTCACTTACCATATCCCACATTGCCATTCAGCAACCCTGCTGAGAGGCAGAATGACCACATTGTTCCCTGGTAGCTTCACTCACATGAGTTCTCCTTGGCTGGTTACAGCAGCTGTAACCTGTTGTTGCACTGCTATACTGTAGTCACTGACAGGTAAGCTCAGCAGAGGCCTATAGCTACTGCATCTACCATATGGACATGCATTTACTACAGTAGATGTCTGCCTGTCTGTGTGATGGTAGACATTAATTTGCAGTCAGCCTATGCCTTTTTATTAGCCATGCTAGCGTCTCTATGGATGGCAACATCGGTCTGTGGGTCGGTTGGGCCACCACTTTGGTTCAGGCTGAAATAATTAATAACTATAGGATGGATTGCCTTGCAATTTTAGACAGACATTCATGGTCCTCCAAGGTGACCCCCTGAGTTTTCTTCTAGGGCCACAATGAGATTGATGATTGATTGATTGATTGATTGATTGATTGATTGATTGATTGATTGATTGATTGATTGATTGATTGATTGATTGATTGATGCATGTTTTTTTATAAAATATCTTGACAACTATTGGATCAATTGCCATACAATTTGGTAAAGATAGCTATGGTGCAGAGAGGATTAAAACTAATAACTTAATAGTAAAAGTAATCTCCTAACTTTTCCTCTATTGCCAGCATAGGGTTGACATTTGTGGTTTTGTAAAATGGTGTGAAAATGCCCCAACTATTGGATGGATTGCTAGTGATTCAGACATTCATGTCGCCCACAGAATAAATTGTTTGCATCTAGTCCCATTAAATCAAAATTTTACAAATGACTTTGTGTTTAGTGCTAATTAGCAAATGTTAGCACGCTAATATGCTAAACTAAGTAGGTGACCATGGTATACATTATACCCAGTAAACATCACACGTTAGTATTGTCATTGTGAGCATGTCAGCATGCTGTCGTTAACATTTAGCTCAAAGTAGCACTCACAGTGACTGACTGACTGTAGACTATTATTGTTCTTACAACTAATAATTGAAATCGGTTGATACAAACCGGTGTCATTCATTGAAATATTAACCCATAACCCACTGAATTATGCCTGTGGGTGAAATAGCTACCTGTTACAAGAAAACATTGTAATGTTGCAGATTCTTTGTAGTTGGAAAGAAGGCTGGGATTTGTTCCCAAGCTTATACTCACAAATGTGTAATATGTCATAGAGACTACTGCAACAATTCTGGCAGTAAAGCAAGGACCAGTTGTAGATTCTTGGCATGTCTCTCCTACATGAGACTTCACCTGGAACCTGCTATTTTCACATATGTGAGAGATGGCCAGTGGTCCATTTAGCCAAAGCACCCAGGCTAGAGTATGTGCAGTTTGTAGCGTAAATTAATAAATCATTCATAGACTGGATGCTATCCTCATTAAACACTGGCAGCGGTTTAAATTAATCCCTGATTAAACACAAATAAGCACACAACCACAAACACATTCCACTCACAAAAAGACACACAAGCTTCTGAGTCTAAGATGATAATACACTTAATGCATAATGCTGCCCACATAAACACAGACCAACATTATTTCACAGTTACAAAATGGAAAGAAAGGTGGTCTTTCATTACCATCAATTTCATCTCACCACCTTTAATCACATAATTTCAAGTAGGGATTTAAATAATCCCTTATTCCACATCATACTCATACATGGAGGCAGGCAATAGATATAAATTGTTACTGACACTTAAAAGCAGTCTGAGGAAATTTGTGATAATATTAGTCACTATTTCCATCCTTCACTCCCTCACTGCTTCAGCTAGCCATCTGTCAGTGGAGTCCCAGACTGTGTGTGTGTGTGTGTGTGTGTGTGTGTGTGTGTGTGTGTGTGTGTGTGTGTGTGTGTGTGTGTGTGTGTGTGTGTGTGTGTGTGTGTGTGTGTGTGTGTGTGTGTGTGTGTGTGTGTGTGTGTGTGTGTGGCTTTATTTAATTTTCTCTCTCCTCGACTTGTTAACCCTATGCTAAAGCTGCAGCCCCAGAGAAATGGAAAGACAGGCAGAGAGAGAGAGAGGTGTTGTCTGCCTTGAGTGCCTCCTTCTCTGTTCATGTGTAAGTGTGTGTCATGGGATGCATGTTTGTGTGACTGTGTACTTTTGTCTATTTGTTTGATTTTGTGTATTTTTGTTTAATCAAAGTGTCCATGCACAAATTGCTTGAAGTGTGTTAAAGTAATGTAAGTAAAGGTTGTGTGTGTGTGTGTGTGTGTGTGTGTGTGTGTGTGTGTGTGTGTGTGTGTGTGTGTGTGTGTGTGTGTGTGTGTGTGTGTGTGTGTGTGTGTGTGTGTGTGTGTGTGTGTGTGTGTATATGCGCATATTAGCTGAAGGCAGTGCATCTCTCTCTTGAGCCAGGTCCTGCAAAGCTAGCATGCTGCGTTCACAGTTGGCCTGCATTTTACCAGCAGTCTCCATTTACACCGTCTGCCACTCGACTGTCCACGGCTGAAACATATATGGATTCTCTGGCGTATGTACAACTGAGGGAGGCACACTGCAACATTTATGACATAACATATTTATGTAATACTTATCGTTCAGATTTATACAGAATACAACATAGGAAGTAAGGTTCAATATGCAACACTAACTGGTACACACAGAGATCAATGCTGTCTCAGAGGGCTGAATAGGACATCCACCAGTTGGTCTATGTCTGTTCGTAGTATGTTAAGTAAACAACTGAGCCATATGTAGTTTAACTTTTGAGGCTCTGTCTTTTTAAAAGCAGCCCACTCATAAACTATACAAACAGTTGAAGTGCATATTGACTGCACTTAGAATGAGTTTTGGAAAGCTTGAGTACAAAAGACCAGGGACTGATCTTTCAAAACAAATGTATTCTAATTAAGTGGTCTCTCTCTTATTGATTTGAGAAACTAATTGACTGGTACCTTTTAATTCTAAGAAATAAAAGGAACCAGTTCTAATCTTCCTCATCCAATAATGACAGAGGCATAGAAAAAAAAGTTAGGCTAGTGGGAGACAAATTGTGTAGCCTCTGTGAGACTGTAAGATTTACAGACAGATATTGCATCCTCCCTTAATAATAATAACATATTACAGTTGAATTTAGTGCATTGTCAAAGAATAAAGTAATGTGGTCAAAACCAAAATCATTCACTAATACACCAATGTGGTTATAAATACGTATACAACATTAAAATAAAATGATTCAAAGCCACAAGAGCATTACAAACGATTTGCCAATCACGTAATATCAGTTTTAATCAAAATATGTACAAAATATCTGTATTCCTTAAAGGGCTAATCTGTCCATATCATATTGGAACAGGTTAGAATCAAGATAAACATACTTGCAAATTTAAAAATGCTGCCACTCAATACTTGCGGATATACAAATAGTAATTTCTTGATTCATCTGCAGAGGATTTAGATGCCTAGACTAATTAGACTGGCCAGCTCAAAACATAAATTAGCTCCTCAGTTACCATTTTTCTACATTAGTTTCTGGCCTTTGGTTGTCAGAAAGCTCAAGCATGGTTTGAAATTTAACCGCTGATGAAGAACTGGGTCAAGTTCAAGTCAAGGGCAGGTTAAAGCAATTATATTCTATATTCTATACTTCTGTCTAGAGGAAACTGTTGGTGATGCCATTGATGCATCTGCAGGAAACTGATCCACCCCAAAATACTTGTTTCAGAATAGAAAACCCTGCCTGAAGCAACATGCCACCTTTTAAATTGTCCATTTGTAATATGATTACCGTAAAACATAAAATGTTTAAATATTTATCAGGAGGTCTAAAAGCAAAATAAAAGACATTTGCAGTTGTCTAAGTACAATATAAGTGATTTGATTTATTTATTTAGATTAGTATTGTATTTATTTGATGATGCATCATGAGTTATAAGGTCAGGGGACATCAGGGATCATGTTTGGGATACATTTGGGTGATGATGCTTGAGGACGCTAGAGTAATGAATACTGGTGCTGTTCAATTACTATATTTGTATGAGTATTGTGTGGGTTGATTCAAGGTCTGATAAAATGACAAAGAGAAAGACCAATTGATTGACTGCATCCCTGTAAACGTAATGGTTTATTTGGAACTTTTGAAACCAAAGGGCATCTCACTGAAGTTGTAAAGGTGCCCGAGAGCAGAAACTTGGCATCCACTGAAAGAGTTTTATTTTCTACTTATTCTTGTGTGACTTTTTAGCCCTGAGGATGGCCTGTGTTTGCTGTTTCTCCAGCAATTTCTCCACTTCTCTCTGTACTCCATCCCTTCGCTCACAGCATGGAGGAAGTTCAAAGAACGAATACTAAAATAGTCAGTAGTGTGATCTGCTGCAGAGCAGAGGAGTTCTGTGCTTTCAGTGACGTGTGGTAGTTAGTAGGCCCCCGGAAGTTACAATCTAATTTTGTTTTGTCACTAATTTAACATGAACTGTCTCAGAACCTCTGCCAACAGAAACTGCGTTTAAATCAGCATCAAAAATGAAATGATTCTTACAGTATCTGCCCCTGCTTTATAGCATATGAAAACCTTCTGCTTCAGTTCGTTAAATCCCTGCAGCCTTCTGATGGCAGCAGAAAACATATGTTGACAAGTCTGCAACCTCTGATTTGAGAATTACGCACGGCCGTTCACTGTGTTTACCTCTATTCACATCAGACTGGTGTGTTATAACTCGGTTGTTTATGCGGGAGGCATCGTATTACTGCAACTCTTAATCCTGTATGCCATTGCCTCTGTTCCATTTTTTTTTCCAAAATTTTTTTTGAGCAAAATTGGTGTTTAATGTTTTATTCTTGAAATACATAAAGATGCAAACGCTTTTGTGTCACATTCTACGATTGATATGACCATTTATGATGTGAGATACAGTAGAATTAAAGCTTAAATATTCCGATTGATGCTATCACATAAACAGCTTCATCAAAAAATGTTATTAATTCAATCTCACTCTCATCATTGTAAAAAAAAATATATATATATATATATATATATCTGGCTGCAGATTTTTAATGCTGTGTGTTCCTGAAGAAGTGTCTTTCCATTTGTTGAGCAATCGACATCATGTGTCACTGTGATTGACGCAGCTGTTTCATAGCAATGAGACCAGTGATGTGACTGGCTGAGGGTGTATTTATTAATTACCACGCCCTCCCTTCTATACTCCACCACACACAGCCCTTTTGCACTTTGCATTGCTGCAGCGCTTAGAGACGCTCGCACAGTCAGTGCGCCCAAGACATACTGCTTTGCACTTGTTGCACTTGCGCGATAGGGTCCAAAGAGTAAAAGAGAGTGTGTTTAACATTTTGAATATAGCTCATCTGGGAGATCTACCATGTCGAGGAATTTCAGACTGCATTCCTCAGAATACAATATTATGGACGAGTTGGAGAAAAGAAAGCCAATGCCACATAAAAATCACTGCAAAAGGCTTTTAAAGAAAGGGACAACATATTGTTGTGAATAGCTTTCCAGCACATCAGCAGCAAACTCTGATTATAGCTTGTGACAATATCGTTCTGATCACCAAATGATCAGAACAGATTCTGCTCTTCATGAAATAAATGCTCTTTTTAAAGCTGGTTGCAAACTGATATTACCAAAACTGTCTTTATCTCAAGGTCAAAGGGATTCAAAAGGATCCTTTTTTAAATTAACATTAATAAATGATCATGTTGGCATATTTTTTGTTGTCATACTGTACACTCACACCCCTTTCTTTCACACACATACACACACACACACACACACACACACACACACACTCACTCACAACTTCCATTATTGCAGTGACCACATTTAATTCAGTTGCCATATCCACTGCCAGCTACCGGGTCATAAGCATAATTGATTTTTGGAATGAACGTGTAATTCTGTCCAAAAGCGTTGTCACACTGCCTAACTTGTGGGATTCATCTTCAGTCACACTCAAGTTGCCTCCCATCTGCTCACTGAATACTACAAATTGTATAAGTAGGAGAAGTTCTTGTCCTCGTCTTCATGAAATGGCCCAACAGATTTCTAAAGGGACTCTTGTGTCTGTTGGCCTTTTCACCAGCTTTACCTCCTTAGCTCAATAGAATGTCTTCAACATTTATGGAACTGTGTGCACAATTTACTTTGTGCAGTTAGAGCCTTTGAATAATCAACGTTTGCTTGGTAATGGCACCTGAACATAGTGACCCTTTAGGTCATGCAGTAATTGGATTTCATGGTTGAGAAGTGACGACAAGAAACTGTTTAATTTAGAGCCGACAACTTTGGCTCTCATCCCTGCATTTTGGAATTAGTCCAGAATAGAGAGGTTGTATTACAATGATACTTTGTTGTATCTCATATACTTATCACAGTCATACGTAGGCAGAATAGCCCCAAACTGCTTTATTCAAATTGTTGTTATTTTATTATATTATTTAAGTACAACTAGAAGGAAACATATGTGGCATATATGTAAGGACCGTGTGCCCAAGATTATGCGTGTTCCGAAGCACAGAGTTACCAACCGCAATCATGCATGCGTTTTAACTAACAAAACAATGATAACCTGGTTGGTTATCAGCGACACAGTTTAGTAACTAATCAGCTACAGTCTAAGTTTTGAAAGAAAACTCAGATCACCCACAGACTATTACACTTTAAACAGACTGTGTTTTGCCTGTGTAGTAGACCTGCAATCAAATTTGCATGGATACAGAACGGCTAAAAAAAACATTGGCGCACGTTTGACATGTAAACCAAAAGGAAGGAGGAGTTTAGTGCACATGAGAGAAATGAGGAGTTGCTCAATATTTCGATGTATGATATACAGTAGTCAATCTCGAGTCTACAGTCTTGAGTCCAGAGCATGCCAAGGATCAGTACACCTTGTGTTTTTTTTACCTTTGAGAACAAAACCAAAAGGGCATGCCCTGAACAGAATATTGATTTGAATACAAGTAAAGGATTAACAATACTCTACCGCCATGCTTGCGTCTCTGTGAGAAATTGAATGGAAATCCATCGAATATTTGTTGAGATATTTCATTCTGGACCAGAGTACAGGACCAAACCAAAATGTCCTGAGTATGCGTGAAATGTATGGTGCATTAAACTTATTACAGCTACAATTTATTGCAAAAAGTTGAGTTGTGTCTCCCAGGAAACCGGATTCCCGGGATCAATCCCTATTGTATTGCCAATCTTTATCAAAGTTCCTTTATTGAACTATATCTTGCAGAAATGTTTGCTAAATAAATACGCTTGTACGGCTGCGAGACATCTGCAGTGGTAAAAACAAATCCTCAATCAATGCACTCAATTTAGTTGCAAAATCCAAAACATCTAATCTAATGTAATCGTTTCTCAATTCAGACCAATTTCTATCACAAAGAGAGATTTTCCAACAACCAGTGAACAGTCATTCATATTGCATCCCCTAAATGAAGAGCCCACTCAGCAGATCCCTCTGGCCTGATGCCTCAATCTGTTTCCCAATCTCATTTCTAATTTATCTTACTTGCCCCAACCAACCCGGTGTAGTGAAGTGCAGTTTTACATTAGTCCTTTGAATCTGCAGTAGGCAATGAAGCGAGAGAAAAGGGGTTTGGCATGAAACCCATTCCCGATTCAATCCCCAAAACTCCATAAAGTGCCCTTCATTTGTCTTCAATTCAACTTCATCTGTGCTGTGTGAATGAGCTTAAACTGTGTGTTTCTGTTCTCCCAGGAAGTGTAAAGCATCCTAATGGATTTCTGATGTAGCTTCAGCTGTACATGGAACAAGTGAGAGAGAATCAGCTTTACCCATTATCATTCACTAGTCGTATCTTATACACCTGCGTCTTACTTCCTTTAAATTCACTTTTATTCTCTGTGTATAATTAATGTGACATATATAAATGATTACTAACAGGTGATTATGGGCTGTGTTCTTGTTCTTGTCATTCTTCTTCTTGAAGCTGACATAAGATGACCTTTAACACTGTTAAGAGGTGTTTGTTTGTGTGCACTTTTTCTTGACATTTTATTGCAAAAGGTCACAACATTTTTGAGTTTTGTGTTTGTTGATTCTGTCCCAAAAATCAAAGTCAACCACGGTGGTGAAACAGTTTTTTTTTTACAATGGTTGTTTATATTCAGGGCAGAATGGTGCGATTAGCCAGACCATCCTGAATGGTCTGGCTAAGAAACATGACAGTTTGTACTGCCTCCACCTCTAAAGCTGGTTGATGGGCAGCCGGTTCATCCTGCAGTATCGTGTTATTAAAGCCAACCAAAGGGACAGCTTTACATTTTACAGCCATCACTGGATCCTGGTTTCATTTTAGGTTCATTCTGTATTTATATTTGTCAATTCTGTAAGTTTTGATTTTCCCTTTAATTTTTCCATTTGCCTTCATGGTTGCTCCATTTAACATGTCCATCAGCAATTCACACCTGGTACCTGGAATGGGGCACCATTAAAGGTCCCATGGCATGAAATTTTTTTTATGGTTACGGTTTTTTAGTTCTGGTTCTAGTTTTGGTTCCCCCAGCCTGCCTATGGTCCCCCAGTGGCTAGAAATGGCGAGAGATGTAAACCGAGCCCTGGGTATCCTGCTCTGCCTTTGAGAAAATGAAAGCTCAGATGGGCTGATCTGAATCTTCTCCTTATGAGGTCATAAGAAGCAAGGTTAACTCCCCTTTCTCTGCTTTGCCCGCCCAGAGAATTTGGCCCACCCATGAGAGAGAGACCTCACACCTCTCTCCTCCTCAATAGCTACAGACACAGAAATGGCACATACTAAGGAAAGCTCATTGTGGGACTGGCTCTTGTGGCTGTAATTCTGCACGAAGGCTGAATTTGGGGAAAGAGACTTCAGATACAGTATTAGGGGACCACTAAGGACTACATAAAAGCATCCAAAGAGCACCATGTCATGGGACCTTTAACATCTTATTGGCCATAGAAAAGTCAACACTTTTGGCTTAAAGCAACGTAGCTAGCTCAGTTCATCGTGGATAAATCACAGATTACTTGTGAACATATGTATAGTGAAGATAAAGATACCAAAGTATGCTCTTACAAATTGTGTTTGTTCCTTCGAAAACCACAGTTCTGAATTTTAGATACTGTACTCACAAAGTAAAAACATAGCATTGGTCCTTTGTTCAAACCCTTAAAACAACCACATTTCACCAGCGAATAATGACTGTTCTCACTCACAAATGTGGAAGTAGTGCAATGTTGCAGCACCACACAACCTCTGAGAGAAGAGGACCGGATGGATGGTTGTGTCAAAAACCTGTGCATCTTCTCTCCTACGAGATACCATTTTCTGGTTGTTTTTTTATCTTTCTCTTTACCTTAGCCAATTAGTTTTAGTGGCCTAAACCTAACCAAACCTTAACCATAGAGGTAGCAGATTTAGAGATAGCAGAGAACGGTTATTTGTAACGGTTTTAGAAGGCACTGGCAAACATTGTTATCCTGCCGATGAGGAGTCCCAGATCGAAAAAACTCACACTGAATGGGTGATTTCTGAAGAAGGGGAAAAACAAACTATTTTGTGGTTTAGGTTGAAGCACTTGATGCCCCAGCACCTTGTTTATCTTACTGACTTTCTTACCAAACATTCAGCATATTTCAATAGTTCGAATTTCTTCATCCTCATCCCAAAAAATAATTGATTGGATGGCTGAGGAGGCGGCTGTAGGTCGCCCATGAATCACAGCTATTTGTGGTTTGATATCCGACTTCTCCCGTCCACATGTTGAAGCTATATACTGAAACTTGTTGTTAAGCACTTTGTCCTACTAACATTGAAAGCTGCAGTGTAATTACCATACTATAAATATTGATGGATCTGCAGAGAATTGAGGTTGTGTTTGCTCAACATGAACTGATAAAGATCTGTGTGTAGAATTAGAAACACCCCGACTATTTATCTTTGTGCCATGTGCATTTTAAAACCGGAACAGTTCCTATGTGGACACTGTTTTTCGTTCTTTTGCATTGAATATGTGTGTTGTTTATGTGCCATCTACTCTCCTGAGTATTTTGTATGTTTGCCACCATCAAAGACTACCAACAGATGAATGCCCAAAATATCAAAGAGAATATCCAACAGTTTTCAGTCTGCTGTGAGTTGAATATGTGTATAGGAATAAAACCGTAAAACACTGAACACAGCAGCATTTTAATATTAACATTAAAGTTATACCTTTCTACACACGGTATATTTGAGTGCTTGTGAGACTGATGAACAAAGGCGTCTTCTTACTGAATTTCCGAGGAAGAGAGGAATCCATAATGCAAAATAAGAGCGCCAGGATGCAGTTTGATGTACAGTATGACCTCAGAAAATCTTTCTCCCACAGATTTAAGATGGCACTTGTCAAAGTATGGGCCTTTTGTAGTTGGTGCTGAGAAGCTTGAAGTACTTGTCTGACAGTGGAAATCATAAAAAGAAAGTGTGTTTGACAGGGGTGGGATGTACACTTACCAGAGGCATCAAGAAAAAAAAATATAATAAACAAGCATACACTCACACACAAAGAAATACTGAAGATGTCCAAAGACACAGTGACACACACATACAATCTTGTGTCCGAGCACTGATTTAACTCTTCAGTGTGGACCCTGTAGTGTTATCGGACAGGACACATGTTAAGTGTACGAGTGACAGAGAAGAGCCCTGATCCAACATTGTCATAGCTTCTGTAACACTGCAGGTGTTATAAAAGCGACTGGAATATGGATGAGTGGGAGACTGCTGTGATTGAAATGTGCTAAAGCGAGTCTGTGCCTTTGTACTACCCTCCAAGGTGTGGGAGAGGAGGAAGAGAGAGAGAGAAAGTAGGGCAAAGAAGTGTAGTGTAGACAACAAGGTGGAGCTGCTCGCTGATACTTTGCTGGCCTGAGCCTAAACACAAGTTGCCCTCAAGCACCGGTTCCCAATCTGATAATTTTAACCCAATTTGCAATGCTACATGACAAAGCCTCATCCTCAGCTATGTGTGGGTGTGTGTCTGTAGCAAAAGATGCTCAAGTTTTCTTTTTGGTTAACAAGTAAAGCATGACACGCTTGTATGGGTTTGTAACACATAAATGCTGACGCAGTTTTCCTCATATCTCTTTCAGGAAACCTCCTCCTACTCAGATCGAGGCTTCTGAGAAATGAGCTACAAATGTAAGTCCTTTGCCTGACCTCAGCACTCATCCTGTGATGTTGCTTTTAAATTAATGAAACCGACTGAAACACTCATGTAATCACAGTGCCTTGGATCCTCAACCTTTAACTCCGTGCTCCTCACTAACCATCAAGAACAGGAATCACCACGGACTTTATGTATTAGTAGCTAATTGCTATTCCCTGCAAACGCACTATCATCAAAGGATGACTCACTGCAGGACAAGCTAGTCAAATTCAGATTTCAAACACGACCATTCCTTCAGTATTATGAGACGAAGTTGCCATTTCTGATTTCAGTTTGTCATCCCCAGCACAAGGAAGGCTTAAGGCGCTATCAATAATGGATGAGGATGTGAGACTTTCCAGCAGGTTTTATAGAAGCTTCTGTGCATGCATTTAAAACCCAGCAGGACCGGCTCTCTGTGCACCTGGAAACCTGTCTTTCAAGCAGTTCTCGAGACAGTCTAGTCAGTCAGTGCTGCTTACAGCAAAGATAAGAAGCAGCTTTCAGAGAATCACTGGGGTTAAGATTGTGAGATGTTAGGAACAAGAGTACAGGAGTTTTATAGTGCCTTCACATACAGTATTATCACCTTATATAATTTGATATGGTGAGTGTATTTCCTCACTTTCCTATTTACTCAAGTAGCAGACACAGAGCATAACATGAGCGTCATCTGGAGTTTCTGCCCACCTGGTAAATATGAGTCCAATATTCACCGTCGGCGTGTTTTGGTCTCCCCTTACTTCTGAGGGAAATATCTGACTCTTTAGCTGGTAAAAGCTCCACTATGTTCACCAGCTAGTTGCTTACTTTATCTGTCTGCTGGTAAGTGCTGGGCAGGTAGCATTCAGTAGGTTTATCAGAGCTTTTTCGCTGAAAAGAATTGAGACTGAACCAAACCTGTAAAACCAAAATAATGACCGTAATGTTATTTAGAACTGAGGACAATTTGGCTTATATAATTATTTCTTAAACGAATTAAAAAATCCGCCAGTGCAGAAATAATATTTCAGCTTGTTTCCAATGCCAATCCGCTTGTTGTTGTTGTCTACTGTCTCAACCTGCCTTTTTCAGAAACTCATATCTAGAAAATTCTTGTTTTGTAGAGGAAACAGGTTGGAATATTCTTCCAACACTGGTGATTTTTTCACTTATTTCAAGAAATTAAGATTTATAGGTCTCAATTACACAGAAAGGATTCTTTAGTCCTGGTGTGGTGTAATTGTACATTGTAACAATGTAATTGCAATAAGAAAATAGGGGGAAACATGATAGTAATATTTCACAGATCACTGAACATTGTCTCTGCAGGATTATTTTATGTTTGTTATAGAAGGAGTGAACGTTATTTTTTTGTTAGGTTCTTGTGAAAAAGCAGTGAGCACAAGTTGTACAAATCCAAACCATAAACATGTAGATCTGCCTTTTGAAAGTGGCTTGGGAGGCCTTATGTATGGCTTCTTCTCCATTCTGTCATTTTAATGGAAATATGAAACAATATTCATGATACTGCACCAGTTTCAATTTAAGGATTATATCCACAAACATGACCACTTATTACATGCGGCCACATATTCAATGTTAAGCCACTGTCCTTCATTCCTTCACAGTTCACACACCTATACACACAATATTCTGTCTTTGTAGTTTCTCTCAAATATTTGCACCCACACCTCCTATATCACACGTACACACATGCACTCTGAGGCATGCATTTGCATACAAATATAGTTTTTGACATTCACACAGGCACATCAGCAGCACCTACACATGTGCACACATATTGCCAGACGGACAGGGGTCCGTCTAGCCAGCTGTGTTGCTGTGGTTAGGAGATAACAGAAAGCTCCAATCACGGGACTCCCCTCAATCCTTCCCATAAGGCCCCTGATGGGAGTCTCCCTTGTGAGGAGGATGAGAGGGTGTAGCTGATATCACACTCACAATAGGCCATGCTAGAGGTGTTAGAATTGGATCTGGAGGTTGCATTTGACACCGTCTTTTGTACAGTAACCATGCCCAAAAGGTGCACCGTAGGTTGATAGCAAATTAACCATACAACTTTCTCTATGGCAGATTAATGTGTGCTTTTCTTTTTAGGTCAAAGTAAGACATGTAGCATTTGCCAGGGGATAATCAGATCAATAATAGCGCCGCAGAGGAAAGACAGAAAGGATACGAACACAATATTGAAACACTGTGATCAAAGCTGAGCGCACTCTGGGAATGAGAATGTAGGTTGGAGAGCAGGGCTGCAAAGGACAGCTGTGATTGATGCATTACTCTCTCCTAGCTGTCTGCAGACAAAGAGAGGGAGACTGTGGCAATTTCCCTGAATCACAGTGTACATCTTATTTTGTCTCTTCCCTCCTCTCGTTTCTTTACGCACTTGCATTATGAAGTGCTCATCCTGTGCTATTAAAAAAGCCTCTTCTGTGTGCAGAAAGTAGCTGGCATGGAAACACTTTTTAGTCTGACTAGGATAGTGTAGAAGTGCTCTTACTGTCCTACACTTGGAACATAAACTGGGTATCCTTTCTGAACAATAATGAAATGCTTCATCCCATTTGCTGCTGCCTTTAATATGCTGTATACAACCATTTATATTGTTTTACCTTTTGTTATTTATGATGTCTAAAAAGCATAGATGAATCGTTGGTTTCCCAGAGATGAGATGAGCTGTTAACTCTGAAATCTGTTTATTTTCAGAATTTCTAATATACCAGGGCGAAACACACAGCCCACTCACACTTTGAATAGAACATGTACAAAATTTAATTTAAAAAAATGAATTTCACTCTGTCTTACTGTATGTCAAGGTCGACATCCTCTCTGTCTCCGAAGTCCTATCAGCAAAGAAAATCCACATTCCCTGCTTCAGTGCAGTTTAACAAGCTAATGAGTCTCAGTGGTGATATTAAAACCTCAGTGGGAAGGAAACCACATGGGAGCCAGTTGATTAAGCAGACTTATAATGTAGTGAAACCTACACAGCCTTCAATATATAAATCACACCATGTAACAATACAACAGAGCAATAGTACTTTATTTTATTGTTTACAGCTGTTCACATCTTGGCCAGGTAGATTTACAATAAATGGTTCTACAAGTCATATTTAACAATCAAGTGCTCTGCTTTATTTGAAAGAAACATTTTGATAAAGCATTCCGAGCGAGTGAGTTACAAGTAACTCTAAATCTCATTTAATATTAAATGACAGTCTGAACATTGAAACTGAGGAGAAGATTTTTTATTAGTATTTAGTATTTGATGGTGTCTGAAAGCTGTGTGGTGAATACTCCAGCCACAACAATAATACTGCAGGACCTCAGACTCTGGAAAAGACTACATGTAGTATAATATATTCCATGTGAGCTGAGGGCTGTAGCTTACATCTCCTAAATGTCAGTGCTCTGTGTATAAATCGTAATATACATACCATGTCTGCCTATCCAGCTGGCTTTATAACCATTGTCATGGCAACGACTCATCCTTGTTCCGATGACTGGTTGACAGACAGCCATTAGAGTATTATTGTGTGGGGGATTTTGGGGGATTGTGAAGCATGAATGCAGGGTTGAACCACTTGGCATCCAGAGGGGACCCCTGTCCTCTCTTCCCCCATCAAACGATCACCCCTCACATCTCGACAGGAAGTGACTTGACTTTTCACCATTTCCTTTCACAGAAGGAAGTCTCATTGCGCTGCTGCTGCTTCCTCTGTGTGTGTATGTGTGTGTGTGTGGGGGGGGATGTTTAAGGCTGTATGGATGTGTCAACCAGCTACTGTGATTTATTTTTTTTAATTATGTCTCCTCCAGCTCAGGAAGAAAACACTGTCTGTGGGGAAACACAAAGAGGGAATTTCATGCTGATAGGACAGTGACTTTTGAAGACACCCACTTGATTTGACTGTCTCGTGCTTTTAAATACTTTGTACTTAAACTTAAATGTATTTCTTATGGATTTTGTCCCCCATTTCTTACATTGGAGTCATAAAGGGATCATTTTATGGCCGGTATGAAAAGGAGAAATGGTTCAGATGAAAAATAATCAGCTTACTGTATGGGCATGTGAGTACTGTATTAGGACAGACTTGAAAATATGTAAGTCTATCCTTTAAAGTTCTACTGCTTTTGAAATATTTCTGAATATTGAACTCGATGTTTACAGTATATACTATGGGCATGATATTTATGTGTGAGTATTGTGGAGATTAATGGAAAAATATATGTGATCATTGAAAATCAACTAGCTTTTTGGCATTTGTGTATTAACATATAAAAATGTGACATTTTATTGACCTCTTGTCTCTTGACTTGCTCCCCTCCAGGCAGATTAGAGGTCAGAAACTGTGACAGAATAGCAACTATAAAACTGTGCCTACAAATCAGTGCATACATCTTCAGAGACGAAAGATGTTTCTCAATACACAGCCTTCAAGTCTCTAACCCCTGTTAACATTTTACGATAACCACAAATTCACACACTACAAATTCATAAATACTCTGTACACTGGAAGAGCTTTATTTCTTAAATGTAAAACACTCTCGAGATCTCCAGGTGACTCCTAAATGTATCACTGTTTTTTCGTACTAGGCTTTTCTCATCCAGAAAAAACATAAATGGTACCAACATCACTCCATACCCGTTTAATGTACTCACTTCACACACACACACAAATTGTTTTGAGGTCATGGAAAGTTCCATCGCCATCATAAGCAGTGAAGTGGTGCCACTGTCTTTCGCTGACTTCCTTTCTGGCATCACAGTCTTCAGAGATGGGCTAAAATGAGTGGGTCATCTATCACAGCAGAGGGGAGAGTGGTAAATTTATAGCTGTGAAAATAGGCCAGAGCACAGCACTGATGGAATAGATAGAGTGTAATTAGGACAAGGTTAGCCTGCTTCACACACGAGCACGCATGCGTACCCATATACACTATTATTAATTATGTGACGCACATACATACATACAAGTGACTGTGTGTGTGTGTGTGTGTGTGTGTGTGTGTGTGTGTGTGTGTGTGTGTGTGTGTGTGTGTGTGTGTGTGTGTGTGTGTGTGTGTGTGTGTGTGTATGTGTGTCGCACTCAGTGACTGACAAATTATTCAATTACATTCAACTGAACAGAGCCCTATAACTTAAATCAAAGCAAAGAAAATTCTAATCTCTCAAGCAGTCGTGGGCAATTATTATTTTTGCACACCCATATGCCTCACATAATCACACTCATTTACACCCTCACACCTTTTTGGGGATAAACACATGCATTGAACACTCTTCTGACACACATCTCCACCAGTATAATCTGATTACTTCTCCTTAGCTAAACAACTTGGTTGTTTACTTCATACATGCAAAAAGACGGAACTCTCTTGACACTAACCTCTCTCGCTCTTCCTGCTCGATGCCATGTTTCTCCCTACTTGCTGATTTCTGTCTGTCATCTTCCTCTGCATCTTTATATGTCTTCACCTTCGAAAATGCACAGTTTACAACACATTTACTCATTTTCACACTTTTTCAGTCCTGTTAGATTGCTTTCATTTTCACTTCTGTCAAAACCCACACCTTTCTCCCCATATAGCTTTTCCCCCTTCCTTCTGTCCGTTCCTCCTCACCAGCAGCATGTAAGCATCTGCCTCCCTTGTTACATGTAACGCACACACTGCCTTTAGACACAGCACACTAACACACACACAGAGCTGCCCCCTGTCTATAGGGCAGTGCTGTAAGCCTATAGAGCAGATGGGCTCAGGGCTGACTGACTGAGCTGTGCTCTGACAAACTGCTTCTCCGTACAGTGTTGCTCAGATGAGGGGATGATGTCCTTTGCACGGTCTCTAATCTAAATCTGGCCGCCCACAGATTTGCCAATCTAGAAACTGGCAACCGGTCGAAAAAATCTGGCAACTCAAGGGCTATAACACAGACGGCCAAGAGACATTTTGATCCAGTATCTAGCAATCAGTTTGACTGTTTCCAGGATGGCACAGTTTAGGTCTGTAAATGAAAATATTGGGTAAAATTCTCACCTTGTCTTGGAATGAGGAGTCCATTTGTTTTTGGAACTGTTTCAGGGCAGGAAATGTGTTAACTGAGTAAATATTGTTGGAAATAAAATTGATGAAATCTTCATTCGTGCTATAGGTAAATATTGACAGACAGGACATTTACAGAAGGTTAATAGAGGGAAGCCTGACTGGTTATAGACTGACAGATAGTCCCTAGAATGATAAAGTACGAGGCTATATATATTCGACATGAAACCCTCATAGGGTTTAAACTATTTGGCTTTTTAAAGATTAAAAATTGATCCCAGTATTTTTATTTGTGCACTATTTAACTATCTTTTTTTTTATTCCATTCAACAATTTTCATCCCAAAACATTCCTCAGTCTGTACCACCGATGTAGTATTTCAACAAAAAATGCAAGACTTTTACTTGTAACAGTGTGTCTTTACATAATGTAAAATGTTTCATATTTAGAAAAACGTCAGGCTCAGAAAATGCTCACCTGATTTATGAGCATCATTAAAAAAGATATTGGGGTTTCAGAGACAATAGTTTCAGGTATGGCTCGGGACTTTTTTGTTTTTAATCATTAAACATAACGACCTTTTCATCACATCTCCATTGCGTTCTGTCAGACTTATTGACTGACAAATAATTCTGTAGATTCCGACTTGAACAAGTAAATCCCCACCACAACATCCCCACATGAAAACTTTAGAGAGTGATGGAACTTGGCAGAAACAGCTTGTATTGAGTGTGATCGCCCTCTTCTGGTCAGTAGCATGAACTGCCTGTGGCTCTGAGGTTGCGGTGGCTGAGAGAATGAGTAAGGTCAAGAATTTGACATGGTGCCAAACGCCCCTTTTTCCCACTGGGGGAGCAGATGGCAGCTCCCCAGTGCACAAAGCAGGGAGATGCTACCACCAGACGCTCCAAGCAGGGTGTAAAAACACACAAACACAGACACATTAACATTCTTGTGTGCACTATTCTCAGTGTGTACACAGACTGTAATGCACTTGTGTATCTGAGCTATTGAATGCAGAAACTTGACCTAAATTATTTTACTTTTCTTCCCTGAGTGTAAACATGTTTAACCTATATTGTTATACTTTGCAGTGATAATGTAGCAGGTTTGAGTTCACTGACATCATTGGTTATACATGATCTAGACATATTAGCTGCCAGGTTTGATTCATTCTTTTCGCCCTGCTTAATGAAAACCATATAACCTGCGACGATTTTCAGGCATTTTCAGGTGGTACACTGGTGAGCTCCAGCCTGCCATATTATTAAACACATTTATTGATAGGGCAATTTTTGAACCTAAGCATTTAAAAAATAAAAAAGAGCTGCTGTCTGTGTCCCAGTGGACACATTGAATCTTGCAACTTTTCAAGTTTTGACAGAGAGACCAATAGCTTCAGCTTTTTATGAATATATAATAATAGTAACGTTACAAAGAACTATATAAGCTTGCTTATATAACATGCACTGTCCGTGAAAATATAAACAGCCTACATTTTACTATTTTTGAAATGTCATGTAGATGTAGATGAAATTAGAAAGAATAAGTCAGTAATTCATACTGTATGAATAATTTCAATAATGTTTGAACAGGATTTGAAGGCAAATTTGGGTACTATTAAAACATAACACTGGGTATGCCTTTAAGGACCTATAAATCAGCATCTTAATTAGCTCATAATCAGTGCTTTATTAAAGCCATTAAAGTCAACCACTTAATAATGTAGAAAATGTCTAAATGTCTAAAAAAATATATTTTCAGCTACAAATCCGTAATTAGAGTAATTGAGGTACAGGTCATTTCTAGATCATGTCCAATAAATTAAAAAAGTCACGCATTTCTCATTTCTGTTATACTTGTATCCTACTTGTGTTACAAGTATAATTATCTACACTTGTTGAGCATTAACCAAATAAAACTAACATTTTGTAAATGTGCTAAAGTGTTCAAAACTTTTGACTGACAGTGTACAATTTACAATCCTGCCTGCATTAATAGTGCGATATACTGTCATTTCAAGGCATACTGGTTGACACATTGAGGAGGGTATGCTAAGCTCAGCTGAGTGGCGTGTCACGATGGGATATGAGGCAGTTAGCTAATGTGGTGTAAAAGGATTTAGAGGATTTGACCCTATCAGCAGAGATGGCACTCAGAAAGGCTCTGTTAATGACACTAAATGAGTCTGTGCCTGCAGCATGCTAATAATAGTGGCATGAAATCCATGCTTATAATTTATATGGAGATTTTTTTGTTGTTGCAAATAGCTAATTGCTAGAAGTGTTTTAAAGTAATGTGTGTGTGTGTGTGTGTGTGTGTGTGTGTGTGTGTGTGTGTGTGTGTGTGTGTGTGTGTGTGTGTGTGTGTGTGTGTGTGTGTGTGTGTGTGTGTGTGTGTGTGTGTGCATATTATGTAGAGGAAAAGTAACACAATTCCTTTCAGTGCCTTCTCTGAAACACAATCAACTCACATTGTGCTGTGAAGTGAGCTGTATTTCAACGTCCCATCACTTATTGTCCGTCTGGCAATACCATGTACGTAATTATCTCATTGTCTGCAGGTTTCTAGATCTCTGAAGGTGAACTTGTTCACAAATCAGTCTATTTTGTAGATTCAAAGAGCCTTTTAACAGGAATATGAAGCAGACTTTTGTTGTTGTTTTTTAGATAGGGTCAGGCTGAGATAAAATATGATTTTTGGGGACTGTACACTGGTTTCAAATTCGATTTTCAACTTTTAGAAAGCCATTGACTGCAAGTTCGACAGTTCAAATAACTTACCAGGGAAAATATAAGTTAGGGAAAAAAGTCCCCTGTCCCCTTCCTAGATTCTGTTGTTTTGTAGTTCATCTTTGTGATATGTTTGCAGTAAGAGTACACACAATAAGAGTACCTGGCCAGAATCAAAGTGGTGAAGTCATGGTTAGACTGCCGGCCCAAAGGATGCCCCATAGCAAAAAGTACAAGTCTGCCGTTGTGCAAAGCAGCTGTAAATGTATGAATTTAAGATGCCGTTGGCTTGCCTAGCTGACTTCCTTTGGATAAATTAAGAATAAATGTACTGTGCTGCAGATGAGATTGAGTTTTTAACCACTTTATGAGTTTTCTTCACATCTGCTGGAACTCTGCAGGCGCCTTAATGACAAGTTATATCATCATCTTTTTTTTCTGTCCAATCTAAATCTAATATGCTTGCATGCTATCCTACACTACAACTACTATTTATCAATCTTGGAGAGGAATTTGATAGAAAAGCGTGGTATAACTTTATTAAATATCCACTGAACTATGTAAGGAATGATCTGAATATTAGACATTTGAGTTATTAGGGTTGATTTAAACATGTCATTCAGCTTCAGCTGCCAAGACTCATAATAAATTAGATTTGTGATTGCTAAGACAATAAAAGGCCCAAAATTCTTTCACATGCTGTAGTAAAAGAAATGTTAATTTCAAAATTATACCCAAAGCACAACAGTAGTGTTTCAAACTGCATTCACTTAACAACACCAACAGAGATAAGGAAATAGCATGCATACTGTTGAGTTTTGAATAGACTTTCAATAATATTGTCTGCATTGACAGGCAGGGTCCCTTTAGTCTAGCAGGAATGATAAAAATAAATCACAAATTTACTCGCTTTACTTCCTTCATACATTCCTCACAAACCAGAGCGTAGAAAAAGTTTTCTTAAACGTAAACTTTCTTTTGCTCAAAATGTAAGCATGAGAGAAAGCAGGTCAACTCGCCCTGATTGAATGGCAGCTCCCTGGCATTCTTTTACAGACAAATTATATTTTTTTGTTAGTGATTATTCCACACTGCATTAGGAGCCATCATGAATATACCTGTCAGTGTGTACCATAATACATAATAATACCATAAAAGTCTGTATCACCTTGCTTTCATCATCTTTCATTTTCCATGCATAAAGTACCATCCTTACCAGGCAGGACATTGGCACAGCTTGGCTAGTAGGACAAGGAGGTGTAGCTGCCAACTCCTGAAACCCACCCCATGCTGATCAAATCCTCTTTACTGGTTTCACTATGACAGTCTGCCCGACATCCTTGGCTCGCCATGCAAAGATAGGACAGGAGCTTGGTGACCAGTGCCAGGGATACCCACTGGAGGTGGGAGGATGAGAGAGAAGGAAGAGTGGGGAAGAGAGAGAAAGAGAAACAGATGGAATAATGGGCAGAGAAAGGGTCCTCCCAGAGATTTGGTTGTTCTATATCAAAACTAAACTGTAGGATATGCTGAGAGGCAGCAGGTCTATTATTTAGACTTTCTTTTAACTTTTTTTGTTGTTGTTTTTTATGAAAGGGCACATGATTCAGTATCCAGTGCTACACCAACACAGTTTAATTTGTTGATTGGTGCACATGAAGGGAAATGTTTGTGCTGTGTGAATTACTGTTCTTCTAATCTTTTTCAGAATGTAATTAGACCGAAAAGATGAGATATTTGTTTACTGACTGCTGGCATATACTGTAGTCCCACACAGCTGTGGAGGTGTTTGGACTTACAGATGACTGCCAGCTATTGTTATTTTTCCCATAATGTATGCCCTGACCCACTGGCTACAGCTCAACATTGTTCCACACATTGTTTTTCCATCCACTTTCAACATTTGAACACAGATGTTCACTGTGGGAGGCAATGGAAAGCTGGCTCATTCACAGCACAGCATTCACTCACAGCTACAGTTTGTAGTCTTGTTTGGCACATAAGTGGGCGTGTTTGTGTGGCAGATAGGCGCTGTTGAGTTTGAATGTGCATGTCTATGCCCATGAGTGTTTTGTACACTACTGTTTTGTTCACAAGTATATTAATCAGTTCTAAAATCTTGTGTTGTGTCTTTCTGTCCTGTTTGTCTCGGTTTTCTAGGAATCACCTTCACGGTCATCAGTCATCTCTACTTGGCCTGGGGGTCTTCTAGAAGGTCAAACCTCCTTGCCACCATGAAAGGGTTGGGGACCAACCGCAACAGACACCTGTCTGACTCCTGTGAACCTTCCTCAGGCCATCCAGAGGCCCTCTACTCTCAGAAGACCAGCACCCTCCCACGCAGCCCTTACCTGTTGAGCCCCACAATGGACCACTATGGCACCATGGACCCCCACCTCTATCCTTCAGCCAACCCAGGCTCCCTTCCACCAGACTGCATGCTGCCCCTCAACAACCAGCTGTCCAACAGCAGCACCTTCCCTAGGATTCACTACAACTCCTACGATCAGTCTGACTTCTCCCCACCTGGAGACAGCATCGGGGGGATAAGTACAGGGACCATGGGCACGTCCATGTCTATGGGCATGGGAACAGGTATGGGCATGGGCATGGGCATGGGCATGGCAGGGCTGAGTGGACGAACACCTATGATTACGAGCGGTTCAGCAACTATATCACATCATATGACCAAGAATCAGGCACCATCCAGTCTGCTGGAGTTCGATAAGCAGCTACCTGGAGGCCATGATGGATTCAGCACATTGCAGTTTCATCGAACGTCTGCTGTTGCTGCCGACAAGCAGCGCACAGACAGTCCTGGTCGTATCCGTTACATGCTGCACTCAGTACAGAAGCTCTTTGCAAAGTCCCAGTCACTGGAGAGCCACAACATGAAAGGAAATGTCAATGGACGCTCCACTGGCAGTGGTGGAGGCTCATCTGGCACTGAAGACGGAGGGAAGCAGAATCGCAGAGCTAAAAGTAAAGATCGGGGTACAAAAGCAGAGGCAACAGCCAAGAGACGACCACGCTCCAACATGTCAGGTTATTGGAGTTCAGACGATTTGGACAGCAGTGATTTGAGCAGCTACCATAACACCATGGCCATGATGACTCTGGGACGTCCAACTGGCCATGACAGCCAGGGGGGCCAGACCAGATACATCCACAGTGGCTACAACACTATCAGCTCCTCCAAAAGCAGCAATGACATGAAGTATCAGACACATACTGGGCCTGGGGGTGGAGGAGGTGATAGACTAGGTGGAGCAGGAAGAATGGTAATAAATGATAATGACTATATGAAAGGAGGGTCCTGGTCCACAATGACCATGGGCCAGCCGAGACAGGTGATCCAGAAGGGCTCAGCTACTCTGGACAGGTCCCTGCTCAAGTCCAAATCCTGCCAACCTGAACTAACCTGCAACTACCTACAGGTTGGACGAAGGGTGAGTAGGCCTGATGCGAATATAGTGCTGGATAGAAGTTATATTTACAAAGTATTTCTTTTTACAAAATCTCATAAATGCCTATTTCTATGTGTAGAATAAAACATATCAAATTATCCTCACTATGAAAAGCTATAATACAGCGATAAAGGAATGACATTGATTGTAAAAAGACTAATTGTATCCACTTAATGCTGTCTGTAGGGTGATTGGAGTAGCACATTAGGCCGCAGCGGGGGTGCCAATGAAATCCCATGTCGGCGGATGCGAAGTGGTAGCTATGTGAAGGCCATGGGCGACATGGAGGACAGCGACGACTCAGAGGGAAGCCCCAAACCCTCGCCAAAAACCACCGCTCGTCGCCAGAGCTACCTCAGGGCTACGCAGCAGTCTCTGAGCGACCAGCTACCCCAACGCAAGTAAGACAACAGACTGAGACACATTGCTGTGCTTTATTATGCAGTACATATTAGTATTCAACAGCATGGGAAACAGCCTTGTGTTAAAGGTACAATCCGTGATTCAAAGGTAAACCAAAGTAGCCGATGATAAAGAACACCTATTTGCAACCTGCTATCAAGCGATTAACATCAGACAATGTTTTCTGATGCTGTTAAAAGTTTGTTTACATCATTAAGGTTTGAAAGAACAACTATAAAACAAGCCAATATTTTCAGTCATGATCAGTTGATAAATAAACAAATGTTTAATTGTTTAATATATAACTTAAAGGCCTGATATTCTCCATGTGAATATACTTTAAAGAAATACTGTTTGCCTTTTTAAAATGGGTGGCTATGATTTTCAGAGCCTACCCAGACACTCCTAAGAACACAGTTAAAAATACTGATTGGCACAACCTCTCAACAATCAAAAGAAAATAAATAAGCCAATATTTTTTGGGCATACAGAGGGAAAACTACCACGCCCAGCCTAACCATGACAGTATGGAGGAAAATACAAATGCATACAACATGCACACACAAGTACACACAGTCCATGCTGCGCTTACTCACGCATAGAATTAAGTGGTGTCAGACTCCCTGTTGTCCTCCACATGGCAGCCTTACTACCATACTACCTTATCATACCATAGTACTACCTACATCAGATGTTACCTTCCTTTTGTTGGACCCACAAAGCCATCTAGCTAAGAGGATACAGACCACATTAGGGTAGTTTACACTGACTTTTGTTTCCAATCAACCAGTAAATCTCTCTCTGACTGACTGGCATCATACCTCACTTGTCTTAAAATGACATGCTTTCTGAAGCAGACATATTGTACAATATGTGATGAAGGCGCAGTGGGACATAGCTGAGTTGACTGTACCTTTTCATAAAATGACAGAAATGCATTCATATTCTTTCATTTGTATCTAAGGCAATGATCAGCAAATTTAAGCAATACAAAACGGTCATGTTTTGTGATGTCTACTCAGATTTCAGAGCTCAAAGTGTTTTGCACATTTGCAGAAGAACAATCACACTGTCCTTAAGTCCAAAAGGTTTTGTCAGCAGTTCCATCTGCTGTCAAACATAAAATAGTTTCTATCCAAAATAACTGTCTGCAGGGATTTTTTTATTAAGATAAAAGATAAGACAAAACTCTTCAAATTTATTAATCAATATATTTTTGGCTTTTGTCTTAGATGTTCATACTTTGTCTTACTCTACTGTACTTTGGAGATGTTTTTAGAGTTTTGTACAGTTAGCATAAGTAAATTGAACTATGCTTTAAATTTCCATTAGCACACATGCATATTATAATCAACTTTTGATATTAACCAAGGTAGCTCCAGATATTGAAAATGTAAAGACGTTTGTGACAGTACCTTATAAAGCAGATCATGTCTTAGTTGTCAATGTAATCTTTAAGTTTGGAGGTTGCAGTGTCAAAATATCAGTGTCGCACTACTGTACATGCAAACACTTTCACAGTGGGTATATTTCTGGTTGGATCAGAGATCGAGTGTTGATGTAAGACTATTCAACCAAAAGAAGTAGGTATCATCCTGAGAAACACAGCCAGGGGCCTTCCTGACATATACACCTCCACATAAATACAATATTTCAGATCCCTTTAAAGTCTATCTTTACAAATTTAAGGATTTATTCTTCCCTTAAGCATGCTTGAATGACTAACCCTACTCCCCCTGCCAATGCCTGACCATCCAACCCCACTCTCTTCCAATCTGCTCCACCCTGATTGGCGTGAGCAGCAGAACCCTGGATTACACCTTGTTGCAAGGGGAGCTGGATGCCCTGTGGTCTCCACTCCACAGTGTGTCCTCTCTGCACCAGCTGGGCAGGTCAATGAGCAGGTCAGTGATAGGTCTTAGGAGTGTGGTGCAAAACGCTTTTGTCTGATTGGATCAATGACTTTGCACTGCCGCCCTCCAATGCCTGTGAAGTCAGTGGCAACTCCAAATGCCAAATTCATGCCCTGCTGCCAACAACTGCCAACCTCCCTTAAGCCTGTAGATACCATCTGCCCGGTGCTTTTAGGTGAAAAGTATCTGAGCTTGACAATACTCAAATGGGGGAATGAGGGGGACATCTGTGTCCAAAAACCATGACATGGCAGCTTACTGTCATGTGACTATCACTGTGTGCCAACAAAGAATAAGTAAAAACACGACTTCAGAGCTGCTGTTTGATTAAACTTAAACCTGTTCTTTGTCTTTGGCACCATGATGGCACAGAGAGCTGTGTACATGCATCACCTGACATCACTGGCTTTGCATGCTCAGACGCTGAAATGACTGATGCCAAAATTAGATTAAATTGGAGAAGATATTTGGATTCACGATGACTCATGAATGAATGTGGAAATGAAATAGGTAACTTGAATGACAACCTTATCTACCTTTTATCTCTCTTTCAATTCCTGGTTTTGCTGATCGTTCATTTTCTTCCCCGATCCATGTTCCCTTCTGCCTCCCTGTCATCGTATAATAAAAAACATCAACTGTTTTTCCATATTTTCCCTGAATATGTCCTGACATTGCCTTTAATTTCCTCTTTATATTTCATACCCTTAACACATCTCCTTTATCTTGTTTTTCCTCTCATCTTACTCCTCTTTCCAGCTGTCTTCCGTCTCTCAGAGAGCTCTCCAATAATCGCAGCCTGGACAACCTGGACTGTATTGGGGGTACAATCTCATCTTTGCCACGCTGGGATGATGATGACTTCAGCCAGGCCTGCAGCACCTTGGGCAGACGTAGCTGCTTGGGACAGGTCAGTGCTTGTCTGGAAAGGAAAGATAGGGATTGCATTTAATGTGAGCTGTCAGAGGCCAAATAATGAATTTGTTTCTCTATTGTCTGTTTGTGTCTCTTTTTCTCTCAAACATTTTTCTGAGTTAAGAATGCATATGTACTTGCTCGAAATTTACATGACTTACCGTAGCTCCAAGCAAACACTCTGATTTTAAATCAGCAGTCAGTTTCAAAGATCCCTTTGTCTGCCTTGAGCTGCTAAAACTAATTTTCCGAAGTATAATTTGCATTTTCACAGATACAGCTGGAATGACAGTAATAAAATGAGCTTCCTGTGAACAAAGATTCCCTATTTTCTAAATGTATCTCATATTCATTTTGAATGACATTGGTAGTTTTAAGTCTAATTTATCTACTTTCATAAGAGCTATTAGCTTGCCACTGACAAGGTCACCAAGATGATGAACAACTACTCTGATCTTTTTCAATGAACTAGTTAAATGAGGGAGTGCAGGCTATTAGTACAGGATTTACACCCAATCTCTTGAGATGTCACCACATTAACAACAATGTGTCCAATATATGAATTTATTGCTTTAATTTGCATGCACAGCAGCATACCAAACACATTTAATATGCAATATAATGTAGACTTGTTGGGGTCAAGTTGTATAACTTTGGAATGTTTTGCGAAACAAATTGTATTCACAATAGGTAGCTGAATCAGAACACCCATACCTAACCTAGCATTTTACATGACTCCAAAATGTTTCTAGGTGTAAATGATCTGCTTCATTTTCTTTTGCTCTGCCTCTTCTGCACTCACCCCCTTAGATGATTCTGTCACAAGTCAGTGAACCATCAAAATAACTTCGCTACACATTTTTTACTCCTACTCAGGCTGTTTCTGTCAATCAAACAAATATTAAACCCATCATCTGCAAAGCTGGTTCTTACTCTTTAAAAGAAGTCTTAGAAAAAAAAAACATGTAGTTGCTGTATAAACAAAAAAATGTGTGAACAAGCAATGTCTCCTGCCTTAGCATTTCTTTTGTTATCTGTCAATTTAAAGTTCTTATATAGCTGGCCATGTAAGAAATGTCAAAAAATGAAAATGCATTTTACAGATGAATGACAGCCCATCCAGAAACCCAGCCTGAAGGGAAGCAGGAGGAGTAACACTGGTTTCACTGGGTTGAAGAGCACTGTGCTCTGCACTACTTAGAACGAATTGTACCTTATTGCCACACACTTAAACTTTGACCCTTTTGGTGCCGTGTAATTGCATCCCATCAGATGTGTCTCACAAATTGGGAATGCCCTTTTCAGAAACAGTCAGCTGGGCCGTTAATGGTCACCTTCAACGCTAGAAGAAGCTTCTATCAAAATAATCCCACTCATGCAGTACTGTTCTACTTGCATAACTACTGTTACTGTCTTTGCTAATCTTCCTCCAGCTACGGGACCTGGAAATGAGTCATCATTATGAGGACCGCAGCTCCGAGTCCACATTCAGAGATTCCCGTTCCCACTCTCAGGACAACCCAGAGCCTCTAGACTTGCCCATGCCAACATGCTTCCGATCCCGCAGCCACAGCTACCTGAGAGCCATCCAGGCTGGCTGTTCCCAAGATGATGACACAGCATCCATAGACTCAGGCTGCTCACCGCCTCCAATTGACACCACTGTTCGCACCTATAGCACCAACACTGGTGAGTCACTGGCTGAAAAACAGATGATAAATTTGCTGCAAATTAATTCATTTGACTCCATAAACAATATGAAAGGGGAAAATGGTTTCTTGGAGTTCTTATGATGCAGTGTTATGTTATATGGTCTGAATGCTTTCTTTATAACATACACAATATGCATAGTGCATATGTGTTTTGGTTATAAATATACATTTTGAGGATTTTTGCGAAGTTGTGACCCCTTTTCCAGAGCGACTCAAACACATGGGCCAAAATCTTTGGATTGATCGGTAATTCCCATATTTAAATGCTTCTTGGTCCTGGGTGGGACACTAGTCCTCCAACATGCACAAACCATAATTTTTAGCTCAAATGCAGCCTCTTTTGCCCATGCTAGACGGCCCTTCTACACAGTGGATGACATGGAAAGAACAGTTTGGCTCTTACCTGATAGCCACTGGCTTGGACAAAGCCCCAAAGGAGAAACAGCTTGCAATTTTTCTTCAACGTTTGGGGACAGACAGACAACGCATCCTACCCACACACACAGGTAACAAATTAAAACCAGCTCTTCTACCCTAAAAAGATGCTATCATTTACCACCTCAAGGACTACCAAATAAATTAAAATTAAAATTAAACTCACTATCAAGTCAAACTGATCCAAAATTGGCTAGTGGAGCTTTGGTTGTCATTGGAATGATTACAGGATACAGCAGCACAAGAAAGCACTGGGCAATCTGCTTGTTACCTTGAGGTTATATATGCTTGGGTTATTACCATTGATTACCCACCATGTGGCGCTCTTCCCCATAGTCTTCTAAATAGACCATAGAGCATATGCTGCCTTCAGGCTGCTAGAATTCTTTAGTTTCCATTCTGATGTTGCTGAAGATCTCCTGTAGCCCAATAGTCTAGATCAGATTGTATTTCTCTGAATTATTTTGATGATTTTGTTTTGTTTTGTGCAATAATAATGCATTTTTGATGGTTATTGTGCACCGTAATGTGAACCATAAACGTTTAAGTACAATCCTGGATGTATGCTATTATATTAACGGGTACAATCTATGGGTACACACTATTCAAACTGTGGACCGAGGCGCCCCTGGAGGCATCAGTAGACACGCCTCCCTCGGGCTCAGAGACACAAACAAAGGCAACAAAACCCGGCTTTTCTTCTCCACAGCCTTGACAGAGAGAATGTCAACTCCGGTTACAGCTGCCCTGAGAATAACTTAAGTCACAGACACCGCTGTGTTGAATATTTTGTCTGCGCCTGACAGCAGGGTAAGTATTTTAACCGTGTTTAACGGCAATAGCGCTCAGTGTGTTTCCCGTTAACTTACACAAGTTAACGTTACGTAGTAACCTAAACTTGGCTTGATTGCGTGGTGACTGGACGTTCTTTAACCATTTAACGTTACCACGGAAACGTGTTACGTAGGGTTACGTTAACGTTCGCTACTTTACTCTGGGTTTGTCGCTTAGTCGACACGAGCACATCCGACGGTAAATTACGTTAAAGCCACGTTTAACATCACTGTGTGGGTGTGATGTTGATCAAAAACTTCAGCAGGTGCTATTATGAGCATTAACGTTACGTTACCTTCAAAGTAAAAACCGCTCAGGATATTAATTCTGTGTCTATCTGTCTCATTGATACCGACATTATTAACAACAGAGTTAACTATGGTATGCTAATTTGCTTCCCTACTGTAGCTTAATTTAGAGGGAATTGCTAATTTGTCTGAAATGTTTTAAGTATTAGAAAGAAGTATTTGGTGAATGAACAGTAGCTAGGCCTAAGATGCAAACAATTTGAGACCACCGTCATCAGGTTTATATCTCCAAACTGAGATTATTTGTATGGTCTGTCTGTCTCCACAACTGCCTCGAATGATCTGTCATACTATATGTTTGATACACTCTTTACTGTAGCTAAGTATTCCGTGCCATGTGTAGAGTGCTCTGTTGCTGACATTGAAAAAGCATGTTCCATGTGTGTCAGAACTGTGCTGCACTCATGGCTGTGATGCTCCTCCATGGGAGTTAAGTGGGGTGCTGTTGAAACTGTATGAGGACTAGTTATGTAGTTGTTTGGATGGCCTATAGGCGCCTCATAAAAGCTGCTTCTTTTTGGTTGCTGAAATGGAAAATTGGCCTTCACGGGGGATTATTTGAGGACTGCCCCAATTTGCTCTCACATGGTGTCCTGTCCTGTGTATTGCAACATGGATTAAATCCCATTTTGAGGTCACATTTAATAAATACTTTACAGTTTTGTAGCTGTGCTGTTGTTGAAAGCATTGAATGTGATATTTCATTGGACTAATGGCTTTGGTGACAAAGGAGTGGATATAGTCTCCGGCAAGGTTGTTTGTGTCTTGTGGCTGTTAATTGATTTAACAATACAGATGGGTCAACTGGCAGGCAGCAGGCAACTTGGCAAGCAGTACTAAACCGTTAAATAGAGCATCACAAGCCACCTTTTGTCTATCATTGTTCCTGATTCATGTCCAGCTCTTACTGACGACAGAGCAGCACCACCTCAACCAATCAGCTTAAAATGTACATTGTTGCTGGTGAATAGTTCAACATGCTTTTATAACACTGGAGAAAGCGGGACCAAAGCTGTCATCCAGAGTGTCTCATCTGCTCCACAGTTATTGAGAATGTTTGACCATCTTTGGAGTGATAAGGAAGACGGGAGGCAGATTGGATCAGGGGTCGTCAGTGAAATGATGCATTCTGTAATGTGCCCAATAAGGGAATGAATCCATTAAAATTGAACATATTGGTAACAATACACATTTGAGACCAAATTCTGTTCCCTGAACTATAGCTAAAAGTCCTTGTTTTACTTTCAGTGTCTCAGTTTGCTACTTTGCAACATTGATTCCTTATAATATAACAGCAATTAATAATTATACAAAATTATTTTTAAACCTGATCTTGGATTTCAAGGGCTAAAAATAATAACAGTTATATCATTGTGAGAACTGTTAGTTAATTATCTATGCAGTCTTCCCATGGCAACCATTAAAATGCTATTAACAGTGAGGAGACCAATTTTTGGGTTCTAGCACATAAAAGGTTGACCAAAGTTTCCTATTTTCGTGGTTTTTCTTTCAGTTTGTGAGTATTTAGCCAATATACAATCAGTTTGTATGCAGTGAATTGCTTCCACTGGTGAGAGGGTGATTAGAAAGCAGTCATGGGGTTGTTGGAAAGTGTTTTCAGCTGCTGTAGCTTCATACAGCTAATTGTTTTCCAGCCTTGGAAATCACATCTTGAGCCAGGGCTCGCAGTGGACAACAGAACCACTGTCCAGATGGCATTAAAAAAACAGCAGTGCTCAGTGCCCACTCCAAATTCCACTCAAACATTTTTGGCACAAAGCATCTGCTGTTGTTAAATTCCCTTCTGTAGAGCAACCAATACGTTCTACTGAGCAGCTCCTCCTACACAAATTCAGCTTTTATTTAAAAAGCTACAGTGTTTGGCTTCATGTCAATTTTGATATCTGTGATACTGACAGTTTAAGGAAAGTCTTCGTCAGCACTGGTTCTATTGCCAGTAACTGGTACACATTCAATGTGTTTTATGCTTGCACAGCTGTGAATGTTTGTGTGGCTTTCTGTGAAATGAGCATATATGTATAGGAAATGGGCAGTTAAAGCATGTGCCACTTACTATCCATCTGTGGGAACTTCCTGCTATGGGTGCATTTTCTGGCTTTCAACAGGCATTTATCAGGAATCAGCTAGATTCGTTTTTGTTTTTTTTGCTACACTATGAAATTAGTTAAGTTTATTACAACCTTCATTTTTTCAGTTTCACTGCTGAGAACTAGGATGTGGCAAAACCAGTAGCTTTTAGCCATAGTACAGTTTGAACAGTGGATAATGTGGTTGAACTCTAAACTTGTTCAAAACCTGTCTGATCACTTATGTGGTTGTATGCCATTGTTAGGCTGTCTAGTCAAATCATTGCATAACATTTTTTTTTTTAAACAAAATGACAATCCTGATATTGAGCAGGTATAAAATATGTTTACCATGTTCCCAATCTTAGGTTAGTTTGTTGGCATACTAACATTTCCTAATTGGCAGTGAAGTACAACTGAGGATAATTTGATTGTCATTAGTTTTAGTGTGTTTAGTCAAACAATACACAAGTATTGATCAATTTTGACCCAATGATTGAGGTATTTGAAAAGTCTAGGGATAACCAAGTTGTTACAAATTACCCCGAGGGGTGGGGGCATGAATGTCTGTACCAAATTCTAGTGATGGTCGAATGAAGCTTCGTGAACCACTGTCTTTATTTTCTGAGCTCACTAGATGGCGCTCTCTGTTCAACAAAGTGTTGAAAACACACTGAATTGCCAGTATTTTCTTTGAACAGAGAGCGCCATCTAGTGAGCTCAGAAAATAAAGACAGTGGTTCGCGAAGCTTCATTTGACCATCACTACCAAATTCCATGGCAATCCATCCGATAGTTATAGAGATGTCAGTCTTGACCGAAGTGGTCAACCGACCGACCGACTGACATTGTCATCTCTAGAGATCCCACGCGCATAGCTAAATTCTCTCTGGTGGGGAAACTATGGCATGACAACACTCTCCAAATTAAAATACATTATTTTTGGCATTTCTGTACTGCAGTTTCTTGTTATCTAGTTTCTTGTTAAGGCTAGTAATGGGCGATAGAAACTATATGCAGTATAAACGAAACAAAATTGGCCTACGATAGAGATTTTAATTATATTGCACTATCGCGATAATGCATGTGAAATTTAGAGCCATGAGCTGGGCTGAAACTGGATCGTCATCTTGAGTAAACATGGCTGAAAGCGAAACGGAGGAGCTGGTGAAAAAGACCAGTGCAACATCCATTATTTGGACTTGGTTCGGATTTAAGCCGCTACATCGGACCTGTGGTCGAGCCTTTTATAACAGACAATTGGAATCTTGGCAGCCAGTGTTTGCAGACGTTGTACTTCCCCGCTGAATGTGTGTGTGTGTGTGTGTGTGTGTGTGTGTGTGTGTGTGTGTGTGTGTGTGTGTGTGTGTGTGTGTGTGTGTGTGTGTGTGTGTGTGTGTGTGTGTGTGTGTGTGTGTGTGTGTGTGTGTGTGTGTGTGTGTGTGTGTGTGTGTGAGAGTGTGAGTGTGTGTGTGTGTTTCATTTTGCACTTTATTATGTTTTCATTTGAAGTATCTGTGCATGTGAAGAATTTTCTTTCTTTAAAATAGCCATGCCAATACTGGATGTATTTCCCTAATTCGCAGTATCCGTTCCTTTATTAAAAAGACACCAATTTTCATTTCATTAACAGAAAAAAATGTTTAAAACCAAATGTGTTACATTAGGCTGCAGGTAAGAAACTTTATATTTTAAATATGTTTGTATTTAAAGTATCTGTGCATCTTTTCACAGTGTCTATTCCGTAACTAAAAAGACACCAGTTTTTCCTGTTCTCTGCATCTTGGGTGGCATTTAAGAACCAAGGACTTAAACTAAGTGTAATGCCTTTTAGAATGGTTTGCAATAAAGGAAAGAAACCCAATACTTTAAGATTTTTCTTTGTTAAAGTCTCTGCAACCAGTGTACTTGAATTTTACTTATCTGCAACATGTTTTGCACAATAAATGTTCTCAAAACTACATATGTTTCTCTTTAAAAAAAAATATATACATTTAGCAGTTTGGCTTTCCTTAGGTGCTATGTAACTTGTTCTGAAATGGTTATATATATATATATATATATATATATTAATTATCGCAAGAGGCTGCAATATGGATTTTAGGCCATATCGCCCATCCCTACATACAGCATTGATATATTTGTCATAAGCTAAAATGGGCTGATAATATTGGCCTGGCCCATTTATTTTGTCCAGCTCTACTACTTTATCTCCTGTCTAATCTCAGAGGCAGCTGTCACTTATGATTTTAGGGCTTGTTTTGGTGGGTAAAGCAGATTCTGTGATATTAAGACTTAGGGGTGAAATCTGTTCAAAATGACGAAAGTATGATGTGACACTCGGAGAACTGCAGGGCAGGTGTCCAAACACACTTCTATGCCCCCATACACCCAGTTAGTGACAGCTATCCTGCAGACTGGAATGCAGTGGAGCCGGCATGACATAGCTGCCACAACAGTGACAACTTCATTCTGCCCAGCATCTATCTCTGTCATGAGAGGGACCATGGACTGTGAGAAGCTGTCTCAGCAGGTTCTCCTGGTGGAAAAGGATGGCGGTCAGAGGCCGGTGGCTATTGGCATGTACTGTTTAAGCTATGGTGGATGCTAAACTGCAGGTTTATGAAAATAGATTTGTTACACTTTATTTCTGTCTCGCAACATACCAAGAGTGTGTCTATCTATCTTGTGGATGTCAGGGACAGCTTTTTGCCTGGGTTGGTGGTTCCCATCTTTAAAATGTGGAGCTGAGGTTGTGTTCTAACAATCAAAGCATCGTGGTGAGCGAGTGATGTTTGCATTGTCAGCTTATTTACAATGAGGGCTGGATATCCAAAAGGGTGTGTGTGTGTGTGTGTGTGTGTGTGTGTGCGCCCGGTCTCTTTTTGTGACGTTCATGTGTGGGATATGAAGGCACAGCCAAGGTCTGGAGATGGTCCAATTTGGGTGTGGTTTGGGTGTCATCTCTGTTGTTTACGATGGTGTGTGTCAGTGTTTTGGTGGTTATGTCTGGAGTACTGTTATGAGCGGCGATTTGTGCTGTTGTATAACAAAGCTGTTACTGGGGCACGCATTAACGAACCAACCTGGAATACGTATGTAAGTGTTGGAGGATTCAGAATGTTAACTGATCCAATAGCACATCCAGTCTCCAATGCACAACCTAACACCATACACAAGAGAAGGGGGTTTGACTGAATCCATCCACTGTCAATCTGTTGTATAGGTTTTTTTTTTTTTAGTTTGTTTAAAAACAAACGAAAGCCTGAACTATGCTAAGCTTACTGAAATTTTTGCTAAAGACTGCATGATGTTTTGGTTTTTCTAAATAATGGGGTTGCAAATCCATAAAAGCACACAGAATCTCTGAGAGGAAGACCAGGAGGACCTTGTAGTCAGTCGTGGTGCAGTAGTTCAAGCTGTTGCAATGGCATGGCTGACTGACAGCAGCAACTCAACTCAGGTTGTTGTGTGAGGTCATATTAGGGCTGGGCGATATGGATAAAATCAAATATCACGATATTTTTGACAAAATACCTCTATCAATACCACAACAATATTGTAGTGTTGACTATTGGTGCTTTCGCAAAATATTTACACAATGAGAGTTTTGATAAATAATCATCAGTAATGATATATATAATGACTAAGTGGGTAAGGCAAATAATAGAACAGTTACAAAAGTCTGGTAAGTTCAGAAAATGACATCACTTTACTGCAATGCAGCCTTTAAAACCAAGAAAAGACAACACTTATGCCATATTACGATATCCAAAATCTAAGAAGATATCTAGTCTCATATCACGATATCGATATAATATCGATATATTGCCCAGCTCTAGGTCATATGAGTTTCTTGATAGGTGAGGTGGTTTTATAATCATTAGAGCTAAAGCTAAGAAGTGGATTACAATGAACAACAACCCTTTTTGTTTGAGTGTTTTTTCAGCAGCTCACGTTTGGTGCCAGGCTTTTTCAAAATCCTTGATGACCACAGCATTCAATGCAGCAACACTAAGCATAAACTATGTTTGCTTCATGCGGTGCCTCACCGGGTCATTAAATGCTGTCATGTAGTTTCCTTTTAGATGTCACTGCGTTACAATCTCAGAATTTATAAGAGTTTGACTCCTATGCACCTCAAATCTAATGATTATGTATTTTTGCTTTTACACTTTGAGTGTAATAGCGTTTATACAATGGCTGAGCTTTACAGAAAAGTATGGGCCCACTTACTAGAGTCAATAAAATGGACAATGGATTTTAAATTTGTCACTTGGATACAGATTATGGTTCTGTGTATGTGACATCCTGAGGCACACGCCATGTAATTTCATTGGAAAATCTTTTAATTGAATTAATATCCCTCACAGTAGTATCTCTAGAAATGTTTCTGCCACAGTTTCCTCTGGAGTCCTATGTAATATTAGGCTATGAAGGCATTAGCAGTCCCACTGATTTCCTGATTATGGTGTGGTCTGCACCACAAGCTGTTTCTAAGCAAAAATGTCAAAGCAGAAAATACTCTGTATCCACAAATGAAATTATTATTAAATATATTTAATAACAGACTGATGAAGCAGCTTATCCTGTCATAACTGCTTTTATTTCTCTCTGCTCAGCCTCAAAATACTGTCTGTCCCTATCTGTAGTGTGTACTAACTCCTCCTTGGTCTTGTACAAGTTCCATTAGCTTTCCACTGTTTTTTTTCAATGTGGTGTCAAATAAAGCCTCTGTTTAACGGACCATATACAGTAGTAGCCACAGGCTTCATAATGTTACACGAAAATTCCCTGTTTAGATTAGGTTATGGCGGCCCAGCATCACACTTTGCCTTTACCATGTATGAGGGGATTTCTGTGGTCTCTTGATTGAAGGCATCACACTCGCAACAGAAGAGCATTTTAGTCTTTATATAATCTGTCTATTCTGTCTGTTACTTTTTATTTGCATTTTGAAACCATAGATGAATGAAATCTGTAAATACAATGTCTCAACTACGCACAGTTGTAATTTTGGCACTACTCTAGTTTTTTTATTTGTAGCCCATAAGCTCGATCTTTTTTGATACACTGTCACTGGGTGAAATCCTGCTCACACATTTATTTCTGCTCTCACTGTTATACTTAAGACTGTAAAGGAACATATGTATTGACCTCATCACAGACAATTGATTTGGATGATGGATAAGATAAGTGAATGAGTGGCTCTACTGGTAGTGAAATAATGTAGTTGGACAGAGCAATGAAGGGAAATGTTTGAAACGTTGTCTTTTTTCCCGCAAAAAAAGTCAGTTTTTTATGTTGAGTGCTGGACTCACGCTGTGTGGATTCTGTGTAAGCCCACATAAAAGTTTCCACTGTAAGGAGCTCAGCTTAAAATTTTTAACCCTGTATATATGCTGCCATGTGACCATGGAACTAAGCACTGTCAAATAATCCAGCATTGACCAAGCTTACTTAGTGTCTACTGTTTTTTGTATAGTTTCGCCAATTGCATCAGTTTTTGGTGGCTCCTCATTTGACATTGGTGTCAAACTCTTTCCTGTATATCAGACCAGGCACTTTTATAACAATCATTAAATCAATGAGAGAATGGGAGTGAACAGCTCTCATAAGACCCTGACACAATAGGCAGACGGCAAAGCACTGGCGATGGAGGCCAACTGTGACATCGCCTAAAAATTTTCCTTGAATACACCGTAAAGACTACAGGCGACGGCCATACCTTTCTATTATCTCCTTTTTATAGCTGGAGGGCATATTTGGTTTGGCATTAGGAAGTGTTGCAGATAAATGTCCTCTTCCAACTTCTCAACCATATTCGGTCTTCAGAGTCAGATGGTCTACAAATTGCTTTACTGATTTTGTTTGTGTGTGTGTGTGTGTGTGTGTGCGTGTGCGTGTGCGCGTGCGTGAATTTAGTTACCTGTTTGTTCAATGTCCTGTCTGATTTTGATTTTCCACTTTACAGGATGCTTCCCTGATTCTGCTGGGTTCCAGCTTTCAACAATGTCCCTGTGTATTTATGTACCAAATGACATGGACATGCTCAGAAAACTTGTTAGTCAACTCTTGGAATGATGCTGATATACATCATTCTCGTTTTTTGAGTTCACTCTGCCTAGATGCTAAGAAGATTCACTAAAACATATTTACCTCTGTCATTTGTGATCCTTATTTCTCTCTTTCTCATGTCTTTTTCCTCTTTTTTTCCCTTCTCCCTGTTCTCCTTCAGTTTCTTCATGCATAACCACCTGTAAGAAGGCTGCTCCTCCACCAGTGCCGCCCCGTACAACCTCCAAGCCCTACATCTCTGTGACAGTACAGAGCAGCACAGAGTCTGCCCAAGACAACTACCTAGACCAGCAGGACCGGAGGTCAGAGGTCAACAGCCAGTCAAGCCACGCTCACAGCAACTCCTCCGACAGCCTTGACAGCACCCGTGCCAACAGCCTGGCACGGGGTATTCCCCGCCCTCCACACATCATCCCCACTCCCATCGCTATCCCCAGAGAGCCAATCGCGCCCACCACCACTAATGCTTCCACTGAGACAAGTGACTCAGTAGTCCAGCATGAATCACTGAAATCAGGATTAAACAAAGGAAATCTAGTGGCAGAGGAGCCCCTAGTGGCGCCAGTACCCAGGCGGAAACTCTCCTCCATTGGCATACAGGTAGGCAACAGGACTGTTGCACTATCCAGGGCTGGTACAGTTGAATCAGTGCTGTTACCACATATTACACTACTTGGTGGAGTGTTCATTTCTGATTATTCATCATTTCTGTAGAACAGACCGTTGCTAAGTATAACAGACCATTGCCATGCACAGAGTTCTGATCATAGACTCTGGCGGACCATTTTTAAATAAATAAAATTGTTTTTAAATCAATATTTGGGCTCACACGGAGCTCATACCGCTGATCTGCAGATCACAATGGGAGAGAGAGGATGGAGCGGTAAAGGGCTAATGGCAACAGTGCAAACCGAGCGTTAGTTAGCTCCATGGTTAGCTCACTCACCGGGATGACCTGGCTTCTGTGGGAGAAGAAGTTAACCGCCCCGACTGGGACACAGTTGTCATTAGTGCGTGACCTCTGTATGAGTAGCCGCGTAATAATCGAGATAATGTGGACCAAGCCTTATTTAATGCATACAAACACAGTCAAGATAGAGCCTAGTCAAGACTTCTGAAGTGTAGCTTGTTCTGCCCATTGCAGCTTGAATCCAGGAAAAAATAATATTTTTCCTATTAACAGTAATCCCTTGTGGTTTATGGCTGTGTCTGAGGGTGTCCCCTCAAGCCCAAAAATATGTTTGCAAGCTATAGGTCTCATTAGGGTGAACATCCCTCTATCATTAGAGGTGGCTGTATACTGTAGTTAGAAGGGAGAAAATGCCTATTTGTGTTCCCCCTCAACATTAACTTTCTGTTCTGTATGGGCTAATAACAGCCATTTTCTCAATTTTGCTCCAAATTAATAAGCCATCTGTTTTACTTGTTTGATATGAAGCTCAACTTCCCAAATATTCTACATTTTGCTGACCCTGCGCATTAACAGAACTCAGTCAGGGTAACAATCGTGACATTTTATAAACCGTGCACAAAATAATAAAGATTTTCTTTCTTGTTCTGATGATTGGGTATATCCCTTGGAAAATTAAAAACCCTGCATAACTGTACTTAAAACTAGCTAGAATTAGAGGTCTATGAAATCATTCATGCCAAGATTTTTGTTTCAGAGTTAATGTTCGTAATTTTTACTTGGTCAGTGATTGTGCTTTTTTCATTTCACTATTTATTTGTTCTAAGGTCGACTGTATTCAGGAAGTTCCACGAGAAGAGACCCCGCCATTGGCCAAATTTCAGTCAATCGGAGTACAGGTGGAGGACGGGTGGCAGTAAGTCCTCTTCCTGTCCTTGTAACAACGTGAGGAATTTATATTATAGCCACACACACTGCTCTGACTATTCTTTCCCTTTTACAGAAGCCATGTACATGTGAAAGCAACGTGAATGTTTTTGTCTGAAAACTATCCTTGTGTGTTTTGGTGGTAGGGCTGTAACGGTACCTGTGTTTGTCCCAAACCGTTTCGGTACAGGACGTTCAGATCGGTATGCAAATGAAACATTGGTTCAGAACTCCCTGTCACCCAAACACGTCAAAAATGTCTATTTATTTTGACTACTCACACACACGGAATAGAGCGTACCGAAAGATTTGGCAGCAAACTAGTTGTGTCAGCTGTAGCATGCTAGTCGACATACCAAACTGAAAACTGAAAACATACCAAACTGTCACGCCAAAACCGAGGTACATATCAAACCGTGAATTTTGTGTACCGTTACATCCCTAATTGGTGTTGTTAGATTCCTGGCGTGAGCTATTGTTGTTTTATAGATGTATACACATTTGTGCTATGTGACAATCCCTACGCTGCTTACCCAGTCTTCTGCTGTTCTTGTCCTCCTTTTAATATTGGGTTAAGATTTTTGGTCAAGTGCTGATAATATTTCATTATCTGACTTGTAAGCATTTCCTGGGTAATAACAAGAAATGGAAATAATGTTGAGTCAGACAGCATTCATGTTCAGCCTATTCTTACATTTGCCATATGAAAACAAGAACCTACACTCCCACTGATAAGAAATCAGTTGATACCAGTCTGAGTGCACTATTATCAAAGCCCAGTCTCTGATCGATCCTGTTTATTTACTTATCTATATTGACCAGCAGAAGAGACTTAGTGTCGAACCTAAGCGTTGTGTGTTTGTTCCAGTAATGAGACATTGTTCTTGAATAATTAGTTTTCTTTGTCCACTGTTGTGCACATAACTGTGAACAAAGAAAACAAAATTGTTTAAATGCAAAAGATCCATCTTTAACAGTCTCACCCTTTTGTTTCAGGCTCAGTCGCTCCAGTAGCATGGCCTCAAAACAAGAAACCGACTCAGACACACAAGACATCCCCGTCACCTCCCATATCAATAACGCCAAACACTTTGAGAAGAAAGTCATGGTCAATAGTGCCAGCCAATCCATGAGCTCCCCTCCTGGACAAGAATATTTAGACAACGGAGACACTACTGGTGTCAACTCTTCACCTCCACCGACCAGGCAGATCCTCAACCGCTCCACCACACGAAGTAGCTCTTCCTCCTTCTCAGAAAGTCTGGACCCAGCGCTGGACCCCTCGTCCCTACCGCCTCCAGACCCTTGGCTGGAGAGTGGCAATGGGAGTAACAGCAATTGTCCCCAAAGCGGAGGAGCGGGAACACTGTGCCGGAGAGACGGCCACTGGTTCCTAAAGCTGCTGCAGGCCGAGACGGGACGCATGGAAGGCTGGTGCCAGCAGATGGAGCAGGAGACCAAAGACAACCAGCTCTCAGAGGAGGGTAAGGATGCTAGGGTACTTGTTCCAACCCTAGGTCTTTTTGTTAAATTGCCTCCAAGTTTCCATCTCCAGGCAAGGTTGTATTGTGAGGCAGTAAACTTGCTGTGTCAAAGTTTTGACAAGTTCATCTGGCCAGCTTGCACACTGTGGTAACCATTGCACAATCCAATCCTTTTTGTTCCCATGCCTAATGCTCATGCAAGGAAGACTTGGTTATGACATAACCAAAAGGATATTGAATTATAAAGAGATATTTAAAGTGATGGTTCGGAGTAATTTCACCCTAGGGTCCTTTGCACCATGATCTCGAGCCAAACACCCCCCCAGAAGCTTTTTTCACCTGGGTCGAACATTGGGAGCGTTAGCGTAGCGTTATCAGCTGAATAGCTTAGCGCAGAGGCTAATGGATCCGAAGCGTCTCTTAACATTACCCCACTAATAATGCCCGAAATGATACCAAACGTCTACAGTAGTACAAATAGGTTATGCACTCATAAAACGATGGATTGTAAAATTTGTAAGTACACCAGAAGTTTATGTAAATAACACTTGCCTGCTGGCTTCTGCTCTCTGCTGCTGCTGCTGCTGCTGCTGTTACTACCGGGCAGTAAGAGTGCTTAGGGACATCTACAAATTACAACACCGAAAGAGATGCAACAAACATATTTATTAATTTAATGATTAAATAAGGTAATGTCTCAAAACTCAATTATTACTTGTCTCCTGCTAGTTATACTACAGCACTTACTTTAAAAATAAAGTTAAATTAAAAATATTTTTGTTGCATCTCTTTTCGGTGTTAATATTGTAGATGTCCACGCCCTAGATCTTCAGCAGCAGCAACAACAACAGCAGAGAGCAGAAGCCAGCAGGCAAGTGTTATTTACATAAACTTCTGGTGTACTTACAAACTTTACAATCCATCGTTTTATGAGTGCATAACCTATATATATACTAGTGTAGACCTTTGGTATCATTTCGGGCATTATTAGTGGGGTAATGTTAAGAGACACTTCGGATCCATTAGCCTCTGCGCTAAGCTATTCAGCGGCTAACGCTACTCTACGCTACTCACGCTAACTCTCCCAATGTTAGACCCAGGTGAAAAAAGCTTCTGGGGGGGTGTTTGGCTCGAGGTCATGGTGCAAAGGACCCTAGGGTGAAATTACTCCGAACCATCACTTTGATTAGCTGCTAGAGCAACAAAAACGGTAATGGTATGATCAGTTTCTATTTCAATGATATATCCAATTACATCCTAAAGGTTTACTCTTGGGTTAGCATAAATGTCAATCTCTTAAATTGAGCTTAATTATTTGGCCCAGAAATGGCAGAACAAAGCCAAATCTACAATCAAAGCATTGCAGCAACATGTGCAGGCCCTCTGAAATGATCCGTGCATCCTGAGCCTGTCATCCTGAGCCTGTTGAGGTCTGTTGCTGTCTAGTCTATATCCACGACGTTCCACTTCCGGGATTGCTCCGGTGCCGCAGGAAATTCTGCAAGATGCATCTCTATCCGCCGATGTCCGTTTCCTTCCGCTTTCTTTGTGTTGGATTTCTCTGGTGGATTTCTGAGGACTATGGTTAACTGCTCCTCAAATCTCTGCATGGTAAATTGAGACTATTGAGCTAGCTAGACTGTCTGTCCAATCTGAGTTTTCTGTTGCACGACTAAAACAACTTTTGAACGTACACGTACACGTTCAACCAAAACCAGTTCCTTCCCGAGGCTATTTTGCAGCGGCTCCTTGCGGAGCTTAGCTCCACCCAAGATGATTGTGATTGGTTAAAAAAAAGCCAATTAACCAGAGCACGTTTTTCTCCCATCCCGGAATGCTGTGTGGACTAGCCAGACCTTCCTCCGCAGCGTATGGAGGATGGTCTGGAAAGCGGGACTAGTTGATGTCTGACCTCACCATGTGGTTCAGAGCTCTCTTATAGAGATCTGCCTCAGGCCCTAGATCAATCACTCTATCAGACATACTCAGCATGGAGGAGATGAGGCGGTAATACCTGGGGTTACCACACACAAGCAGGCCTGTAATCCCCAGAATTACACAAATCTACTCTGGAACTGATTAAACCTCCAGATAAGATTAGTGCTCCAACATCAGCAAATGAGCACACACACGCAAATATACACTTTATGTACACGCACACAAACAAACAGTAGGAAGGCTTTGGATGTTCAGTTCATATCAGCAGCACACCACTCTATAAACAAGGCTCTGTGTGTCTTTGTGAGCCCATATGTTTTTTTATTAATTTTTTTAATTCAAAATAAATGTGTGTGACCTTTTTACAATAAAGTAGTCCACATCAAAATCCGATGCAAATCTGTACTCTATGGGTCTCACTAAACTATAATCACATTACCATAACTTTGCAATCCAGTAATCAGATAGGACTCCCAATTTTGTAAGGGCAGATGTTTGTCCTAGTTCTGATACAGCAACAGACAGGCACTGACAGACAGCAGGCTAGAGTAAATTTTATATATATATATATATATATATATATATATATTATATTATATTATATTATATTATATTATATTATGGAATGGACCACCGGAGGTCTCAGTCTCGGCCCCCCATCGCTAGCAAATGGGTCTGACCCAACAAAAATCGCAACACGAGTTTGGAGTAGCTTTTGTGGCCGGTCAGCGAGCTTGTTACGCCCGCAATCTCTTGTGGAGCATTATAACTTCGAAAAACCACAGGTTACAGTTAATCTTGGATAATGGATACGTGTGTTTTGTGGAAATAAACGCCTCTTGTCCGCGAGTCTCCTGAGAGAGCTCCAGCCAGCTCACAGCAGGGGCTGTGAAGGTGGACATGCCGGGCGGCAAGCCAGCGACCCTCGCAGGCACCCGCCGGCTGTCACGTCAGATTGTGGAGCTTCTGAACTCCACAGTCGGACCAAATTTGCAATAGCCATCCATTTTCGTAAAACGGCCCTCATTTGAGCTCTACATAGTTGATTTCTTGCATAAAAAAGTCTCAGAGGTGAATATAGTAATGATATGGCAGACAATGTATAAAGTTTCCAGTTGTAGTTCCAATGAGACAACCTGTAGGGGGACCAAAGCGGGAAAAGTTCTGTAGTGTTGAATTTCTGATTGGGTGGGCCAGCTGTCAATATGGGTTATTACCCAGTGTGCTTTGTTGAATGGTCTCAGTGTTTTATTGTTTTATTTCATGTGAATACTAGTTTACTAGAGGAGTAACTTAGTATTTGGAGTAATGCAGTAATGCTGGAAGTGTGCATTAAGTTTCCATCATTATTGTGTTTCCACAACAATGTTAGTGACTAAATCTACTGAAATGGCCACCATAATAGTGGAGTGTGATGTATAAGATGAGAAAGCAGAGGTTAACTTGTGTAAGTCGTGGTTGTAAAAAAAATAGTGGTTATCTGTACATCTTTCTCAAGCACAAACCAGTACAGAAGGCATCAAGAAATTGTTGGGGAGGGTCGTGCCTTTTTCCCAATCATTTTGGAGGGTCATAGAAAAATGTATTGCTGGCAAAGGGAGGGTCAAGTCTATTTTGACTAAAGATCCCGAAACTCCTCCGGTAGCTCCTTTTTAATAAAAAATGAACAGTCCCTTAGGGCTGTCAGCATTAACACTATAATCGTGATGAGATTAAAGACAGAGCAACGTGTTATAATTGTGTTAATCGCGTGCACCAAAGATTCTTTCGCACTTTCTTTAAAGCTCTTTTGAAATGGGTGGCAACTAACTGCAGACCATTTTGACATCTTGTGCATGCACTTTTGCTGTATAATTTATTTTTACATTTTTAAAAGGCAAGCTATATTTCTGAAAACATTGACTGTGTTACCTCAGTCTCGTTGCACATCTTTTGATTTGAAATAATCAAATCTAAAAGTCAAGTTAATAAAGTAACTTTCTTTTCATTCCTTTGATTCCCAATCAAGATATACTGGTAAGAATTGGTTTAAATTGATAATACAGACATAAAAACAGTTATGAAATGCAAAATAGTTGTATTTTAATCATGTGATAAAACATGCAAAAAACTTAAATGCCTTTTAAAGAGGATACTGTTGTCAAAAACATCCTGTGGAGTTGGGCAAAGCACACCTAAATGTCTAAACACCAGCGCTGTCAGCATTAACGCGTTAATCACGATGCGATTAAGGGCTGAGCATAACACGTTAATTTTGTATTAATTATTTATTTATTTATTTATTTTACACTTCACTCGGCTTCGCGTCGTGCCTAACAGGCTATTATTTTGACCCTTTGCTGCACCTTTACTTATCATCAAGCTGCCATACTTCCTCCTAATAACTTCTGCTGCAGGCTGCAGGCATGATGGAGAAAGCAGCAACCCAATTCTGAATGGCGCTTTTTATTTTCCAAAACTACCGGACGGCTCGTAGACAAGTCGAAAGCCATATGCACATTGTGTAAAGCCGAATTAAAATATCACCGAAGCACGTCAAGCTTGAGCTACCACCTATGAGCTAAGCATAGTAGTACAGTTAACGTGACTCAGGTTGATGCTAGTGGGCTCAGGCAAAGCACTATTTTGGAGAGTGCTACTCGCCAAGCTGTTGATGAAACCAAATCCAAAAAAATTACTACAGCCCTTGCGAAGTGGGTGGCAACTAACTGCAGACCTGTCAGCATCGTAGAAGACCACGCACACACAGCCTGTACTCCACAGAGAAAGCAGCCCAACTGGAACTGCTGCAAAGTGTAAATGCTGTCTCATTAACCGGTGATCACTGGACGTCAGTGAGTAATCAAGTTACTGCACACTATATTGACTCTGCTAAGTAGGGTTGGGTACTGAAACGCGGTGCCAATAGGGCACCGGTGCCGACATAAACGGTAGTAATGAAACCGAATAACAACGAAAATTTCGGTGCCTCATTTCAAAGTGTGACTGTATTTCCCTGTAGAGGATTCCAACACCGGGACGCAACGGTCTGCAGCGCAGCATTCACGGTGCATTCAGTTAAAACAGGTAGCCTCGTGGTGCATTCACAGTAATTGGAAAATACTCTTTTCCCATCTGGTGGTTGTTTTTTTTGTTCAACAGCAATTTACTGGTGAAATAAGTTATAGTTATTACATTATTATTAAATCTTTAATTTTGACCATGGCCTTAGCAATAAACAAGTCGCTGACTGTTGTTTACTACCCTTCTTTTTGTTTATTTATTTTTTTTTTTACTTTATTGAAAAGTACCGGTTCAGGCACTGTTTTAAAAGTATCGCTTTAGCACCGGTATTGGAAAAAACCCAAACGATACCCAACCCTACTGGTAAGGATAGGGATTTGTAGTTAGGTACTTGGAGGAATTGTGCAATAATGACAGATTCACACATTTTTCTTTTGTTTACAGTAAATAAATAATTAACACATACAAATCTTCAAGTTCATAAAGTAACTTTCCTTGCATTCATTTGATTCCCAATCAAGATACACTGGTAAGAATTGCTTTCCATTGTTAATATGTACTTAAAAACTGTTCTGAAATGCAAAATAATAGAATTTTAATCATGTGATAAAACATGCAATTAATCGCGATTAACTATAGAAAATCAGCAATTAATTGCAATTTTTTTTAAAAATAATCGTTTGACAGCCCTACTAAACACATTTTGCGTTTGGTTTGCATCAAACCAGAGTTATTTGAGGTTTGATGCGATACACTTGGTGTAGTTGAGGCTGTTGCTTTACCTTTGATATAAGCGTAGGTTGTGGTGTACACCACTATAGCAGAGAAGACTGGGATTGTGTCATCCATAGCTGGAATAACAGGATGCCTCAGAGAGATAAAATTGTCACAAATGAATGTGTGTTGTCAAAATGGATCTGTGTTGCTTTTTGTTCTCTCTTCAGTGCTGGGGAAGGTTCGCAGTGCAGTAGGATGTGCCCAGCTCCTTATGTCCCAGAAGTTCCAACAGTTTCGGGGACTGTGTGAACAAAACTTGGTGTGTATATGGCCTTTCTGTAATGCTTCCACTCTACAGGTCTGCACAAACATGAAACTGAGACCCACATTTTTTGAAGGTCCAACCAAAACCAATGTTATATTTTTGTTATTTTATCTTTTGCATGATATGCTTGCCTCGATACACGTAAAGGCTTTCACACAGATGAAAACTGACTAATCTGGGAACAGCCATGATACACCGCATATTAGGCCTACACAGAATAAGGCATGGTGGCCCACCAGCACAAAATGCAAGGAGCTTATAATAAGCCAATAAGCCATTCCTCTCTAGTGACGTGTTTTACTGGAAATGGTGTTATACACATTGTAGCTAACTACCAGCACATAACACTATAGCATCTCAAATGAATAAGCTATCTGTTTAAACTTGTTGGTTGATATGAAATTCCAATTATTGGCCAGATGATCATGGCTGGTAAATTAAGAATTTACTTGTCAGCTTGACTGAACTTGACCGTTCAAAACAAAATCCAGAACAGTACATGCAAAACATTTAACGTAACATGCTTTAGCAATATACAATAATATAATGGTCTTAAGAAGCTACCATCATGGAAAGAGATACATTTCTAAATAGATTGTATTTTAAGGTAATCAAACCGAGCCCAAAGCTGTACATAACAAAATGGGTTAGGGTTAATCCAATCCACACATGGAGCCTGATACTTTGTCAGGGCCCATAATGTTCGGGTCAGGTAGCAAAAAACGCCACAGGACATATCGCGAGAGGATTCGGAAAGCAACATTAACTGTCTACTTTCAGCTAAAGTTAAATGCTGTCATTAATACGGTCCTGTTTACACAATAGAGGTTTCACTGTAAATAAATGATTTAGCCTTAGTTAAGCAAATCAACAATGAATGCTTCATATGCATTGATATCATGTTACATACTGTCGCCTGACGAAGCCTTCTTATCTGTATCAGTGTGTAATTTCCCTTGCTGTTTTTGCAATGATTAAACATCTTGTAATAATATTTTGCGCAATGCATATTTGGTAGCTCTCCAGTAAATGTGAACAATAGCGTGGAGCCTACACAAACAAAAGCCCGTAATACTCCAGTATTACAAACTGTGGCTGTGTCGGAGGGAAAAAAAGTCAGAGCAGGATTTACTTGAGTTAGATAGATAGATAGATAGATAGATAGATAGATAGTAGATAGATAGATAGATAGATAGATAGATAGATAGAAAAAACATTGTTTGTAAACAAGTGAGGTGTTTAGTCTGTTAGTTTTAATCTTTATGTGAGACTGGATCCTGAATGATTGTATTTTTTTGTTGACCTGTCCAAAATGTAATGTCCCTTTTGTATTTCTCTGGCTCAACGTGCTCTGGCTTATTTTACTTGGCTATGTGAAGCATTTATAGCATTTTCAGGTTCATGTTTTTGAAAAGGACAAAGCTCTGTTGCAATCCTTTATTTTGGTCTGGAATTCAGCTAGACAAAAGAATTGAGCTGTAAAATGGCTCCCTCTAGTGATGAATATGGAAAGAGCAGCACCAAATGACAGGTACACTATGTAAGTATTTGCAATTCAGAGGTGTAATACAGTAATAAGCTGCCCGGGGGCACTCTGATGGTCTGAGGATGTGAGGCACTGATCATGAACTGCAACTTCCCTGGTTTGAGTCTGGCCCGGGGAATGTTGTCTCATGTTGTTCAGTCATAACAGAAAAAGCACATAAATAAACTTTTTTTTTCAGGGCTAAATTAAGTGGTATCAGATCTTGTATAGACCCGCATACTCGCCAATACTAATCCCAGCATTTTAGGCAGTATCGGAAGCATTTCCAATATTGGTACCTGAACAACTTTGAATAGAATGAAATCCGTACCGAGTCACTTTTGGCCTGATTTTAGCTTCTCTGTCTGTAGTGGCACCAACCTTTTCACATTGGCTCGGCTGCTTAAGTTGCATTAGCAGATTGGATGTGAAGATGAGAAAAAACACTATTTTCAAACCAGGACCACCAAAAAACTGGGATGGAGAATTTGAGTGGTGGTGACCCACAAAAGCTGACCCACAGATACCCCACCAACCGCCCTGATTCTTACATTGTGGACACATCTAGGACAAAAGTATTTTTACAAATATAGCCTAGTTTTCATTGCCAAATCTTCTCAAATAAAGTTGTGTGTGTGTGTGTATATATATATATATATATATATATATATATATACTCTGACTAGTTTATTCACAGCTGGATGTAATGCTGGACAAGAAGGATGGCCTATACCAAACCCTAGAAATAGCAGAATAAAAAGGCCATTATAACACAGTTCACTTTCAAAGATACGGCATTAGTTTGCACTAGATACTGGCTTGGGTGAAAATAGTTTTGTTCAGTTTTTACGAAATCATTCATATGTATTTCATACATTCTACACTACAACGCTGACTGTGTCCTCTCTCCTCACCATTCTTTGATTGTTCTTTCATTTTCATTTCCCTCTTCCTCTTTTGGTCAGAATGTGAATGCCAACCCACGGGCCACAGCCCAGGACCTGGCAGGTTTCTGGGACCTGCTGCAGCTCTCCATTGAGGACATCAGCCTCAAGTTCGATGAGCTCTACCATCTCAAGTCCAATGACTGGCAGCCAATGCCGTCTGCGGCTGCCCAGTCGCCCCCTGAGCGGAAGGTACTTCCCACCCCTGCTGCCCAGTGCCCTGGCTGGGGTAGGAAAGCCGCCGAAACCGGCCTCTCTCCTCCCACCACCACCACCACCATTTCTCCCACTCTTTTTTTTTACCTTCTTCCCCTTGTGTGGGATGAACTCTAATAGGGCCTCCCTGTTAAATACAAAGGGCCCAGAGAGATCCCCTTAGGCATGCATGAAACAATTCATCTCAAAGAGGGCTGTCGTTGGTGTGTTTTTAAATGTAAAGCCCTGCTTTGAGCATGCATGTGTTACTTACTGATGTGTTGGTTACAGTGGTGCATGGCTAATGTGATGCACTGGCTCCTGTGACAGAATGTTTTGACTTGTGTTTGTGTGTCTGTCATTTTTTCTCTCTGGTTTGTCTTTATATATTTGTGTGTGCGTGTGTTTCAAGTTTATGTATCTGTAGCTGAGGTGCTCTTGCTTCACAATATGTTGTTCTGCAATGCTAATGCATTCACTGTGTGTCTTGTGATCCCTTTATTGTGCTTTAACACTGATCCAATCTGGCCATCAATTCATGTAACCATTTCATGTCTTAAAAAATTTTCATATAAATGACTGTTTTTTTCTTAATGTTTGTTCCTGTTTTTCCAGTTGTCTATTTGTGTGTTTTTCTGTTTATCACCCAAAACCACTAAATGTTATTTACTGCTTTGGTAACACTTTATAATAACATCATTAATAAATTGAAAATGTATAGTTAATTAAACTTAATAATTAGTTATGTTACTGTTAATAAAAAATGAAAGTGTCATTAATTTAGTGTAATGTAAAATGTATATAGTTAATACTTTGTCAGTTGTTTTGTAAACCATCTATAAGCAGCATTTGGATGGATATTTTAAAGTTGCAACTGATAATTAATGATTAATAACTAGTTTATAAACCATCAAGTGACATTATTTTGGCCCCATTATATCTCTTTTTGGTGATCTATAAAAAAGATAATTATTTGATTATTTGTGCACTGATAATAGCTATCCAAATGTTTATAGATGTTTTACAAGTACAAACTTTGCAAGTATTTATTAACCATTCACAAAGTATTATAATCATCAGTTGCAATTGTGTAATGGCCATCCAAAACATGTTTATTTCTTATTTCAATAATTTGGTAACCATTAACAAATACTTAATATAATATATAAAATGTAATGTGTGCAATAATAACCTTTTTAAAATAACAAATTACCAATATTTAGGAAACCTTAATTATCATTTCATTGTTAACAGTAAAATATCTAAAGTTTATTCAACTATCAATTTACCATTTATTAGTGATGCCTATTATAAAGTGTTACCCAAGCGGTCACGAAAACAGTCGGCAGTGTCATAATGTCTTTGTCAAAGTCCTGTCTGCCAAAGCTGCCTAGACCAATAGAACGTCTTGAAGACAGTTTCCATATTACACTCTCTCACTGTCTTGTATCTGTGTTTTCTCCTCCTTTCGCACATTGCTCTCTCTCCCTCTCTCCTCCTCTGTCTGTCATGTTCCATCACTTTTAACACTGCAGGACGGGGAGAAGGAGGCCGCTCCAGCGTCAAAGAAGCCCGGTAAGGGACGACCGTCGCTGGGCCGTGAGAAGAGTGCAGACTCCTCATCCACCTCTTCTTCGGCCTCAGCAGAGAAGCAGAGACACGAGGCACGCAAGCGTCTACTGGCTGCTAAAAAGGCTGCCTCGTTTCGCCAGAACTCCGCCACAGAGAGCGCGGACAGCATCGAAATCTATGTCCCAGAGGCCCAGACTCGCCTCTGAGAGAGACACTGAGAGGGAAGGAAATAGGATCGGATCAAAGGACAGATAGGTGTCACTTAAATACCTGGGGGGAGGGGGAAAGAGAGGAAAACTTTTGCAATACAAATGAGCTGAGTAAAGATGGATGGATGGGGGAGGAGACATCAAATTCCCAGAGATTGGGGTGGGAGTAGATTTGGGCATTTTTCACACACTCATACAGTTATAGGCTGGTCCTGGTGGCATCAGACACTTATTTAACAAAACAGAAAATGAAAAATTGACCTTTTGTAGACTCAACAGACTATGAAGCAGGAGACTCCTCATTTGAGGCTGCCATTGAAAACCTCAGCTGATAAACTTTGTCATTTCTTGTTATTACTCCTGATATCATAAAATTGCTATTTAAAGTATTGTTATTATGACAATTATATCCTAAAGTATCTATACAAAGACTGTTTTAAACGTTCCTCTATCTTGGCTATAAGATCTATTAAGTGGACAGAAGGCAAACATTAATGCTCTTCTGTCTCCCATCGTCGTCCTCTCTTCCCAGATCATTGGCCATCTTGTAGCTTTGCACAACACCGCCTTGTGGCCACAAGCACTGCACTCACACACTACAAACTCACACCTATGTACGTCTTCCTTGTATTTATTTGTTTACTCATCCTTTGTTTTGTATAAAAATCCATTTAGATCTAGTTATTATGAATATTTTTGGAATGATGAAATTGAAAGTCAGATTTGAAGGGGTATTTATATAGTTCCTAACAATTGTGTGTCCTACAAAATGTTCTTGTGTCAAAGATTTTAAACACTGGTGAGAATCTTTAAAGTTTAGTTTCTTAATTATTTTTAATGAGAATGGATCATAATAATGATGACAGCATGAAGATCTCTCTTTCAGTCAGAACATCAGTGGCCACAATATTACTGAATATAATTTTCTTTGGGAGGAAAAACTCAACTCTTTTTAAATCTCTTGCTTCTCCCTGTCCCATTAACTTTGCTTTTCATGTTTGTGCTCTAACTGCAGATGCGTGGATATTTCAGTCAGGATTTTTGTTCCATCTGTTTAATGCTTCTTTAAGTGCTTTTATTAACCTCACTTAGCATTCAACTCATACATCTCGAATGAATCTAGGGCTTTTATTGAAGTAGCTCAGCAGCAAGCTGGATAATATTGCGTTATTGTTTGTGGAGACACACATTAGGACATGTCTTGCTGTCGTTTTATACTATGTTTCTGTAATTATTTTTGATTTATTTTGCCTTCCATCACTCAACAAAGTCAATCTTAGTTCTTTGAAACCATTATTGTTTCCCCTCATTGAAGTACCTGCACTTTTTTATTCAAAGAAAAGATATTTAATTAAATCATTAAATACATTAGTCAATGTGTTTTCATCATTTATTAAATTCTACTTGCTTTTGTTTTTGTTTTTTTATGGAAGACTGAATAAGCCAAAGATGGATTCACCGTTTCAAATTCATCTGACAAATTTAAATGTCAGCAGCAGGGAGCTCAACAGTAACAGCGCTTACTGTGAAAATAGAGTGGAGTGTAGCCACAGCACCGCATGTATCACAGGTTTAATGTTTGGATAGGCACATGCCCAGAAGCTTAACCAGAACTGCCCGTCATTACAACGTAATATTGCTTAGGAGCTTCACGACCTGGACCTTTCCCCTTCTCAGCCAGGGAACTGACATCGTGAAATGTTTAATTTCTTACCTCTAGAGGGCAACAGTGGTTAATTTTCAATCCAAGATACAGTACATTGTAGTATGCTGTATGCATGCAAAGCAAGAGGCATTCACATTATAAGACAATGTTCAGTCTTGCCCTGTTTTGCATTAAGAGGATCCATTGTGGGGATTACACATATTTGCAGACTCCTCTGTTGTTTGAAGCCAGTTCCCAAAACAAAGAGGCCTCTTGGTTTATGAGTCATTCACGTAGACACACTTTAGAATTTCACTCTAGAAGTACACATGCAACCACAAAGCCAACCCTGACATGCTTACATCAACCACAGTTGCTTGCCTTGGTTTCTTCCGAATGCTAAGCAAATCTAACTTCCCTTTCCTAATTAGTTATGTAAACTATTACAAGAGCATTGCTTTGGCTGCTGCAATGCCTCTTTCACGCCTACTGTGACCCAAAAATGCAGCCTAAGGCTTTGAATTAGAATAGCCTGATGACCACCATTCTCTCTCTATCTTGACAAGAGCTTTCTCTTGATGGCGGGCCTTTTGTTTGCCTGTTGTGTTTGCTGGCTGGGGATGACTCTCAGCTTTGAAAATGGCTCAGGGGTGTCAATAGTCGGTTCCCTGGTGGCTGTCATTGCCCCTCACCCCCCCTGTTTTTAGTGGGGTGGATAGCATCGTTAACACCTGAAGGCCTTTTGTGTGACTTGAACTCAGTCGTTGGCTTGATTTGATTTCTGACTGCCAGGAAAAAGTTGTGTCTGACAAGTTGTTTTAAGGTGTCTACCAGTTTTCAGACAGATTGTTATTGACACATTTTGTATTATCTTTGTCATGGAAGAGAATGAACACGTCTCAAGAGGAAGATTTTTGTGTAAACAGCGTAGCTTGAAGGCGATATATTGCAACAATTAGATTTAAATCTCTTTCCCATATGCAACCACTGCCAGAATATTTTTAACATTTAAAACACTTCCATAACATATCATTTCCTTTTTTTCTTTTTTTTCATTTGACACGTTTAGGCCCGAACCCTGCTGTCACCCTTCCTCACACAAAAAAAAAAAACACATCAAACACAATGTGGCATCTCAAGTATGCTGAGGGAAGGAGGGCATGAACACAGAGAAAGTTGTTCTATGATCTAACCTTCACAAACTGAAAGGCAATGCTTTTCCAGCCCGCTTAAACTTGGATGTGTAAAATGCCAAGAGATGTCAGTGACCTACTTAAAGAGAGCTCATCTCATACATTTAAACAAGGCTTGCCTCCAATACACAGATATCACTTGGGCACACCTAGATCTATTTCCTGGGTAGGGTTATCCATGATCCAAACAGCTGCACTGTGGGGGGGGGGGGTTCGTTGTTGTAAAACCATTGATTAGAGGGTGATAATGGCCCCCCATATAGGTTTGAAGGATTTCGCCCAAGTCAGAACTGTCATTCTATCAGCATTTGCTTAAGCAGCGGTCTGTTTTGGTCAAGCTTATATTCAGCTGCACTCTTTAGTGTGCCTCCTTCAACCACAATAGTGAAGTTGGTAGAATATCTTATCCATAAATGCGGAGAAAAAAAATTTAATGTTAAGCAAGAAAAAAATAAATCATTATTTACAATGTGGCTATGGGCCAAATTGTACTATATGTTCTGTGATACTAATGTACCTTTTCGGTTTTTACTTTCTTCCTCTAAAAATGGGTTTTACATCACACATATATATACAGTTTAGCTACCCTTTAAGATTGTTTTATGTATTTTTCTGCATTCTAGGACTGAGGGGAAAAAGATTTGGTTCTTTCAAATTATAAATTAAAAATAATAATCTTGCATTTCTCCTGCTGTTGTTTTTCTGTAAATAGACCAGACTGAAAATCTTCATCTTTTACAATGCTGTAGATCTATTTATACTATTTCAAGGTTGTTCAAATGTATAATAGAGAGATGTAACATTCAATAAAATGCACACAATACTTTCTCAAAAAGTTCACCATGGCTGTATTTGCTTACTGTTTTGAAGCCGTTTGCTGACCTTTAAGACAAGATGATTCCGTTTGTGGCTGTCAATTCTCTTTCAAAGACTATTTTCAGAGATGCAATAATGCATATTGTTTGTTATTGTTTTTTAAAACCTGCTGGTTAAGATTTATTACTTCAAATCTGTGTCAATATGCTTTGCCCTCTTCTTTTCAGCCTCAGGGCAGAGACAGTAACGTAAAGTAACGCTATTTGTTATGTGTATAACACTCAAGGTTGCTTACAACAGGTAGATTGCAGTTTTGCATGATGCTATAGCAGGAGAGTTCAGATTTTAAGGCAAGCCTTAAAATCTGAACTCTCCCGCTCATTTGGCCTGGAGAATCTCCCAGAGGCTTTGAGGAATCAAATAGCTTTCATCACATATTAGCCTCACACGCCTGGAGACAAACCAACAGTAGAATGTGAGTGTGTAGCCTACATTTCACATAATTTTATGACTATTCAGTGTGAATCGAAATAACTTCGTTATTGTGTTATGTAATAGTCAATGCGGTTACCAGTCGACGCTTATGATTTATGTAACAAGAACATTTTGCTGAACGTTACGTAAACGCTCTCCACAATGTAGCTGCCCCACGCACACAAAAATAAAGACGACCACAAAGGTTATGAAAGATAAGTACGGCTAAATATACATGCTTATGTCGACGTAACACTGGGGTTTCAACCGCGACCGAGAAAATAACACTTTGTTTCAATGACTGCTCTGAATGAAATGGTTCTCCCGTCAGTCACGTAGCCCGTCTGTTGTCTGGCGGAGCGCCGTGATTGGCTAACGGCTGCCCAAGAGGCGCAATAGAGGTCCATGATTGGCCGACAGCTGTTGATAAGGCGGGATCATTTCAGCTGCGACTGTCAAGATTGGCAAAGAGCTGGCGCTGCTGCGTGCAGGTAAAAGGAACAAGCCACACAAAACAGAAAACATTTTTTTTGGCAGAAAGCGAGGAGTACGATGGAAACGGACTCTCTCTCGAGGTATTTAAGTCGATGAAAAAGCGCAACACCTTCAGCTTCTTGGAAGAAAGTACCGTTGTGTCAACCATCGTTTGGCTCCCGGGCACGCTTTGTACAGCAAGCAACTTGGACAGCTGCGTGTTTTCAGGCAAACCATCAACAAAGAATGAAAGCATTCAAACGAGGTGAGCGGCACTCGCGTCGTGTTTTTTATCCTTGCCATTCACGTTTATAACCCACAAAGTGTCTGTCTGCGAGCCAGTGTCTTTGCTGTTGGTTTTGTCTGGTATGCAGGCTTTTTGTTGCGAGCAAATGTAGCGTGTGTTTGTGCTCAAATTTGGAGGGACAGCTAGCCAGCTAGTTATCTCTGGAGGCAGGCATGGTGTCCATCTGGCGGCGTGACATGCGGGACGCTGTGCTTTCCTGCCTGTCTCCTTTGTGCGCTCCAGATGGCTAATTTACCGAGTAGCTCCTCTGTTTGTCATGTTTGAATGTAACATTCAGCATTATTCGAGAGGCTTTTAGTGTTTATCATTTAACAGTACGTAATGACGGTATCACTTTGGCAAAGCGAGCTGGTCTCCGAAGTTGATGTTTGGTGTGTAACGTTAACGTTAGTTGACTGGCTTTACTAACGGTCAGATTCAAATCCTTACCTTGAAGTGAGTGTGTTTTTGAAGTTAGTTAACGGAGTTTTCAAACTTTTGCCCGGAGGACCATTTGGCCCAATTGTTTTTAAAGAATATAAATAAAAAAATAAAATAAAAATACTAGCACCACTTTCCCAGGGGCACATATTTAACAACTTGTAGGTAGACATTTGATAAACAAAGCTGGGTCAGTTTGACTGCCTTTGAGATGTTGCTTATGTGACATAACATTCATGCAACAAGCTAACCTGTTATGTCTTGGCTGTTTTTTGAAAGCCCATGGAAAATCCTCATATCTGTCCAATGATTCCGGCGAGTTAAGGGAATGCAACTTTGTTGTGGGCCATATCATTTCTGTCTTATTAGAAGTAGGATAACCGGAGATGTCTGTCAAGCATGAATGTGGCTAATGAATGGGAGACTGGTTTGAATCATTTAATGATTTTAAGGATAAATTGTGACATAAATATCAAAAGGGATAGTCAAATGTCCAGGCCTGCTGTAACACAATATTTTAGGTGCCAGTGGAAGCGGTTACAGAAATTGGGGTGAAAATGCACTGAATTTGTAGGTTTTTGTACACACACACACACACACACACACACACACACACACACACACACACACACACACACACACACACACACACACACACTTTTCTTATTTGGTTTAGGACTTCCCTCATTGTCGAGGAATGCAGAATTCAAAAGATTTGTCAGCTACTCTAGCAGTCTTGAGCCAAAGTGGCATGAGGTGAAAACAACCTCTTTTGCATGGTCAATAGGTTCCTGGGCCACTGGCTACTGTGATGTTGATATGCACACAATCTTCTTTGTGAAGACAGGCGCTGCCCCGGGGGTCAGGTTTCAGCCAGCCCCAGAGAAAGACATTTACTGCATTCTGTGTCCCACCCCTGGGATCAGCCATGCTCCATTTTGAGGGGAGATTCTCTCCAGTGGCCAACCATAGACTGACAAAAATCCCACATCAAAGTTTAAACCTCTAAGCTGTTGTTTACATGTTCAGGCCACGATACTTTTCTGATCCTCACTTTAAATTGGGTAAAATTGGGAGGTTAAAAGTAACTGAGGTTTGTGCACTTGTTGCACTGCTCAAAGCCAAATCGGTGCAGACCGCTTCTTTTGCCCAGTCTGCTAACATGGCTCCTAGTATCGTGAAGGAGTGGTTTACATTTCATTTTGTGCATAAAAGTGGATTACACTATTTATTTCACTAAATGTGATCTTCTCCCTTCCTAGCAGACTAGCAGATTTTATGTAAACATGTTGGCTAACTGGCTAATGGTGAACGTGACTGACAACTGTGCATCCCTTCTTCAGCTCTAGAAGAAGAGCAGCATCTCCTGGAGCATGAGCACTCCTCGGCTGTCTCGGACAGTGATGACGGCTCCCCGCTCGACCTGTCAGGAAGGGGGCTCTTTGGGAAGCGCCGTCGCCGCGGCAACCTGCCCAAGGAGGCGGTGCAGATTCTGCGGAGCTGGCTGTACGAGCACCGCTTCAACGCCTACCCGTCAGAGCAGGAGAAACTCAGTCTGTCAGGCCAGACTGACCTCTCTGTGCTGCAGGTGAGGAGTACATTTTTATTCTTTTATTTTTTTTCTCTCTCCCAGAAACGCGCTGCACTTGCCAGAGGAAATTACACTTGTGGTATACACTTGTTTCTGCCCCTTCTGGATTTTATAGTTTCTGATGTGTGACAAACTTTTCATTGGTCTTCACTGGCCTTTCCATTTGTCTGATTAATTGTACATATAAATCCAAACTAACAGGTTTCACTAAATTCATTTTTGGTTGTTTTTTTTGACATTGTAACAAGCAGTGCTGTAAATTTCATTAAGGTTGCTTTGACACTGAATATAAATTTTACAACTGTTTTGTAATGCCCATATGCAGATCAAATCATTAAATTATTTAACTTTTAGCACAAAAGGCTGCCCGAGACCTGCACATCAGACTCAAAATAAAGTCTAATGCTGCACACAAAGGTTGTTACATGATTCTTACTCTTCTGGTATCTGCTTTTGTGATTAGTAATTTTTACCAACACTTGTCACCAGCATCTCAACCAACCCAGTGAACAAGTGAAAGCAAAATGACACTACCACACTGAGAATGAGACTTTCCCAGGCTTCCCTTTTCGCTTCATTGCATCAGTAGTAGACGTTTCCCCTTTGCCTCTCAACACACAGGCACGCACAAATTAAGGCTTGCTGCGTTAGTCGGTGTTAATGTGGTTGGACATGCGCCAATTACATTCCTTGTAATTTTCATGGTCTTTTTGCTTTTTATAGAAGGAACCCCCATTTTAGTTTTATTTATTTATTTTAATCAGTGGCCCCAAATGTCTGTTCCGCTCGTAGATTAAAAAATGGGTCTGTATAAAAAGTGGACCGTAGTAATGGATGTAGTCTCTGTGACGTCACCCATAGGGCTCCTGGTGGCTCTGGCAGTCGCCATCTTGGTAGTTCCTGATGTCGGCTAATCCAAATGGATGGAATCGGTGTTTGTTTTTGTTTTTTTGGTTTTTTGCCAGATTTGCTTGTGACGAAAACTGACAACGAGGTGACTGCGGAGCTCTGTGTCGCTGTCTGAATAGCCAAATTGTAAAAATCACATTTATATACAGTCAATGGTTAGCATGGGTGTGGAAGGGAAGCGGGCAGTGCCTTGTGGTGTTTCCACCTCCTGTCTCAACCAGTCGGCTGCCAAAATGAGCTGCGCAGCAAAAGCTTGATCAGAGAGGCCAGACGCAGCCGTAGTGCGTTTATGGCGTAATTGGTAACACCGGTGTTGTCATGGGTTTATTAACTCGTGGGAAGAATTCCTCACCGTGGCATCCCTAGCCCAAACAGTCAGCATTAGAGAAGATATTAAAAATCTGCATGAGGCAGCAGAGTTTCTAATGTAGTCTGCTCACTTTGGCTGTCTTCTCTGTGGCTCAGCATATTTGAGCTCAGACCTTCATTATTGCCAGCTGTTTGAGGGCTCTCATCTGTCTGTCTCACTCTTTCTTCCTTGTGTAGGAGGCTGTACCACTAGAGGGGGTAAGCAAGGCCTCATGTAGATGTGTAGGTTAGGGCTGTGCAATTAATTGAAACTTAATCGTGATTGTGGCTTCCAATGATCACAAAAACAGAATAATCGAAACTATTATTTAGCTCATTACGTTTTGCAAGTAAACTCTTATTTTCTCGTGTTCTGAATGAAAAAATAGTTTAAATAGTGTGTGTGTGTGTACTTTTTCCACTGTTTTAAGTTCAATAATTGCAACATCTTTCCAGAAGTTAACGAGTAATTGTGTCGTGATTTCAATTTTGACCTAAATAATTGATTAGTTTGTTCCATAATCGAGCAGCCCTAGTGTAGGTGGTTGTTTAAATCCCAGGCATCAGATCATTTTTAGATCTTGAATGTGATGCTGGGGTTGAGTTATGAATCCAGCTAACAGAGTGTCTGAGGCTGGCGAGTAAAACAATCTTTCATCAAAATGTTGCAGTAATATCCACACAGCCCCTCCAAAAGAAATCAATGTAAACAACCAGTATTGGTTCTGTTGCAAAAATTTCTTTCTCTTTTCCCAGATATGTAACTGGTTCATCAATGCACGTCGCCGCCTCCTCCCTGACCTGCTTCGCAAGGATGGCAAAGATCCCACAAAGTTCACAATTTCCCGGAAGGTTGGTGGTAAAAGTGAAGGCCACTCGTCTAATGGAGGTGGAGCCAGCTCTCCAGAAAGCAACTCTTCCACCACCTCATCTCAGCAACGCCCGTCTGTCATCCGCTCTGGCCCTACGTTGGACCTCAGCCTTCTTGGGAGCACAGCGACCGCTATTCTGACAGGAGCAGGCTACCCTGGCAAGGAAGGGTCGGTCCAGGCGCTCATGAAGCTGGACACACAAAGTCTGCTGAGGGAAGCGGAGGAACAGGGGGCAAATATGTTTTGTCTCACCAGCACAACAATGGCAGCTAGCCCCACCAGTGGCCTCTTCAACACGCCTCCCCCAACTCCTCCTGAGCTGTTCCCTACCCAGGACTTCAGCGACTTGAGGCTCCTGGTCGACGCTGCTCTGCAGAGGGCAGCAGAGCAGGAGAACCTGAAGAGGCTCCAGGAGAGCCAGAACAGACCTACAGAGGCTGGAAAGACTGAACTAGTGGAGGCACAGTGCAGTGCGTATAGCAGTGACCTAGGACCCACGCCGCCTCCAGAGGACAGCCAACAAGTCATGGATCCTTCCCAGGTGCAGAGTCTGATGGAGAAGGCTATGGCTGTTCAAGTGTCTGCTGTAACTTCAGTAACTACTCCAGTGCCTTTGTCTTTAGCAGCCTCTGTACCAGTCACAGCTCCCGCCTTGGTCTCAGCCCCGAGGCTGTCTCCTCTCCTGATGAATAAAGTAATCTGGAGCCCCTTGGAGAAGGACACTGCCAGAGCCTCCGGCCCAAACCAACCTCCACTCATCCCAGCCCATCTGCCAACCGCAGTGCCAGCGTCTGCCTCAGTTTTAGGACAGCCAAATTCTCAGAAACCAGCTGCTGCTCCAGTCATCACCCCAGCTTCATCATCGGCTGCAGCCTTCAGCTCAGTTGCAGCTACAAGACCGGTCTCGCTGCCATCACCAGTCTTTGTCTCGGCCACAAGTCCCGCTTCTGTCACTGCCCCAAGCCAAGCTTCATCCCACACTGTAGCGCTGGTTTCAGCTGCTCCTTCTCCAGCTGTCTCCTCTTTCACAGACCCCAGAGGTGTCCCACTTTACCTGCCATTCAACAAATCTCCCATAATCCCAGTCACTGTTCCATGTCTATCACCTGTTTCTACTGCAGCGTCCTGTCCATCCCCTGTTCACAACCCAGTCTTTGCCTCTGCCCAAACTCCAACTCCTCGCCCAGCTTCAGCCCCAACATCCTCTTCTATGCCAACAATTACGCCTCTTCTCGGCCTGGCTTCCCACCTCACTGCTTCTCTTCAGCCTTCCTCCACCAGCAGTAGCAGTATTCCTAGTGCACCGAGGAATTCAGCAGTGGTGCCCAGTGTTTGGAGCATGGTCCATGCTGATACTAGGCAACCCAGTTCTCTTCAAGTGGTAAAGGCCCCCATTACCACAGTGTGGGGCCCGCAGCACAGCCTGCACACAGTGAGTGAAACTGTGAACTAGGAGCTGGAAGTTGGATTTTTTTTTTTTTAATTATAAATATATATGTATATCTGGGGAGGAAAGGGGCCAAACATTGCTGTTGGCTGGACAACACTGTATATAGGAGAATGTATCTTCATCACCAGTCCCCTTTTATCGTTAACGCCTGTGCCTGCAGAATACAGGGAATGAGATCAGATGTATGAACTGGGACAAAATAAACTATCGAACATGCGGTGTTAGAGACTTGCTGTTTCAAGCAACCTTTTATTGTTAAATATCCTGTTCTTGATGGAGGCACCTGCCGGTAAGAACTCTTTGATGTATTTTCTAGAAAGAACCTTTCCTCAGTGCAGAGTAAATGTATTGTACAAAGCTTTTGATGCCAATTTCAAATCTCTTTCCATGTTACAATTTTATGAAATGAGGAAATATCCCTTAATTGTACAAAATGTCAATCTGTCATTTTCAGGACCAGCATGTTAGCTCCTCAGTAGCAGTACTGGACTTTATTGAATGTACAAAAGTCATTGATAGGATTGGCTAGGCTGACGATCATCAATTTCCCTTCAGGCTATAAAGGAGGATATGAGTTTATTTGTTTTTTCCACGCACAGCAACGACATCAAAGTCCTCTATAGTAATAACAGAATTTTTTTTTCCCTTTCTTCAAGAATTTAGTCTGTTATTTACTACACTACATTCCCCCTATATATTTTTCTTGAGATGAGCTGACAGGGAAATTGATTGTACTGCAGCAAGTCTGACTGAATGACTTGCCCAAATGTGTCTGTCTCCATCACCCCCCCACCCCCTTCTTCCTGTCTTTTTATAGCTAAGGGTATTCATTGGCCCTCATGAATGTTCATCTCAACCACTCAACACATGCTGTCAAGTACCACATGTTTCTTTGTTTGCAATTTCCAATCTATAAAAACGAGCCGTATTTTCTTGTTTTTGCTGAAAGCAGAAATGTTACTTTATGCAACCTTGATCGGTTGTGTGTGTTTTTTGGGGGTTTTTCCTCCCCCTCCTTTCTTCTTCAGTGATTTGTTGTTGAGCGGGAGGGCAGTGGATATAGGATGAAGGGGAGAGGATCACATTGTATCTGTTACTGAAATCCATTTCGGTGGAGAGTTGCGCAGCTAGGTGATCTGATGACATCAAGCTCTTGCCGCGCCTGGACTGAAACATTACAATTGCCGCAAGGCTTGGCGCCTTATCTTTTGTGGTGCAAAACACTTTAAACATTGGATTCTCCTATTTGGGGGGATAGATAAATTTATCCCGATTTGGGGCCTTATGATTTGGAAAATTTATTTCAAACTTCTTCCTAGGGGAAAGATTAGTTGACGTGTATAGTGTCTCTTCAAAGAAAATGTTGCAGCTGTATTAAAATAGCTGGCATTTGCTGGGGGTTTTCTACCCAGGGGGGTACAATGGCATACCAAATCAAGTTGTTTTTTTTTTCCTCATCAGTGCTTTCCACCTGTGTTTAGAAATGGTTTCTATAGAGTTTCTAATCATTCACGAAGCTGTAGTTTCCATGAAACTGTTGTAGCATAAACCATAATATATGGCTTAATGCCATCTAGGCATCTATTAACAGTATGTGGAAAGGTTCCTGTGTGAATGATACTATAGCAGGATGTGCATCAATTCTTCAATACTGTCATGTTTACCAGTGTCATTGAGCTGTGTGTAGTTCAAAACGGTTACATTTTACATATGCAAGAAGCTGGAGAAGACAGGCGAAAGTCTGAGGTCAGAGCACTGATCCATCCTCCCAGAAAAACATTCTTGTTAATGGCAGATATAGACTGTCCTCTTGTATTTTCCCTTCTCTTTTTGTCCCTCACTGCCAGTAATACTATGTGGATGTCAGGAGTTTTAGTTTATTTTATTTGGTTACAGGTAGACTAGACAACACATCATTAGACAGATGTGCATTTATACCTCAATTTACACAGGTCCTGTCAAGACTTGGGTCATTTGTAGAATACTAAGTATTAAAGTAATATTTTTATTGTTCATACTACATCATGCCACTGTGACAACACCTTATCGGTTGAGATACTGGAAATGGCTGGCTAAAGATTAGGCAGGCAGGTATTTTATAGCAAGGTTCATATGTGATTTTTAGATGCAAAATGATGCTCCTATCAGACAATGTGATGCATGTAAATATTTCCCAAGGTCATGTTTTTTTTGGTTTCTATTGGCATGAACTTTATCTCAAACTGTTTCTTTACAGCCAAATGCATTCAACAATGTTTTCATGTTTTAGAATCATGACGACCGTTGGCAGTATGACTGACTGGCTGCTGTGCCTTAAACCTACAACTGAGGGACATGTCCCTTTTTTCTTTTCTTTTTTTTTAATATTAAAAACAATTTCTCAATAGTCTGTGCAATATATGCCTTAAACTTTAAATGTGTGTTTTGTATAAGCATTTCAAAGGAATAAAAGTTCAGTTTTTTATAAATGCCATTTATTCTAGTCTTTTGTTGTGTAGTTTGTATTTTGTGAGATTAACCAAATTGCGTCGTCATGAAAAAACGTTTCCTCAATTACCTTCTTACGATAACCTTTTCATGGGAAACATTTAGTCATCGTAGGTTCCTGGTATTGTGCCTTCTGTTCTCACTGTCACCAATTACTGGGACACTTTCATAGAAAAGAGGCAGTGTTAATGTTAACTGTCCTTTTCTACTACAAGAAGTCAAAATGTGTGCTGTGAAAAAGGCCTAAGGGGGCACAACATTACCTCACGGATCTACTGTTTTGGTTATTTTTTTTTCCAGGGGAGTAAGTGTGTTTTTTTTTTAAAGTTATTCTCAATGATAATTCAGAAACTGATATTTAGTAATGGGAGTTTATTTTTATTTTTTTTTTTATTTTTTTTTTTTTTAAAGCAGAAAATTTATATTTTCGATGAGCAGATAATTGAGTGTGGAATGTACCTGTTTTCTTGGAAAGACTATATGTTCAGCCACATATCCCATGAAAGCAGTTTACCTTATTAAAGTAACCGCTGCACTGGCCACAGGAAATGTAACTGACTTACTTTATATATAGAACTGAGCTAATGTTGCATGTTTTAGCCAATTTGCTTAAAATTGTGTTCACATTACTTTCAAATATTGTTTTTTTTTCATTTGTCAAATTGATAAATGAGTTTTGTCTTCAGTTTATCACGACTTGCAGTCATGAATATCTAGTTACGTTAACATTGACGGTTAAAAAATGAAATATCCAAGTTAGTGCATTCATGCTCCTGTATACAGCTCAAATTACAGAGTGCAGTAGTGTAAAGTACAGTATACTTTATTTGCCTGAGCAACAATTCAAGACTGAATTCCTTCAATGTCCCAAACAATTCTGATCCTTCAAGAAATACACGCAACCAGCTAATGCAAGAAGTTTAGATTAAAAGCTCTTAACCATTTCATCAAGCACAAGTACTGAGCACTTTTAATAAACACAATCAGATTTTTTTTTTTTTTAAATCAATTTTTAACATACATGGATACAAATATTACAGATGTAGACTTGTTGCAGTGCTTATGCAGGTGCTGTGGCTAATTGGCAGGAAGAGGTAAACATTGCTGGTACTATACGTGGCACTGAATCTTACAGTCCAAAAACACCCCCGCACACACATGTGTTTGATGCATCTCAAACGTTCAAGTGGCTAAGGCCGCAGTAGACTTGTAGCTATGAGATGCAAATACACCTTTCTTCATGGTAACCTTCAATGATGATGAAAAATATTTCTGTGGATCCCAAATGAATCCCAAGCTCATACCTTTCATAGACCTGTTTAAATCTGAGTAATTGTACTACAATGGCCACTTCTGCCCTTTTATAATATACTTTTATTTTTCCTATTAAATTTCTCTAAAACCAAGTCCATAAAGGTAGGAACTAGGGATTGAGTTGTGGTGCAGTATGTGTGCGGGGGCCTCGAGGCAGTCTGTGTCTCCCTCTACTCGTCATCCTTGTCTTTGGCGCCGTGTTTGAGAATGCGGGTGAACTCTGCGTAGTTGAAGTTGCCCTTCTTGTCGATGGGCGCCTCACGGAACAGCTCGTCCACCTCTTCATCTGTGAAGCGATCGCCCATGGTGGTCAGCAGCTCTCTCAAATGGTCCTCGTGAATCACACCTTGGATACAGATGACACCCATTAAGTCCCTAACACTGACAGTGAAAGTGCCATAATCTGTGTATACAATTGGCCTATTTTTTTTATTTTGACTGATTTACCAGATCCCTCCTCATCAAAACAGGCAAAGGCGTTGCGGATGACGTCCTCGGGGTCCGTTCCGTTGAGCCTCTCTCCAAACATGGTGAGGAACATGGTGAAGTTGATTGGCCCTGGTGCTTCGCTCATCATCCCCTCTAGGTATTCATCAGAGGGGTTCTTACCTGAGGACGAACAACACCGTTACGTGGATCAAATATTTCTTGGGAATACACAAAACCAGGAAGTGTTTCCTTATGCTTAAACAGTAGAATAACCCTGTTCCTATAAACAGTATTCAAGTGTTCATTTATTCATTGCACTTTAACAAAGTTGGTAACTTTGGAGAGACTCAGAACAGAAAAATACTTTGCACATCTATAACGTGAGACAGGTGCTTCGGAGAGGGACGAGTAGGTCAAAAATGGCAAACTCCTGCACACGGTCTAACTTGCAAAGATAAATGCAATAGCTGGCAACGTTTCAGTACTCGACCTTCATCAGGCAAAAAAACAAACGTTGCCAGCTATTAAATTTATCTTTGCAAGTTAGACAGTGTGCAGAAGTTTCTCTGTAACTTTGGAGAGATCAAAAAAGAAAGTGGTCCGAATTATAGCAGCACCAGCCAAGATATCCTCACGTTTAGCTCCAATAATGCTGGATCATACATTTCCCATTATGCATAGTTCTATAGCGTCTTTCGTTACACCCCTGATAAATGGCCACGTCTTTAAAACGCCCCATTCTTAGCTTGTAATAAAGGCTTTCTGTTATGAATGTGTAGTAGGGGAAGTAGGGCCCAAACTAAGATGACCCTGATGATGTCATCAGGATGATCTCAGTTTTTCTCAGACTTTAGTGAGGTCTTGCTGGAGTTACAGAAGAACGGTTCACAGGTTGAGTTAGTACAAGCAAACTAAACTTCAAATGTAAAATAGGTGGAGTGGCCCTTTAAAGGCAGTGTCATGTTTCTGCTTTCCAACCTACACTTGCCAAAAAGTGTAGTGAGAACTTGCCAACGTACCCAGAGAGGCCAGCATGTCATGTAGATCCTCCTTGTCTATGAAACCGTCTCTGTTCTGGTCGATCATGTTGAACGCCTCTTTGAACTCTTGGATCTGAGACTGGTCGAACATGGCGAAGACGTTGGAGGTGGCCCTCTGGGGACGCTTCTTGGTGGTCTTTCCCTTGGCACGCTTGCTCGACATGGTGGCGGTTAGGTCTGGGCGTGGGCACATTTAAAAGGAACAATTCATGGATTACATTGTAATAATCCTGCACCATTGGGGATAGCATGGCTTGGGTGTATTGCTTACATCTTGACATGAATACGGATTTCAGAATTCATTTGAAAAGATAAGTGGAATTTACATACATACACAAAACTGGAGCACTGCATCCATGTAGCTCTTTTTATATTTTCTATTTCATTTGCCCCAAGCAGGAGAATCTTTTTCTCTCGTTTCCTCTAGAGAGAGAATCACACTCTCCCTGAATGTCAGGTACAGTGATGGGTGTGAAAATGACATGTCTCCACAGTGCACGCTGCAGCTAACTTCAGATCCTTCCAGAATTAGACCTGTCACTCATGTTTAGGTCTGCAAGGATTTGTCGTGTGTGTGTGTGTGTGTGTGTGTGTGTTATACCTAGCGGGCAATAGCTGACAGAGGGACAGGCTGGACAGGTAGGAGGGACCAGGTAAATTAATTTCCAATAACTTCAATAAATAAAGGACCAGAATTGCCACAATGTATCACACATTTACCACAAATAAAGCACATGATGCAGTGTATAAAAAAATATATAATATATATATATACATACACATACTATATTTAAAAAGAAGTTATTCTGGTTATCAACAACATTTAAACAGACTTCTGTATGTTATTACCTTATTTTTGTATTATGTATTTTATCTACATCAATGTATTTTATAGCACATTACAGTAATGGCTACACAGCAGTGTACTCCAACACTTATAAATAGCTCTTTGCTGTCCTATATTCACCACATCTCTGTCTCCAGACACTGTCTGTGTGACACTGTCTGTCATCATATTTAATGGGCTAGAGTAGTCCTCAAGTTTTGTGTCTGCTCTGTTCTGTAGTCTCTGTTGCTTGTATGATTGCACTCAGAAAGAGTTGAGCAGCTTTGCCTATCTCTTTATCTCAAATATTTCTCTATTGAGTACATAGAAGTTCCTTCCTCTGTTGATCTCTATACAAATGAATGCTACTGTATCGCTATGGCAGAATTATAACTTGTATTGTCCATGCAAATAAAGTATGACCAGCCAGTTCTGTCCAGAGTTTGAATAACTTGATTGTCCGCAGTAGCATTCACATAAGGACATTACATCCAAAAATGGATGTGTGTTTCAGTTCTCAGTATACAATGTTACAGGAAGGAAATTCATGTACTTGTAGTTAACTTGCTTTTTAATCTCACACACACACACACACACACACACACACACACACACACACACACACACACACACACACACACACACACACACACACACACACACACACACACACACACACACACACACACACACACACACACACACACACACACACACACACACACACACACACACAGTGTTTGCCAGCAGTAGTTTCAGTCTTTTCTTTCTTACACTGCAGACACATGTTAGATCAGTCTATCCTTTCATTTCACTACTGTTTGACTGCTTCTGTAACTTTATGTGCCAAAAAAATGAAGAAATCTGGAAGATGTGTGCTGCTGGCCCAACGCCCTTCCACTCTCCATCTAACAGTCGCAGAGGAAGCTGGAAACAAAACAGCGTCTAGCTCCAATTTAAGGTTTCAGGGAACAGAGGAATTCCACAATCACATACACACTCTAGCAGATTGGTGTTTAACTCTATGTCTGTTTCAAGCAATCAATCAAATAGATACTTTGACTATTGGGAATATTTCACAACTTACACTTTCAATGAAATATTCTGCATTCTGCACACAGAGTGAATCAACAATGACTCACAAAAAGGCCGAGAACACCTTGGGACTTCAGCGATGTAAGCATTTGGCTGACATGCCTCATCTTGGCTTGTACTGACAATCGTATTTGTTCTCTGTCCACACAGCTCCTCTGTGAACCCTTTCATCCAGTGGGATGACAAAGCTCCTCTGTCTCCTTCTCCCAGCAAGAACACACACGCACGCGCACACACTGATAACACCAAACAGTCAGGCTGTCATCTCCCCCCCTCACTGCAGGTCTTGTAGTAGGCCACCACTGCTCAAGTAAAGAATAAAAGGCCAACGGTCAGGAATTCCAAAAACAAACATAGAGTAAAGTGGAAGTTAAGCTCTCAACGCCTATAAAAAGACATCATCAGAGGTGTTTATGTCCACGTGTTTAAGAGTGTGTGTGCCTGTGTGTGTTGTGTGTGTGTGTGTGTGTGTGTGTGTTAGAGATCTATATGGGTCAGCTGCATTCAGAAATGCCCCTGTCTAATGTGCCGTAGTGATGAGATGGAAGTAAACACACACACACACACACACACACACTACAGTTATACTGCATACACAAACAAATTATCTACAGGTCTCTCTCACCTTGATCAACAGATGAAAAAGCTCTATTGTAGCTTATCTGGTAACTTTAATCAAAGATCTACTGAGGCTCTCTGTAATTTTATCCCTTCACTCTCAGCACTGACATACAAGCATTGTACCACTGAACTAATTTACACATGCAGTCCCCTCTAAAACGCATTAAAAGATGAGCTTTTTAACACTCTGTATACATAATATGCAACCCAGTGGTAAAATCAGCTTTCTTTCTTACCTTTATTTCAGGTAGAAATATTTGGAAGTCCCTCAAACTCCTATTGTCTGGCTCCAACACAGCAGTGCAAAAGGAAGCAGGCAGTCCTACTGGAAAGTTTGTTTAAAGAATCAGACTCCTGGTGGGTCCCTCCCCTTTCTGCCCCAGCCAATGGAGAGGACGGCCTGTCCCATTCAAAGACATCTCAGGCCAGACCATTTCTCCATACAAGGCAAAAGAATGCACAGGCTGCAGCTTGCTACTGCCACAGACGCTGCTCTGGATGTTTGGGGAAAAGGCAGAAATGACAGGAACTACGATAAGGCTGCCTTATTTAGAGAAAAGGGCCCAAACATTTAGAGTAGAGGCTCTGTGTATGGTGGAGTATGGAAACATGGGGGAGAGAGAGTTGTGAGCAGATGCAGATCAGTTTTGAAAGCCAGTGTTTCTGTTGTAAGGCTATGGCTTTCCTTAAATAGGCAGTTGGCCATCACTGGGGCCTGAAAGTGTAGGGAACACCTAACTTATGTCATGGCAGTAGCATCTATTTTGTGGTTGTGGTTGGTCTCACTGTGTTTTATTGAAGAAGCACAAACCTTCTTGATAACTATTCACTGTAAGAAAATGTGCTCTGGGGATTTTTTTGGCAGCTATTTACTCTGCTGTTTACAAAGAAATATTAAGCCGGTGTTTCTGTCAAGATATTGTCAATGTATTAAATACCTACTGTCTTGTTAGAATAAATGTATGTGTAAGATCTTCATCTTCTTTATTGGGCAGTGCATAAAGTATGTTGTAGTAATATTTTTAGCAACCTCATAGCCCTTTTTATGCTTTGTCCATTATATGGGTACAATAAATCAAATATGTGTCTTTATTTAAAAGTAAAATGATCATTTAGTCTTTTCATTGTTGCTGTAATGATTTGATGCTTTGAAGTACGAAGAATGATTTGAAGTGCCCAACCGTCTGCACATTGAATATTTGATTTACAGATTGCAATTTTCCACATATCTCTATGATTGTGTCTTTCATCTGTTTTTCATTATATTGAGTATGTATTCTAGGAATTTTCCAAAATAAATATGTTTATTTTATCATTGAAACAGCACATCATCTGTTTTAATTTGTTTAAGAAATGCAACATACACACATTTTTAGTACAACAATTCAGAATAGCATATAGACAATAGGATATTTTTCTTCTAGTGAGATTAAAGTTGAAAAAATAGATACAGAGCATAAATAAAAGCGTTCAGGCTAAAGGAGGCATCTCTGTTTAAAGAGGCTCTGTGCAGGTGCAGTGATGCCCTCTGCTGGGCCACACTGCCATTGTCATTTCTGAAGTACTGAAAACCAGTCAATGAATGATGATGAGGACAAAAATAATGTGGGAGGGCTGTGAAATTGTACGTCTATGGTGTATGCCTCGACGCAGAAAGTCCAGGAGTCCGACCTGGGCGATTTTCCTGCATGTCTTCCCCCTCTCTCACCTTTCATATTGGGCTGTCCTTTCCATTAAAGGCTGAAATGCCCCCCAAAAAAATCTTTAAAAAAAAGAAAAAAAAAAGAACATGTGCCAGACTGCTGGCACTGGCAGCCCATAATCTACAATAACTGCCCATTTATTTCACTTTCCTCTAGTATGTAACATATACTTTAGAATGTAATAGCAAGACATGTTTAATGTAAGAGTAAATGTATCTGTGATTAAAATAACTTCCGTAACAATACCACTGCATCACTGGATATTATTAAAAGTCTTTCATTTAAAAGTAGAATTTGTCAGCCAGCAACATGCTGTATGCAGAGTTTTTTTGTTTGTATAAAAGTCTTCGAGTTAAACTTTACACATCAGTTTCCAAGGTTTTGTAACTGATTTGTTTTAATTTAACTAAGAGGCTCTGCTCCCAGCAGAAATAGTGCCTCAACAGCCAAAAGTTACTCCCAGCAGAAATAGTGCCTCAACAGCCAAAAGTTACAATATGTTAATAACATCTTTATAGATTGTATTAATTGTAAAATACAATTACTGTATATTCCTTATCTTATATTACCATGACACATTGAAAACCTAAAGAATGTATATAATTTAACGCTTTGTTTACAATTAACGGTAGAGGCGGGTCATCTTTTCTTTCCCAGTTTGCTCATTGGCTATTTAAGTAATTGACTTGTTTTGCGCGCAGGCGCAGTATACTAGGATGTGTTCTGGATGGCTGTTGTTTGCCGTTTGCTCAGTCAGAAAAGCGACCTGAAAGGTAAGCTTCTCTCTACGCTCTCTCAGCATCAACGTAGAAAGGATAAACTGTCTGTAACACATTTAGCAGTCGTGTAAGATGTTAACTAGGTAGAGTTATCAGAGTTATGTCCATTTTTAGGATAATTTTTTCTTGCTATAACTTACACATTTTAAGACAAGTCGTAAAGACGACCACTGAATTCACTTAATGAAGTTCTGAAGGGTGAATACGTGGCTCAGGCTCTGTCATAAACGGGACGTGTCTCTAGTTTTAAAACGTTTGAATTAACGGAGAAGCAAATGTGTTTTTTTGCTAATGTAATTGTCGAGAGTTTCAGTGGCTAACAGTGGACTGCGCCATACGGTGACATTAAAACCGTTGCGGAAGTTGTTTGAGTTTGTGCTTTATCTCTAGTTGTAAGTCTGCATTATATCGTAACACATGGGTAACTTATTCTAAATAAAACTGTATTTAAAACCTTATTTCCTTTTTTAAGAAATCCCGTAGGAAATTGCCGTCTTTCATTTAGTTCTTTACAAGACCTTCAAACGAGTTCTCGTGCACTCTGAGGGACTGCCTTTCTCAGTGATGTAAGTGAGTGATGGGGATGATGAAACAGACATTTTAAGGCAACAGTGGTCAAGAGAAGGAGGCAGATACTAAATCTTTGTGTCTGTGTCTCCTTAGAGGCAAAGGTCAGTAAAGAACAGACTGCTCTCTCTCCACTCTTGGCCCGGTTTTTTTACATTGGGAAAGTGGTATACCTAATGAATGACTGATTACATTTAGTGTGGCAACCAGTGCTGAAACAGTTGTAATATTTTTATAGCCTACTTGATTTGGCTTTAAGGCATTTAAAGGGAAACTGCGCCCAAAATTTTCAATATTCATGCATGTTATTCTATGGTCTAAGACAGTCCAAACATTTGACTTAAAATGAACGACTCTCTCTTAAATCCAAAAACTACAGTGCTAAAACTCAAATTTGTGATGTCATCAAGTATTAATGGCGCGTTCATGCCACCTGGGAATAACAGGGACCGCCCCCGTGATTACGTTGTTTTTCCGACTGCCAGCGTTCACATGGTCGGGATGCAAAATTACAAATCCCCCTATGGCCACGCCAAGACCTGCACTACGAAGCAGCTCAATTGGTTGGGGTTAGGCATTTCAACTCGAGTGGTTAGGTTAGGATAGCCGATTGGTCAGAGGATAGGACCTGAACAAATGGGGTTACGTTACCTTGCGTTCTCATGGACGCCTGGCCAGTAAATGCTATTGAAGGGCGGGTCTTGGCGTGGCCATAGTGGGATTCGTAATATCGCGGTCGGGAGGCGGGTTCTTCTTCTTCTGTTATATTGGCGTTTGGCATAATAACTTGTTGCATGACTGCCACCAACTGTTGGGCGTAGCCTAGAGCATCAGGTGTGTGAAAACAAAGTCCCCTACATCAAACGTCCGTTGTCAACAACGCGTCACCAACTGGGAAACTCTGTTAGCAAAATCTAGCCCGAGTTTCCCACCTCTGATTCCCACAGGAAGTGACGTTAATGGTGACGTTTTTACTGGGAAAAATGTTTTTCCGATGTCCATGAATGCACGGTAAGTGTCGTGTGGACCGCCCTGAATTAGGAAAGCTTTTACAGATGACACAGAGCACCCAGGGGAATGTTCTAAGTATATAAACATTTTCTGTTTCAGAACTGAGAACACTACAATAGCATAAAGCTCTTTTTTTGGGGGGGGCTTTTCCCTTTTATTCGATAGTGACAGTGAATAGACAGGACAGGGGGAGAGAAAGAGATGGGATAGTCTATAACCTTCGCGTTCCACTTCCGGGATTGCGCCGGTGCTGCAGGAAATTCCGCCAGATGCAAGTTTTTTCCATTTCCTTCCGCTTTCTTTGTGCTGGAATTTTAAATTCAGTGGATTTATGAGGACTATTGTTGACTGCTCCTCAGTTCTCTGCATGGTAAATTGAGACTGCTAGCTAGACTATCTGTCCAATCTGAGTTTTCTCTCGCACAACTATTTTGCAGCAGCTCTGTGCGGAGTTTAGCACTGCCCATGACGATTCTGACTGGTTTAAAGAACGGCCATTAAACCAGAGCATGTTTTCCTCCCATCCCCGAATGCTGTGTGGAGTAGCCAGACTCCCCTTTAGCGAGCTTTGGAGGAGGTTCTGGCAAAGTGAGACTAGAGAGGGGATGACACGCAGCAAAGGGCCGCAGGATTCGAACCCGGGCCGCTGCCAACGACTCAGACTACATGGGGCGCACGCTCTAACTGGTTAAGCTAGAGGCAGCCCCGAATAAAGCTCATGGTAGCCTGTTTACGACTTCCACCAAAATGGAAAGCTTGGATTTCTGTGTCAAGCTTGCAAGCATAATTCTCAGAAGTCCATGTGAAACACTACTTCAGTGTCACTAATGGTGTCTTTAAGTTTTCTGCACCGCTCAACTTGGTGGAGCCAGTTGAAATGATGCTTGGCAAGCACATCAAGTTTCACGTCGAGAATTCTCCGTAGGTCTTGCCATGTACCGTCTTGTGTCTTTTTAAGGGAATTTGTGAATTCCTTGTCGCCGGACTTGGTCTCAACTCTTTCCCGCTGTTTCCATGTGGTGATATTGCTCTCTTCTTGAAAATCCATTTCAATTTCTTTGTAACAGCAGTTCACACACACACACACACACACACACACACACACACGATACATGCAATCCTTTCTTTTAGGATTGCACACTATAGCAGACATTTTCATGGTCTATGCATGCCCAAGTGTCACGATCACTTGTTTTCGGTTCTGTAACATAGAACGGACGCAATCTTAAATACAGTCTAGCCCAGTGGTTCCCAACCTGTGGTCCGGGCACCCCTCAGGGGGGCGGCAAAGATCACAGGGGGTGCGCAAGTCTTTATCTGGTTTGAGGTTGAGGTAAAAAAAAAAAAAGTGCCCATGTTAAACAAATTATGATAATACACTAGAATATATCATGTAAAAAGTCTGTATAAAAACTATATATTTTTGTTCTCGCTTAAAATTGTAGGCAGGCTACTTAGTAGGCCAAACCTCCAGGACCTCTTAACCTGGGACCCTTGCTGTCATCAGGTCAGCTGGTAGCTGCTATCATCCTCGTTTTTCCTGCAGCCACGGCATCCCTATTTTATGAATGCAACTTGGCGGAGAAACGTAAAAGTGCTGATGACTCCTCTGTATCAAAAAAGAAAGTAAGGCTCTATCTCGAGAGTTACCTCAACTTGGGTTCTGGGGGCTCCACTTTTCTTAGACATAAGTAGGGGGGCGCCAAGGAAAAAAGGTTGGGAACCACTGGTCTAGCCTATATGACATTGTGAGTTCCTTTTTTTTTGTTTCTTTGTTGTATTGCACATGGTGCTATTTTAGTGTTTTCTGGAGGACTCTTTCTCTGTACCTGCTGTTTGTATTTGGTCACTGTGTCTTTTTTCCCTGGAAGCAGTCTATTTGCATCCCTACACAGGAAGCGTGTAACCTGTGCCTTCTTCTGTGCAGCTGGCTTCTTGATTCCTGTGGGGCTGTTGTTGTTAGACAACTTTTGTGTTGTTGGCCCTTTTAAGACTTTTTTTGTAGTTTCTCTGATTTTTTTTTTTTTTTTTTTTTTTATGCGACCGTGTAAGTTGTCTTTTAAGTTTGACTAGTCTCTCCTTCAGGTGTGTCTTTTCTTTAATGAACTTAGCAAATTGCTTTGATGTGTAACTATAATTTGTTCTGGGGTAGATGAATCAGGTGGCTGAGCATTTTCCTGTTCATTTGGCTCCCTGAGTGGGGGTTCAAGTTGTGGATCTTCAAGATTGGATTAATTCATTGACTCTGGATTGTCATTCATTATTTCATGGGTCTGCTTCAATTTTTCCCTCTGGTTCCTTTTGTTTAGTCTCCACTGATCCCCTTTCTTCCTGGCGGCAGAGGGAGTCATCAGCCTAACAGTTTTTCAGTTTTTTTAGGCTTTGATCTATCCTTGTATTTGTAGTAGCTAGTCACAAAAATATTAGAGTATTAGATACAGACTGCAATCACAGATTTTCCAATAATTTAAAAGGGATAGATCACTGACAACAACATAATATTACATTTTAACAAACAAAACAAAAAAATCTTACACATTGCTTAACTTAAACATATAGATTGCTTGATTTGAGCTACCTGTTTTATAAAAAGAAGACAAACCTTCTGTGGGTCCACAACATCAGTATCTCATTCATTGTCTTTGGAGCAGCTCCAGACTTTATACTTGATGGCATCACAAGTTTGAGACTTACTTCTCTGGTTTCTGGCTCATGTTCACAAATATTGATTTAACTTGGAAATGGAAAGCAATGGAAATAACCTATTGTAATTCTTCATTTAGGTGCTGCTCACCTCTTAATCTAACAAAAACATCAAACATTTGCTAAAAAAGAATCTACACACTAATGTTAACGATGGTCAGGCCTAGTTGCAGTCCTAGTGTCAACATGATCAGTTTGAAGACAGTGATGCTTGGATTTATGCCAGTGTACACACAAGGGATAAGTATAGGGATATGTTCAATACATTAGAAACAACATGCTGCTATAGGTACAACTTTTTGTACATCAGTTATTAACCCCCTCGTCTTTCGCTTCTGTCATCCGTCTGCTGCCCTACGTTTTGCTGTCTCTCACTGCCATTGTCTACTGCAGGCTTTTGTTCTTCCCACTTTTCACATACAGCTGACGTGGCAGTTCCAGTCAAGTATCACTTTATATCAAATACAGATAAAGTAGCCTGAATGGGCACAGAAAGAGGTAATTCTCATCAGAAGACCATGAGCTACACTCATATTTTTCATTTGCACTGTTGGGTCCGTTACATGATAGACCAGAGTGTTTTTTTTACCTGCACAGCTAGGCTGATTTGCTACATCAACTCTAATGACTGCTCTTTTTGTTAGACATTGTTTTCCTTCTTAGGCCTACCTTTCCGTCGTGTCCCCTTCCAACTGCAGCACAGTCAGTGATATCCTTTCCAATTTGCAAGTTATTTGCTTGACTTCCTCCCAAATTAGCTAAGCCAATGAATGATTTATCAGTGGTGGTAAAGCATGACTGCTGGAGAGTCCCCTCATCTTTGATGGTCCAGAGAGCTGTGGTCAAGCCCAGAAACTCCGTGGTCGAACAGTTTGTGTGCGTTTTCATGCCAAGCGTGTTTGAATAGCCTGTCCGAGCCTTTCAGAAACTGCTGGTCTGGCTGTCATGTGCAGTACAAGTGGGGAAGTATGAATTCAGTGTGACAGGATAGTGTGTATGTGCTTGTGAAATAGCATGAGATAGAGGAAGCATCAGTGTGCGACTGAATATACTAGGACTCTCTCATAGATTGCTATATTTTGCATCCTAGCACAGAACAGAAAGGACTAAAGCGCTGTCATCTCGGATGACCACTGATCAAGTGGAAAGTCCTATTTAGCTTAGCAGCTCGACTGTACCAACTTTTGTGTCTCATCTCGGTTGTCAAAGCTAACAAAATGTAGCCCTACGTCTCCAGATAGATATGGAGGGGTTAAGTGACCCCAGCCTTAAGAGGCGACCAAGCATTCTGGGGAATGCAGATGAAAGGTTCCTCTGGTGGAAATGGAGGTAAAGTTTCTTGAGACTTTTCCTGAGTTCCAGTGGTGGAAAAAAATCTATTATAGTGGTGTTGTATGGCAGAAGGGAGGTCAAGGGGACACAGCCTGGTTGGGAAGGGACATCTGCATCCTTCACTCTGGGTAAGACATGAGATCATAATGTGGACTTTGGACAGGTGATGCTGTAGACATGTCTGATTCATTGTGTAGGTGTGTGTGAGTCACTCTTTATGTTTTCAGAACTAAACTGGGTTATTGGTTGGGTTGTTAAGACCATATTGGGAGTTCTGTGACTCAATTGAGTCTGACAAGTCCTCACAAATCTTGTCTCTTGTGATCAGGTTGGTAACCAAGTTGTGTCAACAAAACTCTTAACATTATAAGCTTCACAAAGGTAGAATTTATTGCCGAGCTATGGTATTGATTTCTCTAACATTATGTTTGTATTGCATAAAATTTGTAAATTCCCAATGTGGTCTCCAGTTTGTGGCTTCGGTTTGTTGCAGAATGAAAGAATTCACTTCAGGTTAATTTTGGTATAAACTTGGGGCGACCTCTAGCTCACCCAGTAGAGTGTGCGCCCCATGTAGGCTAAGTCCTTGGCAGTGGCCCGTGTTCGAATACGACCTGCGGCCCTTTGCTGCATGTCTCCCCTTTCCTGTCTTCAAGCTATCCTATCAATTAAAGGCCATAAAAGCCCAAACAAATCATCTTTAAAAAAATAATAAAATGTTTTGATTTAAATTTAAAACAGAATAACAAGGTAATAGGCTATGATAGTATTTCTTTAAAGAAGATAGTATTTCTTTCTTTTTTTTTCTCAATCCCTCTAACCCATTTTTTTTTTCTCTCAATAACTCTAACCTACTTTGACGGTCCTGCAATGTTGATACAGGTTTAAACTAGGCCAAATGTGATGTTTTCAGTAGCATTTGGCAACGTTTGACTTCTTGACTTGACACTGTGTCTATCTACGTTGGAACTCCTCCTAGTGAACTTTTTCACATAATCATCATGCCAGGCCAAGATAATAACTTCAGTAGTTTATGTTGTCTTATAGTAGTAAACCTGTAGATAAGTGTCTTTGATTGATCTCGACCCCATCCCCCCCTCCCCAACCTTTAGCCGATTAGTCATGATTGAGATCCGATTCCAAAGGTCGATATGATAAGTCAATACATTAGTAATACCTCCCTTGTAGTCATTCAGGCGACACCCTTCTGTTTAAACAGGTTACTTGGCCTAAAAAATGTTGTAATATGTGAATGTTGTTGGATTATATAACAGGCAATTGTGCCACATTAAGCATAAAACATATACTGAATGTAGACTAGTACATGCTTAATATGATTTCTTGAATGTCACATGCTTTTTAGTTTGGTTAATTGGATGACTGTTGTTGTAAGAACTTGTAATTCTATAATAGCGGCTTCTACATTTTCTATCAAGGAATGACATTGTTGTTGAGTGCTGCTGAAATTGTGAAAAAAGTTTCAAGGATCAAACCGCAGACAAACAGAAAATACTGAATGCAGACACTTTTTGTTCCTTTTTCGTGAAACTTGGCCTCACTGTTCTCACTTCTTGTTTTTTGTTTCCAGTCCCAAACCATGAATATTGTGGGCCAGTTTGCGGAGACGGTATTTGTGACGGTGAAGGAGCTGTACGTACGGCCTTTAACCCCGTCACTCACCGGAGGGATCGATGTCATTGTGGTGCGACAGCCTGATGGATCGTTCCAGTGTTCCCCCTTCCACGTCCGCTTTGGCAAGCTGGGTGTGCTGCGTTCCAAGGAGAAGATTGTCAGTGTTTCTCTGTCTCATTACATTATTTGAACTACAGTTCTATCTCTCTGCTTTTTTTCTTTGACACATACATGCATCACTGTGATTTTTAGGTGGACATTGAGATCAATGGAGAATCAGTTGACCTGCACATGAAGCTGGGTGACAATGGAGAAGCTTTTTTTGTGGAGGAAAATGAAAACAAGGAGGTAAGAGGACCAACATGTGATGACCATGGGCCCATTCTCAATTCTTTGGTAACTTCATTTGTGCAGTCTGTTATCTGTCTCCATCATTATAAACGTTTCTTTGTTATCCCCCTCAGTCCCAGGTCCCAGCCCATCTGTGCACCTCCCCAATTCCTCTTGAGGTCCCTGAGGAGATCGAAGAAACCCCTGAGGGATCCTCCATCACCGGATCTGGCGCCCGCAGGAAGAAACGTCGCCGCAAACGCATGCGTTCTGATACTCACCTGAGAGAAGAGGCCAGCTCCTCATCAGATGAGAGAGAAAGAGAGAAGGAGTGGGAGAGAGAAAGTGATCAGGCCGGGCAGGAAAGCCCTGCTAAAGAAGAGTCCGTCACACCATTGCAACTCAGGTCAGTGATTTAAAAAAAAAAAAAAAAAAAAAAGAGGAAAAAGCTTTATCGGCAAATCATTTCTAAGACTTGCTGAAATGACAATCCTTTTGCTTTTACAACGCACACTTGAAATAGGTGAACTTGAAATAAAAATATATTTGACTGACATTGTTAAATGTGGGTCAAGGTGGCATAGTATTTCACCATTTTGGTCACTATTAGATTGAGACACTACAATGAGAAGAAAGCAGCTGAAAGCTACATGCTGGAATGTCGGTTCTCATTGGGATTGTCAATACTACAAACATTTTACAGGGAGTCATGTGGATCAATGTTTAAACCTTCAAAGGTAACACAGTAGTTTCAAAATATCTTCCTGTGTGTGTGTGTGTGTGTTCTAGTAAATCAGTGTACTACTCGCTATCTGAGGAGACAAATGAGATGCTGGGGGCCACACAGACCAGAGGCACTCATCCACACTCGGATGGAGAGCAGTCACCCATGGAAAGGTGATGATGGTTCACACAATTCATTTGATTGATTGATTGATTGATTGAGCAGCATCACTGAGGCAGTTTGAGAAAGAGATACAGTCCTACTGATTTTATTCAGTTAATTGAACCTTTTTTTTTTCCTTCATCTCTCTTATCTATTTCTCCTTCACGGCAGTGTGTTCTACAGCCGGCCATCATCTCCTAAGAGCGACTCCGAGCTCCTGGTTAGACCCGTAGAGTCGTCTGGGCCTCAGATGCAGTGGAACTGGGGAGGTTTTCCCATGGTATGGACACACACACACACACACACACCACACACCACACACACACACACACACACACACACACACACGTTTTGCTGTAGATTTTGAGAATATCATGCTGACACACTGTTTAAAATTGCTGTCTCTCCTCTCCCCCTCACAGCTGTGTCAATCTGAAAGGACACCAGTGGAGTTACAACATATCTCCCCTTCCAACCGTTCTCATTTCCGCACCATTAAGAGACAGGACTCCTTTGACAAGGACTATGAGCCTGTGATCAGCTGTGGCAGAGTGGGCAGTGTAACAGTGGTCCGGCCACAGCCCAGGACTCATTCCCCAGACCTAGGTAGCGACACTATGCAAACCGACCCATTATATATGGAGGAAAACTCTTACACTACCCATTCAACCCCCACTGACCTCTCCAAGTCTTCAGCGGAGACTAATGTGGACTCAACACAGGCACTTGAATTCACATTCAGGGAAGAGGAGAACAGAGAATCATCATCTTCTTCTTCAGCTAATCTAATTAACGGTACAGATTATCTTGCTAGCAAAGAAAGCACGATCAGTGTTGTTCATAATAGCACTGTGACTGACAGTGTGAGCAAACCAAACAACGCACGAATAAAACTCATTAATGAGAGCAAAGACTGCACAATCACTGCAACAAGTCCAAGTAGTACAGAGTTATCAAATCCACAACCGCAGGGTACCTTATCGGTGCAATGTGAACAGGGTTCCACCAGTAGTGCCCCTGTCAGCGAGGGGGACACTGGGATAGATCCCTGTGCTGAGGTAGGGGAGGAGGACTGTGGACCTGGAGGGACTGAAGGGTCAGCGGGAGGCTCACTAACCAACAAAACAGAGGGGTTAGCGAACCCTTCTGAGGCATCCTCCAAAGTAGAGCAACAGGACAAGAAGAAAGGTGAAGTATTTTTCTAAGCTCAGTTACTAAGCTACTAAGCTAAGTTACTTTTTAGCTTGTGTCCTTAAACTAAAGGTGTGTTCAAAGTCTCATTCTAGACCTTTTTGTGGTTTAAAAAAAAAAAAAATCACTATCTCATTGTTCACCAGTAATTTATGTTGCAGGTAAACGTAATCACCATCTAGGACCAACAGATATTTACTTGGATGATCTGACCACGTTGGAACCTGAGGTGGCTGCACTCTACTTCCCCAAGAGGTAAAAAGACACATAAGAAGTGACTCATTTTTAATTTATATATGAAATTAGGGTTGGGTACCATCTGAACCAATATCAGTACCGATACCGGTACCTGAAATTCGGTTCCCGGTACCCAACAGTACTTTTTTCCCTCTGTAATTACAAAAAAAAAAAAAAAATTCTGTTGTAAAAATAATTCCAAACCTATTTATCCTGTTTACTTAGAACATTATGTTATTTATTTAGAATATTTTACACTGACAGAAATTAAATAAAAATAAAACCCCTCCTTCTCTCCTCCCAAACCCGTCCCTACAACCTATTAAATTGAATAATTATTCAGATTTTATTCTTGTATTTGTATATTATTCTTCTTTAGCCGGTTTTATTTTCATCATGACCGTTTTTAATTGCTCTTTAATGTTTCATCAATTAATAATGTAAAGCACTTTGAATTGCCTTGTTGCGGAAAGGTGCTGTAGAAATAAAGTTGTCTTGCCTTACAACCTCAGCCCGTCAGACAAACCCCTGGGCATATAAACCACTGTTGTGCCTGCTTGTCTCACAGGAAGTGTAACGTCAACAGCACAGCGACCGCTTTCGGCTCGCCAGTAATTTCGTATCACAATGAAAAGTGTCTGCGTGAAGTTTTGAAAAACTGTAACCACACTTGAAACCACTTTATCGGCATTGCCGTTACTCGCTGTGACTTCAACAAAACTGCAGAGCCGACATGGTTTGCTCCTTCCGCACCTCTGCGTGTGTATGTGGAAGCTCCACTCTCTGTCAACATGCAGAGAGGACAGATAAGCTTGCACTTGCGCTTACACGCTCTCAGGTACCGAAATTTGGCACCATTTGATTTTACGTGAACAAATACTCGGTGATTCCGTCGGTACCGGTAAAAGTACAGGGTTCGGTACCCAACCCTATATGAAATCCCCATCTTAGAATGACAAAGAAAAATGTGTGCGATGTTTAAACACTTAAAAAGGCGGTAATCTCCACAGTGACAGATTACCATTGAAACCCCTCCAATAGAGTGTGCTGTGCCGTCTATGAAGTGTTAAAAACCTTGAGTGTCTGTTGTCCCTGGTAGTGAGACAGAGGGAGCTTCTCAGCACGGGGCGGAGCAGGGCTCCTGCTCAGGGAGCCAGTCGCCTCAGTCAGTGGGCAGCGGGGCCATGGACAGCGGTACAGAGTACCTGTCCGATTCCACCTCCTACAACATGGACATCAGCATGTCCCTCTGCGGACAAGAGGGCGACACCAGCCAAATCACTAAAGGTAAGTGAGAGTGAATGTGTGCTGCTGGTCTGTGTCTGCGATATGTACTGGGACATGAAGGATTGGGCAGGTTCTCCCGGTGGAGCCAAATCAGTTGTCGTTTTGCTTTTGCCGTTAATCCAGAAAAGTTTATGGCGCACATTGTGACCTACCAGGATTTTGCCAAAAATCCAGGAATCATTGAGGATCCAAACCTTGTGATCTGCATCAACTCCAAGTAAGATTGGGATTTGTTTACTTATATAATTGCAATGCATTACAAAATGTTGTTTTAACTGTTCATGTCCATGATTGTTCATCAACTGGCTTTCATCTTTCACAGCTATTATAATTGGGCAGTGGCTGCTCCAATGGTCTTGTCAATGACAACGTTCCAGAAAAGCCTTCCAAAGGTATTTTATTGTTTCAACACTTATCCACCTCAACATCAGTCATGTAAATGAATTAGGCTTCCTTCGTGTTCAGTTACAATCATTAATCAAACTGATCACCAAGTTATTTTTGTTATTGATTCACGAGTTAACAACACAAGGCAGGTAAGATCGTAGTTATGTTGACAGGATTCATACTGTATATGCGTTGCCTTCCTTTTTGTGTGTGTTACTCGTATAGAGTACGATAGAGCGGCTGGTGAAGGACAAGATGCCCAAAAAGTCTGGACGCTGGTGGTTCTGGAGGAGAAGAGACATGGACAATAATCAGGTACATTCTTAGAAATTCCTGCTAATGGTGTACCTGCAAGAAAGGAATTGTTACATCTGTGCACCTGCAACGATTACATGCAATAATCTCCATTGCATAGCTTGGGTTGGTTTTATGCTAAGTGATTGAAGGGTTAGGTACAGGAAGAAGCAACTGGTCTGTTTTGTAAAAAAAAAAAAAAAAACACCATGGCTACTTCAGACTGATCTCATGAATGGCGTATGTATGACACGCCAATTCGTATGCCATTATTGCCGTGTTATCAAGATGCATACTCGCATGTTTATCAAAGCCGTTTGGCCTCCATTGACTTACATTACCTTGTGATTGCGTGTGAAGTCACGCCGTAGCAAGTAGTATGAAAGGGCGAGAATCTGCATAGGGAGGTTGGTTGGTTGGGGTGGCGGATGGGTAAAACACAGGACTTTGACCCAGGAGGAGAGCGGGGATCGTGTCCCGCGTGTGGCGTTTCCTTAAAGCCAACCCCATTTTTCTTTTCCTAAACCCAACCGTAGCTTTCTTCTCGCGATAACACGGCAAGACGGCGGCAAGACGGCGGCAAGACGGCGGCAAGACGGCGTCAACACAGCAGTGGCGTGTATGTTTACGCCCGCTGTATACAGCGTAGACATACATGCGGATAGCTCAAAATGCAGTACAGATAACACGCCACTTAGCTTAAGAACGTCGGCATGTAGGTTTACACAAAGTCATGATCCCACGTTGGCTACTTGACGTTGTTGTTGGTTAGAATGTACCTGATAATGGAATCTTCTTGTTTTTCAGCAAAAGAACTTAAAGGAGGAGCAAGAGGAGCCGCTGGCAATAGTTTCTTCCACAGTAAAGTAAGTCGCCTCACTAAGCAATGATCTAACACCAGTTAAGGAAGCTTATGTGCTGTGTTTAGTTGGAATCTGGTCCCGCTAATCTACAGCTTTCTTTTGTAATGTTTGAGTGTACTTAAGGACATTCAAATGTACTGCTGAAAAGACTAATACAAGGACTGCCAGTACATGTTTATTAATCTTTTATTTTGTTTTGTTTTTTGGTTGTATATAATAAATAAATAAATAAATATATATATTTATTAATAACAACATATAATGCACATACTTGAACAATTCTGTAAATAAAAGCCAACATTTTGGCCAGAAATACTGGCTTTTTTCTGTAGCTCACCAGGCAGCCAAATGTCAGATTTATAATTTTGTAGGTACTTGTATCACGTCTACTGAATTACTTTAAACTCTATGTCCTATAGACAAACACAAAAGAAGAAAACACAAAGCAGTCAAAGTAAACCAATCAGTTGTTGCGCTCTGCAAACTTCTCATAGCTTGTACTTGTAGTTACATTTTTGAGAGGGTGCAAGTCACCTTTAGATGGATCCTCTACATAACTGAAGAGTCTTCTCACATATGCACCACAACACAAGAACTGATAAATGGGGCAAAATGATTTTTATCCTTTTATCCTAAGACATTTTGTGTATCAATCAAACTATCATTATGTAGTTTACCTTTGCACCACCAGAGTGTGCTCAAACTCTGTCCATATGGTGCATCACTCAATAAATATTCTATCCTATATTCAGTTGTCATGATGAGCAGCTATGTCAGCGTTTGACAAAACTAAAGTTTAAGATATGTGACAGCCAATCACTGATACAGATCACCATGTTGAGTGTTGGGGAGTTTATCAATAAATACGCTGTGACAGTGAAATCTAAGCCCAACACAAGGTGTTAATTGACTTGTGTGTTGTTTCTCCAGAGCCACGTTGGATGACATCGACAGTGATGAAGTGGCGGGCCTCGGCCGAAAAGCCATGATTCCTTCCAGCCTATCAACAGAAACCCTCAGCGCCACTCAGTGTATCACCCAGATGTACCGCAAATCACTACGTCTGACCTCTAATCAGATAGTAAGAGATACACACACACACACACACACACACACACACACACACACACACTCAGATGCCCACATAAATGTTTAATGTATGTAGAGGATGACCACTCTGTCCACTTTAGCTAACTCTCCTTTCTCATAACCAGGAGAAGTTAAACCTGCGTGAGGGAGCCAACAAGGTGGTGTTCAGTGTGACCACACAATACCAAGGCACCTGCCGCTGTGAGGCTGCCATCTACCTGTGGAAGTGGGACGATCGAGTCATCATATCAGACATAGACGGCACCATCACTAAGTAAAAACAACTGTTTCCTTGCACGCTATGGTGTATATATAGCCCAATAGACCATTGTATCCAAAGCAATTCATAGTTCTATCACTATTAAAGATGTGCTGTGGAACATTGTTTGAACCTACATAGTTACAGTATTATGAGTCTTCACTGTCTGTCTGCTGCAGGTCTGATGCTCTGGGTCACATTCTACCTCAGTTTGGAAAAGACTGGACACACAAAGGCATCGCCAAACTCTACCACAAAATACACCAGTATGTAAAATGACTTGTTTGGAAAATATTATTGGCAAAATTATTATTTCCTTTGTTACCAGGTCATTTTACTGAACTTTTACACACATTACTCGCACCTTAACAAGCAAAAGCAGATCAGATCCACTGCTGATGATTTGATTCTGATGTAATATTAGTTGCAGCCGAGTCGCTAATCTGCATTGCCAGATGTTTCCCTGTTTGTCTCCATTTTCATACGCCTTATGTTGTGCTTTTAAAACGAGCTCAGCTGTTCAGTTAATTGAAAAAGATTGGATTCTATTTGAAATGCTAATCTTATGTTACACAAATCCAGAGAAATAGGATATACATTACATATGTGTTGTGGAAAGTATTGACGCAACTATTCGGTGACTTAATGCTGTAGGTCAACTCAATTACAAGCAGTAAAAGTGGAAAACTCCACATTCTTCTTATTCCATGTTATGAAACTAAAATGTTAATATGGTCACTCCTTTCATTGCAGAAATGGCTATAAGTTCCTGTATTGTTCAGCACGGGCCATAGGTATGGCTGCCATCACTAAGGACTACCTTCAGTGGGTCAATGACCAAGGCATTGTCCTCCCTCAAGGCCCTGTACTGTTGGCCCCAAGCAGCCTCTTTTCAGCACTACACAGGTAACAAATACTACTAATACAACTTTACAGATAGTTTCCCACTAATACACTGTAGCGTTAACTGAATGCACTGGACTTGGCTATGCCACATCTCTGTTTTCATGTGGAAGTTTGTTGGGGGTTGAAGTTGAGTTAAAGTTGAAATATCTTTAATGTCCCCAAGGGGCAATTTGGTTCACAACATGTGTTTTGTGCTTGCATGTGTGTGTGGGGCCACTCCACTGTATGAAATACATAAATGTATGCAAAGAGACAAACACTTTAATAATACAGATGTCCATTTTGACTATGTGTAATGTCCTGACCTGTGCAGAGAGGTTATTGAGAAGAAGCCGGAGGTGTTTAAAATTGCCTGTCTCAGTGACATCAAGGACCTGTTCAACCCACAGAGAGAGCCCTTCTACGCGGCCTTTGGCAACAGGACTAACGTAAGCAACACTGCAGACTAGCTCTTAATACAGCCATAACCTTCAGCAACAAGTGTTTTCAGTCAAGCTATTCCAGGTTGCATATTTGGCAATGATTTTAGCCTCTGGCACAAACCTGTGTGTACATAATCACAGAGAGATCATGCCGGTTAGGAAAAAGGCAAAGAACACACCCATGGGTTTTAGATGTTTTTACATATTATTTTCAATATACACTTCCTGTTATGCACTCCAGCAGGGGGATGCTGGGGTTTGCTTGTTGGATATAAAGTAAACACTGGCTAATGTTTTATGATTATGGATGAGTGCTATAACAGCCAAACAGTCGTTTTAGTTTACATAGATACTGGAAAGGTTAAAGTCCCACTGAAGCTACTCTGTGTGACTGTATTGTTTTGCTACCTTACATCTTGCAGGATGCTTATGCCTACAAGCAGGTTGGGGTGCCTGATACCAGGTTATTTACCGTCAACCCAAAAGGAGAACTCATCCAGGAGAGGAGTAAAGTCAACAAGTCCTCGTAAGTGTGCAACAGAACACAGATATAAACACCCTTTCCACCCTTTTTAGGCTTTGAAAAATTCTGACAAAACTACATTTGTGTGTGCGTGTGCGTTTTGCATTTTGCAGGTACAGCCAACTCAGTGAATTGGTGGAACATTTCTTCCCCATGCTGTCTGTCGGGAGCAGCACATCCTCTGCTTTGGACTGTCCCGAGTACAGCAGTTTCTCCTATTGGAAGGAGCCTCTGCCAGAACTGGACCTGGATGCACTACTGTAGACACACACCCACATCTACACCACACACACAAGTTTTATAGCAAGCATATATACTCTCTTTGTTTACTTTTTTTTTTCCCCTGAAAGGCATAAGACTTCCCAGAATGCCTGAATACTGCCTTTGATAGACCTGCCAACTATAGTGCCTGTTTACAAGACACTGAATAAACTGGAACAGAAAGAGGCGACTGTCCCGTCTAATAAAGATCGAGCCAAATTAAATCATAATATGCATGGACTCAACATTTCAAACTTAAGTGTAAAAACATTATGCAGTACTTAATCTCAGTGCACACAATATTTAGCTATTTTAATGTGTAAATCCTACAATGAACATGACACAACTGGACAAATATGCCCTTGGACTGTTTTAGTTTTTTGTTATTGTGTGTCGTATCCAGTATCATAGTCATTCCAAAATATGGATTTGAATTGTATTAGTAGAACACTGTCGCACATTTCAGCTCCAAATACTTACCAAAAACACATTTGTATAAAAATGTAGTTGTATTAGATACGTATTGTATATTAGTGATGCCTAAATTCTGCACATACATAAAACTATTGCCTGTTTTCTGTGACTGACCTGGAAATTGTCAGGTCACTGCTCTGAGCTCATGCTCTGAGTTCAAATAGACCCAAGTACACACAGCTACAAAACAAACCTGTTATCCTTCATTCAGTTGAGATTGTATCTAGTGGAGGGAGGGTTTCTATAGCTCCATGTACCAAGCAACCAAATATGGTGTGAGAATGTGTTTAAAAAGCTTTGGATTATTTAAAGTCTGTTTGACCCTAATAAGTACGAGATAACTGGGTTTCGCCCTGAGCAATGTTGAGCTATATTCTGTTTTTGTCAAGCAGCAATGTTTTCTGTTTACATTTGACTCACCTGAGTCCTAAGTAATCAGAGCTTTGAATGGGAAGCTAGCTATAAGGTGCGGTAACTGCTAAATCAAAGCCTGCAGATGAATATGGAGTATGAGTTGGTTGTAAGGGACAATAGCAGTATTTTTTCTTAATACCTGAGGACTGCAATACACGATCTGAGCAGATGATCATTGTGAAACTACAACATACCTTCCTTTCAGGTACCGTAATACCAAGTTTAGAAGTGTTTGTACACTACATAAATGCGGAGGTGGGCCAGGCAGACATCACTTTTTATTTTTATTTAGTGTAAACAGACCTTGGAGGGGAACAGTAGTGGTTTAGCCTGGCGCCGTGCCTTTGTACTATAATGACTGTTATATTTATTGTTTTTTGCATATCTTATCATCCAAATATGTGGAAATGCATTGGAGCTGAGGATTTTGCTGTTACTTTTTAAACCAATTGTATAGAAATATATAAATTTAAAATAAAGCACCACCTGTTATCTTTGTCAGTGTGAAATGATTGATATTTACATTCAATGTACTTTTTTTCTTTTCTTTTGTACTTAATTAAAAGAGACAAATTAAAATTCCCAATTGCTATCACTGTTTATTTTTTTGCATTCTTACTAATAGTCTAATAGTTTTTGCAATAAAATAAACTAAGCAAGAGGTACTTAAAGAGGAACTACGCCCATTTTAAAAACCCATTCATGTTATTCCTAAAAAGGCTGTCCACACCAAGAATGATAACTATAATGATAACTTTTAAAATGTAGTTTTAAAAATCATTCTAACTCAAGTGGATGAGTACACACCAACAATATAACTATGACAGTGGGACATTATCATTGGGATCACTTTCAGAGCGATTTGATGAACAATAGAAACACTGACAATCAAAATCCATCTGAATTTACATGTAAACATGAACAAGTCCAGAAACTTAAATTTGCGATGTCATCAAGCATAAAGTCTGTAATCGCTCCAATCGATAGCCAATGGATTGGGGAAAAATGGTATATGACACAGAGCACCCAGGGGAATGTTCTGAGTATATGAACATTTTCTGTTTCAGAAAAGAGAGCACTACAACAGAATAAAGCTCATTTGGGTATAAAAGAGAAAGAAAAGAAAAACAGTCTCCCTTTCATTGTCTCTGGAGCAGCTCCAGACTTTATACTTGATGACATCACAAGTTTGAGACTTACTTCTCTGGTTTCAGGCTTTGAGAGATTCATGTTCACAAATATTGATTGAACTTTCCTAGGCCATGGAAATAACCAATTGGAATTCTTCATTTAGGTGGTGTTCCCCTTTTAACATGCTGATATACCAGTATGAAGTCAGGCGGAAGCATGCTGCCCAAGATTGAGCTCCAGTGGGACAAATGAAGGCGTCAGTGTTTCTGAAAGGCGGACTGCTGATCTCTGCTTCAGTGCGTCATTGACTCTGAGCCATAGACTGTATATTATTAGTCTATACTCTGAGCTACCTGAACAGGAAGAGTCGAAGCAAAACAGAACTGTTGCAGCCTAATAGGTAAGTCCTTTTTTCTTTTACTTTTGTCTTTCACTTAATTCTTTGACTTTTTTTGTAATGACGGACAATCGATATTAGTTGAATGCAGAATTCGCTTGCTAGTGATGCGTACGGAGCCCCTAAGGGGACATGAGCAAAGCAAATCTAAAGTTTAGTTTCATGTGCTCCCTAAACTCTAGATTTGTTTTCATAAAATAAGGCCCTTTAGCAAAGTAGTTTCGGCGACGGAGCCGTCTCCTCATTCTGGATCTTGGATCTAGACTACGACGTAGAATTAATCAAACATCCTCTTTCCTTATGTTTAATCCATTCTATTTGCATTTTGTGTACATCCACTTATATCCGTGGAGTTGGCCAGATGTTTGAAACTGTTCATAAATGAATGTAATAGCACCAAATGCTGTGACCTGTCGAATTCTGTGACTCTAGAGGGCGCTGTTGTACTGAGCTGTACTGACCTCGGGTACTGACTAGGGTTGGGTACCGAAACTCGGTGCCAATAGGGAACCGGTGCCGACGTAAACGGTAGTAACGAGACCGACTAATAACGAAAGTTTCGGTGCCTCATTTCGGTGCTTGACTTTACACTACACCTGACAGCATGTAACGTTAGCCTACCTTTAGCTAGCAGCTGGATTAAACACCGGTAAAATGCTGACAGCTAACGTTAAACAGTGTAAAGTGTGACTGTATTTCACTGTGGAGGACTTCAACAGCGGGATTTAACAGTCTGCACTGCAGCGCAGCAGCTGCCGTTGTCGGAATTCATAGATATACAGTATGTTTATATGGTCGGAATTAAACAACACAGACGGTGTGTTCACTTGCAGCTGCCGTTGTCGGAATTAAACAACACAGACGGTGCGTTCACTCGCAGCTGCCGTTGTCGGAATTAAACAACACAGACGGTGCGTTCATTCGCAGCTGCCGTTGTCGGAATTAAACAACACAGACGGTGCATTCACTTAAAACAGGTTGCCTCGTGGTGCATTCACAGTAATTGTAAAATACCCGTTTCCCATCTGGGGTTCAACAGCAATTTACTGGTGAAATAAGTTATTGTTATAGTTAAATCTTTAATTTTGACCATGGCCTTAGCAATAAACAAGTCACTGACTGTTGTTTACTACCCTTATTTTTTTTTTCTTCTTCTTTTTTTTTAACTTTATTGAAAAGTACCGGTTCAGGCACCGTTTAGGCACCGGCACCGTTTTAAAAGTATCGATTTAGCACCGGAATCGAAAAAAACCCAAACGATACCCAACCCTAGTACTGACACACTGACGAGGCACTTACGCAAATAACGTAAACTCGTAGAGGACTAAAGACATATGAACGGGCTACTAAAAAAATGAACTACTTACTGAAATTCGAATGCGAGAAAATAATTGCTATAGGAGACTGCAACCAAACAGCTGCCCAATCAACGGGTGAACTTGGGAAGGTTAGGACACAACAAACCATCAGATGACTCCAAACCAGCCAGATCGGTCACATATTTTGATAGGCCTACTGTCAAATTATGTTACCAGCTGCAGAAATTGACTGATACACACACATAAAACCATAACACTATCTCAGGTAACTCCTCTTATTTTCCCTGGTTTAACCAAACAGCTTTCATCACTTCTGTGAACAGGTGGACTTCAGCAGGACAATGTCACATATTTTGATAGGCGTACTGTCAAATTATGTTACCCCACTATAACTCTGCAGAAATGGTTGTTTGTTGATGAAAATAGACTATATTACGTTTACTGTGCGTTAGAATTTCAGTAAATAGATCTGCATTTGAATTTCAGTAAGTAGTTCATTTCTTTAGTAGCCCGTTCATATGTCTTTAGTCCTCTATGAGCTTACGTTATTTGTGTAAGTGCCTCGTCAGCGTGTCAGTACAGCTCAGTACAGTTATAGACTCTACTACAACAGCGCCCTCTAAAGTCACAAATTCGACAGGTCACAGAATTTGGTGCAACACCTGTTCCAAATCACTGTATCCCTCGCGCCGGAACAGATTACAAGACTGTAAAATTCGTTTTAAAGTTCCCATGGAATGAAAATTTCACTTTATGAGGTTTTTTTAACATTAATATGTGGCTAGAAATGGCGATAGGTGTAAACCGAGCCCTGGGTATCCTGCTCTGCCTTTAAGAAAATTAAAGCTCAGATGGGCCGATCTGGAATCTTGCTCCTTATGAGGTCATGAGGAGCAAGGTTACCTCCCCTTTCTCTGCTTTGTTTGGCCCACCCATGAGAGAGAGACATCATACGCACAACCGGCGCAACGTCATAGAATGACTGTCTCTGAACAGATTCACGCCCACTTTTAGGGGAAAACAATCCCGCGTTCCCCATAGACGACAACAGTGTAACGACAGAGGAAATGTAAATCGATCCAAACTTTTACTTTAAACAACCAACCGTTTTGAATTAATAACTATGTCGAAAGGTTGCTGAGTAGTTTGTTGCACTAACAATACATCCAAAAACCCCGGTCTTCGATTTGTCCTCTTGCCATGTCCTAAAATAGATCCTGATAGATGGGCTTTGGCTCCAGGCTATAGACCAGACCAGCATCACAGAGGCTCCCTGTGAGAGGGAAGAATCACGATGTCACATCAGGAGAGAAACAGCTGTTGTGTAGCGGGTTAATCGAGACTTTCACAATGATATATGAGGCTCATAAGAAACGTGAATATTGTCAGTCAGTGTGGTAAATGATGCTGGTGACAGTTACTACTGATGGATAGCTAACGTTAGCTTTAGTAGGAAGCTGCTAACAGTTTAGCAGCATCAGACTGTCGTCTCCAACTAAATCTCAGCTTATAGATCGAACAGTTGGTTATTAATAACAGGTTGATTAATTACAAACGACACTCAGCCTAACAGTAGTGATTTAATCAGATATGTATTTCTACATTTAGCAGTATGCGGCCACCGTGTTGGGTCATTGATCTACTGATACGGGGGAAGATTGAGGGGACAAGACGGCGATCAACCTTAGTTTACTAAGGTATCGTGAATGCTCAGGTTCAGGCAAGGTTATACAATAAACATTAGACATGTGTATAAAACAAACCATCTGTTTAACAAGAAACAATTCCACACACATTTGTCAAAATTATGATCCAAACACACGTCAAATTGCATTGACTTCTATGGGACCATCTGTTTTCTATCCCCCAAAAGGGGGCGCGGCCTTGAGTTTTAGCAAAGTACCCGTATGTGCCGGTTGTGCATACGTGCCAGTTGTGCGTATGGCTTTCAAACGATCAAAGTGGCAGTTGGTCAAGGCCAGCTTGTAGAACAGTAAGATAAATGTGAGAAGATCATTGAATGCAAAAAAAGTTTAACTGCGGCTATTGGTAACTGGTGTCTTATATGTCTAAAATTAGCTAAACTAGCTCTGACACAATTGGAGATCTTTTTTTATGTGTTTTTTAAAACTTAAGTTAGAATCAATAATTATGCCCAGATACTTAAAATGATCAACAATATGTATCACCTCTCCCATAATACAGATATCGGGCTGATGTTGTGTAACATTCCTCTTGATAGAGAAATACATGCCCACTGTTTTGCTTACATTAAGAGTAAGACAACTGAGAGTTAACCTGTCTGATACTTTGGTTAGAACTGCAGTAAGTTTTGCTGCAGCTTGTTCTCTAGTTTTTGCATGGGTATAGATAACCGTATCGTCTGCGTACATTTGGATGTGGACTTCTGGGCAAATCAGTGGCTGGTCATTAATATATAAACTAAATAAAATTGGTCCTAAAATAGATCTCTGAGGGACGCCAGTAGTGGAGTTAGCAAAGGAGGAGCATCTATCATTAATCCTGGTGCACTGCTTTCTAGAATCTAAATAAGACTCCATCCATGTCAGAGCATTGGGAGAGAAATTAATCTTTGACAGTTTGGATAACAAAACATTATGATTCACTGTATCAAATGCCTTCTTAAAATCGAGGAAAACAGCCCCAACAACCCCTCCATTGTCAAGGCTGTATTTTATTTGCTCAAAAAAGTCACAAGTAGCTGTTTCTGTGGCATGGTGTTTCCTGAATCCAAACTGCATGGGGTGCAGTGGAAAATAGCCTTGATTTAAATAGGCTAGCAACTGGTCACAGACTATCCTTTCTGTTACTTTGGAGACAACAGGGAGGATACTGATAGGTCTATAGTTGGTTATATTAGTTGCATTTCCAGCTTTAAAAACAGGGGTTATTACAGCTGATTTCCAGGCATTGGGAAAAAAACTTTGTTTAATGGATAGATTTACCAGATGAGCAATTGGAGTACAAAGGATGCTTTTATACTTCTTCAGAAATGCACAATCACAAGCAAAAACATCTTTAGCCTTAGAGTTCTTAAACTTGCCTAAGATTTTAGTTATGGAAGATTCTGGCACTTCAGAGATGCTAAACAGTGGAAGATTATCATTTGATGGTGTAATGACCTTCCCTCTTAGACCAAAGCCTTGTGCCAAATCTTGAACTGAATCTATAAAATAACTATTAAACATAGAAGAAATTTGATCTTTGTCTTTAGTTAAGGTTCCCTGTACTTGTAATTCAAACTCTTTATCTCTTTTTTTTGGTGTTCTTTAAAGCTCTATTGATGTTTTCCAAGTTTGCCTACTGTTCCCTTTAGAATCATTTATAATATCAATAAAAAACTTTGCTTTTGCCTTTCTCAATTAATTTACAACTTTATTAAGTAACCGTTGAAAGGTTCTCCTATGATGGGCTAACCCTGACTTAATTGCAGTTTTTAGTGCATGATCCCTCTGCTTCATTAGAATCCATACTTGTTCATTAACCCAGGGCAGATTTTGCTTTTTTCTAGAGTGTGTAACACTTATACTGGACTAATTTTTAACGGTATTAACCTTGGTCATTAAGCTCCTACCCAAGCTCCTTACGTTGGGTAAGCTAGAGACTTGTTATGAGAACTTGTAATTCTATAATAGCGGCTTCTACATTTTCTATCAAGGAATGACATTGTTGTTGAGTGCTGCTGAAATTGTGAAAAAAGTTTCAAGGATCAAACCGCAGACAACAGAAAATACTGAATGCAGACACTTTTTGTTCCTTTTTCGTGAAACTTGGCCTCCCTGTTCTCACTTCTTGTTTTTTGTTTCCAGTCCCAAACCATGAATATTGTGGGCCAGTTTGCGGAGACGGTATTTGTGACGGCGAAGGAGGTGTACCGTGGCCTTAACCCCGCCACTCTCACCGGAGGGATCGATGTCATTGTGGTGCGACAGCCTGATGGATCGTTCCAGTGTTCCCCCTTTCACGTCCGCTTTGGCAAGCTGGGTGTGCTGCGTTCCAAGGAGAAGATTGTCAGTGTTTCTCTGTCTCATTACATTATTTGAACTACAGTTCTATCTCTCTGCTTTTTTTCTTTGACACATACATGCATCACTGTGATTTTTAGGTGGACATTGAGATCAATGGAGAATCAGTTGACCTGCACATGAAGCTGGGTGACAATGGAGAAGCTTTTTTTGTGGAGGAAAATGAAAACGAGGAGGTAAGAGGACCAACATTTGATGGCCATAGGCCATTTCTCAATTCTTTGGTAACTTCATTTGGGCAGTCAGTTATCGGTTTCCATCATTATAATATAATATGTTTATGAATATATGTTTCTTTGTTATCTCCCTCAGTCCCAGGTCCCAGCCCAACCGTGCACTTCCCCAATTCCTCTTGAGGTCCCTGAGGAGATCGAAGAAACCCCTGAGGGATCCTCCATCGCCAGATCTGGCGCCTGCAGGAAGAAACACCACCGCAAACGCATGCTTTCTGACATTCACCTGAGAGAAGAGAATAACGTTGTCCTATGGACAAACACAAAAGAAGAAAACACACAGCAGCCCAAGTAAACCAATCACAGTTGTAGCGCTCTGCAAACTTCTAATAGCTTATGCTTGTAGTTATGTAGTTCAATTTTTGAGAAGGTACAAGTTTCCTTTAGATGGATCCTCTACATAACTGCAGAGTCTCTTCACATATGCACCACAACACAAGAACAGATAATTGGGGCAAAATTATTTTTATACTTTATTTTTTATTTTTTTAAGAAATTTTGTGTATCAGTTCAAACTATCATTATGTAGTTTACCTTTGCACCACCAGAGTGTGCTCAAACTCTGTCCATATAGTGCATTACTCAATAAATATTCTATCCTATATTCAGTTGTCATGATGAGCAGCTACGTCAGCGTTTGACAAAACTAAAGTTTAAGATATGTGACAGCCAATCACTGATACAGATCACCATGTCGATTTTATTTTTTATTTTTACTGTCATGCACAGATCACTAAATAATTGTATTTGTAACATTGGGGAGTTTATCAATTATCAATAAATACGCTGTGAAATCTAAGCCAAACAGAAAGTGTTAATTGACTTGTGTGTTGTTTCTCCAGAGCCACGTTGGATGACATCGACAGTGATGAAGAGATTGAAGCCATGATTCCTTCCAGCCTATCAACAAAAATCCTCAGCGCCACTCAGTGTATCACCGAGATGTACCGCAAATCACTACGTCTGACCTCTAATCAGATAGTAAGAGATACACACACACACACACACACACATTCAGATGCCCAGATAAATGTTTAATGTATGTAGAGGATGACCACTCTGTCCACTTTAGCTAACTCTCCATTCTCATAACCAGGAGAAGTTAAACCTGCGTGAGGGAGCCAACAAGGTGGTGTTCAGTGTGACCACACAATACCAAGGCACCTGCCGCTGTGAGGTTGCCATCTACCTGTGGAAGTGGGACGATCGAGTCATCATATCAGACATAGACGGCACCATCACTAAGTAAAAACAACTTTCCTTGCACGCTATGGTGTGTATATATATATATATATATATATATATATAGAATAGATGTATTTATTAGTAGGATAACCCCTTGAGATGAATCATCTCATTTTCGAGGGGGTCCTTAAAACAATTAAACAGTAAATACAAAACACAAAATACATTCAAAAATACATACATCACTCCCAAGCCTAACTGCTCCAACAACAACTGATCCCCCTCCCCCATATACATACAATTAACACAGTAAATTTGCATACATCCCAAATATGATGCTATTTTAGTAGATGCACAAACAGGAGCCAACTCATAAAATAAATAAATCAACAAAAATATATAGTAATATGTCAAGTTAGAAACAAGAGCAGGTTATTTGTAAATAATTAAAGACAAATGCCTTAAACAAAACAAATGAAGTAATTGATCTAAGTGAAGTGGGCAAGGTATTCCAATCAGATGGTGCTTTAAATTTAAAGGCACGTCATCCAATTTCTTTGGAGATTCTGGGAACAAAGAAAAAGGGGTACACAGTATATGTTGATCTATATGGAATTAAATGTTGTTTCAAATAAGTAGGATAGTTAAAGAAAATTGATTTAAAAATAAAATGCAGCCAGTGAGAATGCCTTATAGATTTGGGTGTTAACCAATGAAGCGACTCATACATCAGACAATGATGGGTTCTATAAGGACACCTCAGAACAAATCGACAGAGACTGTTATAGGCTACATTGAGAGGGATACGATTTGTTTTGGAGGTATTCTGATAAATAACATCTGCATAATCTAATATTGGTAATAGAAGTTGTGAGATGATCCTTTTCCTAACCTGTAGTGTAAAACAGTTGATAGAACGATGTAATGTTTATTTTTTTAATAACTGAATTAATATGAGGTTTAAAAGAAAGCTGAGAATCAAGCAAGAGACCAAGATATTTAAATTCCTCCACTTTCTCAAATGTTGTTCCATCCAAAAAGCGAATTGAACAATTATTAACTGGGTGAAGAAAATTAAATTTTGTGCCAAACAACATGGTATATGATTTCTTCTTATTAAATAAAAGTTTGTTATGTGAAAACCATTTTTGAACGGCATCAAAGTCAGCCTGTAGTGAATGCTCAATGTGTAAGATATCTGGCTTGGAGGAATAGATCACTGTATCATCTGCATATAAATGAATATGACAAGTAGAGCAGGATTGCGGAAGATCATTAATAATATAGCCCAATAGAACTTTGGATCCAACGCAATTCATAGTTCCTATCATTATTAAAGATTTGCTGTGGAACATTGGTTGAACCTACATAGTTACAGTATTATGAGTCTTCACTGTCCGTCTGCTGCAGGTCTGATGCTCTGGGTCAAATTCTACCTCGGTTTGGTAAAGACTGGACACACAAAGGAATCGCCAAACTCTACCACAAAATACACCAGTATGTAAAATGACTTTTTTTGGAAAATCTTATCAGCAGTCAAAGAGCAAAAACCATCAACGGTTTTTCCTTTTTTACCAGGTCCTTTTACTGAACTTTTACACACATTACCTAAAGGTGCTCTAAGTGATGTCACACGTTTTTTAGGCTACAAAATGTTTTTGTCACATACAGCAAAGATCTCCTCACTATCCGCTAGCTGCCTGTCCCGTGAACACACTGTAAAAAAACGCGGTCTCTGTAGATGGCTCCACAAACGGCAACAAAAACAAAGTGCGCCAACCTGCACCATGAAACATAACAAACAGTGTTCCAGCCAATAACCGACAAGAAGGATTTGGGGGTGGGGGTTGGGGGGTTAGTGCACGGAAGGGAGGGGGGGGATGAGGAGTGAGGGGCGAACTAGCCTCCGTTTTGTTTGACAATATTTCGAACGTCAACAAGAAATGACATCACCCAACATCGCTTAGAGCACCTTTAAAAAGCAAAAGCAGATCAGAGCCACTGCTGATGATTTGATTCTGATGTAATATTAGTTGCAGCCGAGTCGCTAATCTGCATTGCCAGATGTTTCCCTGTTTATCTCCATTTTCATACGCCTTATGTTGTACTTTTAAAACGAGCTCAGCTTTTCAGTTAATTGAATAAAGATTGGATTCTATTTGAAATGCTAATCTTCTGTTACACAAATCCAGAGAAATAGGATATACATTACATATGTGTTGTGGAAAGTATTGACGCAACTATTCGGTGACTTAATGCTGTAGGTCAACTCAATTACAAGCAGTAAAAGTGGAAAACTCCACATTCTTCTTATTCCATGTTATGAAACTAAAATGTTAATATGGTGACTCCTTTCATTGCAGAAATGGCTATAAGTTCCTGTATTGTTCAGCACGGGCCATAGGTATGGCTGCCATCACTAAGGACTACCTTCAGTGGGTCAATGACCAAGGCATTGTCCTCCCTCAAGGCCCTGTACTGTTGGCCCCAAGCGGCCTCTTTTCAGCACTACACAGGTAACAAATACTACTAATACAACTTTACAGATAGTTTCCCACTAATACACTGTAGCGTTAACTGAATTAAAAGGTGTGTGTGTGTGTGAGTGTGAGTGTGTGTGTGTGTGTGTGTGTGTGTGTGTGTGCGTGCCCGTGCGTGCGTGCGTGCGTGCGTGCGTGCGCAAACCCTTCAATAATATAGATGTCCATTTTGACTATGTGTAATGTCCTGACCTGTGCAGAGAGGTTATTGAGAAGAAGCCGGAGGTGTTTAAAATTGCCTGTCTCAGTGACATCAAGGACCTGTTCAACCCACAGAGAGAGCCCTTCTACGCGGCCTTTGGCAACAAGACTAACGTAAGCAACACTGCAGACTAGCTCTTAATACAGCCATAACCTTCAGCAACAAGTGTTTTCAGTCAAGCTATTCCAGGTTGCATATTTGGCAATGATTTTAGCCTCTGGCACAAACCTGTGTGTACATAATCACAGAGAGATCATGTCTGTTAGGAAAAAGGCAAATAACACATCCATTGGGTTTTAGATGTTTTTACATATTATTATTTTCAATATCCACTTCCTGTTATGCACTCCAGCAAGTAGAAATTAAGTTTGAATGTTGAGGCTATCCTATAAGCCTCTGCATGGATGGCATGGTGTTCTGTTCGGTCCAGGCATTGATTCTCTTTGGGTGGTGTTCCCGTTTATTATAAAAGTAGAAAATTGTATTTGACATAAAATAGTTCTAGTACCCAGTGCTGATTAATAAAGTGCTGTGGCTTGCTGTCTGTAGAGTGGGTGCTCACGGATATGGTAAGAACTGTGTGTTCCCCGCCATCCACACCTTCCCTCACTGATTTCCACACCTGTAAATATACCTAATTCCCAGTGACGTGCCACACCCAGTGCAATACTCCCCCAAGTGGCTAAAATAAATAATAGCTAAATTAAACTAACTAAAAGGTGGATATAAATGGCTCCTACAGCGAGAAATGTGGAATTAAAGTCTGGGGTTTGCTTGTTGGATATAAAGTAAACACTGGCTAATGTTTTATGATTATGGATGAGTGCTATAACAGCCAAACAGTCGTTTTAGTTTACATAGATACTGGAAAGGTTAAAGTCCCACTGAAGCTACTCTGTGTGACTGTATTGTTTTGCTACCTTACATCTTGCAGGATGCTTATGCCTACAAGCAGGTTGGGGTGCCTGATACCAGGTTATTTACCGTCAACCCAAAAGGAGAGCTCATCCAGGAGAGTAGTAAAGTCAACAAGTCCTCGTAAGTGTGCAACAGAACACAGATATAAACACCCTTTCCACCCTTTTTAGGCTTTGAAAAATTCTGAAAAAATAAATTTGTGTGTTTTGCAGGTACAGCCTCCTCAGTGAATCGGTGGAACATTTCTTCCCCAATCTCTCTGTCGATGGCAGCACATCCTCTGCTTTGGACTATCCCGAGATCAGCAGTTTCTCCTATTTGAAGGAGCCTCTGGCAGAACTGGACCTGGATGCACTACTGTAGACACACACACACACCCACATCTACCAAAACACCACACACACAAGTTTTATTGCAAGCACATATACTCTCTCTGTTCACTCTTTTTTTTCTTGAAAGGCATGAGACTTCCCAGAATGCCTGAATACTGCCTTTGACATACCTGCCAACTGTAGTGCCTGTTTACAAGACACTGAATGAACTGGAACAGAAAGAGGCGACTGTCCCGTCTTATAAAGATAGAGCCAAATAAAGTCATAATATGCATATACTTAAATGTAAAAACATTATGCAGTACTTAATCTCAGTGCTCACAGACTGTGGCTGTTTACACAATATTTAGCTATTTTCTTGTGTAAATCCTATTGTATTGTGTATTAGTGATGCCTAAATTCTGCACATACCAAAACTATTGCCTGTTTTCTGTGACTGAGCTGGAAATTGTCAGTTCACTGCTCTGAACTCATGCTCTGAGTTCAAATAGACCCAAGTACACACAGCTACAAAACAAACCTGTTATCCTTCATTCAGTTGAGATTGTGTGTAGTGGAGGGAGGGTTTCTATAGCTCCATGTACCAAGCAACCAAATATGGTGTGAGAATGTATTTAAAAAGCTTTGGATTATTTAAAGTCTGTTTGACCCTAAGTACGAGATAACTGGGTTTCGCCCTGAGCAATGTTGAGCTATATTCTGTTTTTGTCAAGCAGCAATGTTTTCTGTTTACATTTGACTCACCTGAGTCCTAAGTAATCAGAGCTTTGAATGGGAAGCTAGCTATAAGGTGCGGTAACTGCTAAATCAAAGCCTGCAGATGAATATGGAGTATGAGTTGGTTGTAAGGGACAATAGCAGTATTTTTTCTTAATACCTGAGGACTGCAATACACGATCTGAGCAGATGATCATTGTGAAACTACAACATGCCTTCCTTTCAGGTACCGTAATACCAAGTTTAGAAGTGTTTGTACACTACATAAATGCGGAGGTGGGCCAGGCAGACATGACTTTTTATTTTTAATTAGTGTAAACAGACCTTGGAGGAGAACAGTAGTGGTTTAGCCTGGCGCTGTGCCTTTGTACTATAATGATTGTTATATTTATTAATTTTTGCATATCTTATCATCCAACTGTGTAGAAATGCATTGGAGCTGAGGATTTTGCTGTTACTTTTTAAACCAATTGTATAGAAAAAATGTAAAATAAAGCACCACCTGTTATCTTTGTCACTTTGAAATGATTGATATTTACATTCAATGTACTTTTTTTAATCTTTTGTACTTAATTAAAAGAGACAAATTAAAATCCCCAATTGCTATCACTGCATATTTTTTTGCATTCTTACTATATTCTGTATATTTTTGCAATAAAATAAACTAAGCAAGAGGTACTTAAAGAGGAACTACGCCCATTTAAAAAACCCATACACGTTATTCCTAAAAAGGCTGTCCACACCAAGAATGATAACTATAATGATAACTTGTAGTTAAAGTAAAATGTAGTTTTAAAAATCATTCTAACTCAAGTGGATGCCGGAGAACACACCACAACTATAACGATGACAGTGGCAGGCATCGTTGGGATCACTTTCAGAGCGATTTGATGAACAATAGAAACACTGACAGACAATCAAAATCCATCTGAATTTACATGTAAACATGAACGACTCCAGAAAGTAAAATTTGCGATGTCATCAAGCATAAAGTCTGTAATTGCTCCAATCGATAGCCAATGGATTGGGGAAAAATGGTATATGACACAGAGCACCCAGGGGAATGTTCTGAGTATATGAACATTTTCTGTTTCAGAAAAGAGAGCACTACAACAGAATAAAGCTCATTTAGGTATAAAAGAGAAAGAAAAGAAAAACAGTCTCCCTTTCATTGTCTCTGGAGCAGCTCCAGACATTATACTTGATGACATCACACGTTTGAGACTTACTTCTCTGGTTTCAGGCTTTGAGAGAGTAGCTCATGTTCACAAATATTGATTGAACTTTCCTAGGCCATGGAAATAACCAATTGGAATTCTTCATTTAGGTGGTGTTCCCCTTTAACATGCTGATATACTAATTATGAGGGCATGGCATTTACCATATTAGATTGAGGGGCAGAGTGGTTTAAAGGTTTGGCAAATATGAAGTCAGGCGGAAACATGCTGCTCAAGATGGATTACCCATTGAGCTCCAGTGGGACAAATGAAGGCGTCAGTGTTTCTGAAAGGCGGACTGCTGATCTCTGCGTCAGTGCGTTATTGACTCTGAGCTACCTGAACAGGAAGAGTCGAAGCAAGACAGAACTGTTGTAATAGGTAAGTAATAGGTTTTTTTTTGTTTACTTTTGTCTTTCACTTAATTCTTTGACTTTTTTTTGTAACGACGGACAATCGATATTTAGTTGAATACAGTTCGCTTGCTATTGATGCGCATTAAGTGACGCTTATGAATGTAAACCGAATTATTTTTCAAGGAAGCAAAGCCAAATTAATTTCAGTCAAAGCTATACCCTGCAGCATAACAACTACAACAATGTACAGTATGAGTGATTTATAAAACTGAAACTTGTGATTCGGCCACGTGGACATCCTGCTCGCTGGAAATCGAAACTTAACCGACGAGTAAACAGCTGGTTGACGACGCAGTAACATTTGACCTATTTTTAGACCTCGCTCTTGGACCATTCATAGCCGTTAGAAACATCTTCCTGCGACTAAAATGCCCCATATTACAATAGACAACATACGATAAAACCTTGGTCTAGCTTGTGCAGAGTTTTGCCTGTGATTCTTTTTTAAATAACTTTTCTTGTATGCGTGGACTGTTGTCTTGTGCTATGCTAGTCACGCATGGGCATCGGTAACTTCCTCGTAGGCCTTTTTCCTATACACCTGCAAGAAAGATGCATAACATGTTTATATTATTCAGGGGGGCCATATCCGTCATTTATGAAACGATGACTATACTTTAAACCCTGACTCCTATATGTTTTGGACTGGAATAGCCTATATTTAAGTTTGATTATTTTTAGGCCCAAAAAAAAAAAATATGACCTTGAAATACATTTTGAAATGAATAAATGAGGCAATAAATAATAAAATAAATGTAAATATTCATATACAAATGAATTCATTACTTAACTATATTAAAAGGTTTTACTTTTACTTATTTCATAGTACTTATTTCATAAATACACATTTATTTATTTATTTCCGTGGATTTTTATTTCCTCGTGCCACATTTATTGATTTCCCTCTCTGTTTATTTCCAGTTCTTATATGCAAATCAGGGGGCGTGGCTATCCTCACATTCAGAACAGAGCCATGGGCAAAAAAAAGCTGGCGAAGTGAGAGTGCGGACATAACGGAAGACATCGGTGGGCTCTGAGATGTGTATGCGTGGACTTATGAAAATAAAAGTACCATGAAATAAGTAAAAGTAAAACCTTTTCATATATTTATTTAACTAATTGATTCATTGATAGATGAATATTTACATTTATTTAATGATTTATGTCTTTATTGCCTCATTTATTTATTTTATGGTGCATTTCAAAGGCATATTTATTTATTTATGTATCTATTCATTTATTTAATATTGAATAAAACAGCATTTCGGTATTAAGATATCCATGTTGGGAAATAAAATTCCCAGTTGACACAATAAATATGTCAATATACTTTATATTTATTTATACTTAATTGTTTTTACTTTAAATCATTTTTCCCTTATGCCTTTAATACATTTATTAACTCATTACATAGACATTCAAAATCTTAACAGAGTCAAATAAGTCATCCAAGTGTATATAATAAACTATACATATTTCTTTGTAAGTCTTACCCTGAGTTGTCTGTTTTTCTAGGGCTTGTCAACATGTCTGTGAGTGAGACTGAAGCAAAGTTTTCTAAAATGGATGATCCAGAAGCTTTAGCTTTGGAGCTTAAATGCCCTATTTGCTTGCAGCTCTTCTCTGAGCCAGTTTCTCTTCCCTGTAGTCACATCTACTGCTTTGCGTGCCTTCAGACAATGGGAGAAGGCCTTGACCAACACAGCTGCCCTGAGTGCCAGGCAGAGTACCAGGGAACCAAAGCCCTTGTGAAAAGCTTCAAAATGTGCAGCATCATAGAGACCTACAAAGCCACTGCTGGGAAAGTCAACTCCACTGCAAACCCTTCTGACGTCGGCCATGTAACAATCAAGAGTGATCATAGCTCTGTTACAGAAGAATCAAACACAAAGCACCACCAGGACACAGCAAAAGCTGGGGAGAGCCGGGAGGAGAGCTCAGGGTGTAAGGGAAAGAATGGCAGTGGCAATGGCAAGATGGAAATGGATGAACCTAAATTCAGAATTGCATCTCAAGTCACAGAGTTGAGCCTCAAGTTGGAGATGGCAGAGAGTGTGCTGAGGAAGGAGAGGGAACGAGAGTTAGAGGTGACCACTGCTAATTGTCAGCTGAGAGAGAAAGCATGCAGACTTTTAGGGCAGATAAAAGATTTGGCACAGAGCTACAGCACACAGGTGATGCAGCTGATTGAAGAAGAGGTGGGTCCAGGTGAAGCCAGTCTAGGCAGACGAGTCAGCCAAGCTTCCGAGCTTGTCTCTGAGCTGAGACAAGCTGTGCTCCAAGCAGAGTCCCTTCTGACTGAAGATGATAAGACTGCATTTAGTGATGAGCTCCAGACTCTAGAACCGCACATTGTGGAGTTGCTGGCTAAGCCTGTGGGAGAAGAGGACGACCATGTTGAATCAAAAGTCAACTCTGCGCGAGCCTGTCCCAAGCTGGAAGACATGAACGCTGAGCTAAGGGAAAGATTTGGAGAGATTCAGCGCTCCCTTCGAAACACCCTTAACCCTTCAGAGGTGACCTTTGATCCAGAAACAGCCCACCCAAACCTTGTCCTCTCGGAGGACTTGAAGACGGTGACTTTCAGCGCTGCTAAACAGCCCTACCCATCCTCTCCTCAAAGGTTCACCAACTTCTTCCAGGTCCTCAGCACCCAGAGCTTCTCTGAAGGTGAACATAGCTGGGAGGTGGAGCTTGAATGTTCTCCGTGGATCATCGGCGTGTGCTACAGTGGGAAGCTAGAACGTAGCGGGTTGCCCTCGGCTCTGGAAAGCAGCCGGAGTTCCTGGTGTCTGATGTGGTTCAACAACCTGCTGACAGCCTTTGAGCAGAGTCACAATGTGCCGCTGAAGAGGACCACAGTCTCACACAGGCTGGAGATCAGACTGAGTTTCAAGACCCACAGGCTGAGCTTCTACAACATCAGCCCCATCAGCGGGAAGACTCATGTGTACACATTTAAAGCTAACCTGACTGAACCAGTGCACCTGGCCTACAGGATGATGTCAGGGCACCCCAAAGGACGTGCCACTATTTATTCATAATCCTAAGGATATTTCTATCAACTATATATTCTTTGCAAAGGCGCTGCATAGTAGAAAGAGCACAGTAATAATATTTCTTGATTTGTACGATTTAAAGAATTTCACGTCTTAGTTGTGTCTTGAGAGAAGACTTCCTTATTCCTCAGGCAACTTGTTCCAAAGAGTTCAGGAATTCTGATGGCACTTCCTGATCATCTATTGGCTACTCACCTACTTTTGCCTAGCACGTTGGATGCTTGTTGGGATATTATATGACTGCTTCTCAAGTCTACATAGGCATAAAAACCATAAAGGTGAATTACTCATTGTGTGCCTGAAACATAGTGCTTAAAATGTTGTGTCAATAAATGACATTGTTTTGTAATTATTATAATTTTTTTGCTTTAGAGTAATGCACTTTAAATTTAAAGATATAAACAATGTAAAAGGCATAAACATTTAAAAAAATATTGTGTTTTATGATGTGTTTTCTTTTTTATTTCCATCTGATAAACTAAACTTCTTACACATAGGCCTTTTTCACAGGAGGCATTTTGACTTGTCATAGTAGGAAAAGCACAGGTGTTAGTAACATTGACAATGGCTCTGTTTCTAGTATCTCAACCCACATAATATATCCATTATATTCATATTATTACATCTTTGGGAGATGTCACTCTCCCGTAATTTGCATTTTACTTAACTTAAGGTGACACATTACAGGCAAAAACATTGTTTTTTCATTTACTGGTCAATTTTGAGCTTTTTGGCTATTTTGAAAACATGGTGAACATTGGGCTATTGAGTGTTGACAGTATTTTCTGATTTATGGAGTGATAAAATAGATATCTAAAAATCCCCTCTGTAAAAACCTTCGAATCTAATATGTCAACAAAATGAAGAAATCATTTTTAATCTGGCTTTATTCAATGTTCACATTTCTGTTCTGGAAATGTATGCAAATTAGCACATATTTAATAGGATAATTTCTCATTTGCATATTTAAACATACAATTTCAGAATACTTCTAAGAAAAAAATGGTCTGTAATCAACTATAGGAAAGTTTCATGATATCTATTAGTTAAAATGCTGACCCTATTTACCTGTAGTGTCTCTGATAAAAACAAAGCTGCCCGCCTCTTCGAGAAAAACACAATGTCATCTCGCGAGACTTACTCTGCTTGTTTGGTGAGTGTCAGCTGACCTCACTGGGAAAATTTGTTAAGGAAACTGTACGAAACTATCCACAGCCATGTCCCGTATCGGCGATCAGTTTATTGATCGATTACAGCGTGTATGACAGCGAGTAAAGCATGTGCTGAAGACAGATTCTTTGTCAAATATTTTACATCAGCTGTTCCCTTGAATCGGAGTCTACTGAGTCGGTAAGATGTTTTTATTTTTGACCAGTTGAAGCTGTCGTTACGTTGGGTCAGCGTCAGTGCTCTTGCACTTGTAACGTTAACACGTTTGTTTTGATGCTAACTTGAGCCAGTCGGCTTTTTAAGCAGTGTTAATTAGCAAGCTATATTTACCTTTAGCATAGTCGTCATTATTGTATTTGTCTCTTACGGAAGCTCGGAGAATATAACTGTAATTTACAAGCAGCCCATCCTCCGACAGCTGTTAGCACCTTTAGTCACAGCATTAGCTAGCTAGCTAACGTCTGAAATCCCCCTGACGCTAAGCGAAAGTATTAATGATAAATCCGATGATGGAATCATAAATTAGGCTAACTACGTTATGATTAACTAGCTGCCCTTTCTCATCTTTAACCAATGAGCTAGCTACAGCAAGAGCGGTCTTGATTTACGACCTCTTGTCATTTTATTTTTAACGTTACTCTAGCCAAGTATTGTAAGGGTAGGCTAGCTACTGTAACATGTCAATTATCCAACTGTTAGGTGTGCTACTTTTAATGTTAACAGGACTAACTAGATTAGTTTTATGTATCGTTTGAAACTTCAAATGTATGTCACCACACATGGCTGACATAGCAAAACAACATAGCTTAAAGTGGAGAAAGCTGTGACGGGTACGTAACTGGTACAACAATCCAACAGTACACCAAGTCCTAAACCTCTGTAACGTTAGCTGAAGCAGCAAAACGTTTGGATTCATAAAGTGTTTTGCTATGTTCATATGACATAGGCTACGAGTTGGGTCTAGCATACATTTACTTATTATATGCCCTAAAAAGGACTCTGCACCCTTGTATTAAACCAAAGAGACCTTCCTATTACAAAGCCCACTTTACAACCTGAACCTCATCCAAAAAGAGGAAAGTCTTCGAGTTAGAATGACAAGAAAAAGGTCTGCCTCAGCTGATGTGAGCTTTTTTTCCCCGCAGCGCCCGACACCATGCTAGCCACAGTGACTGCTGTGATTAGGTTTGCTCAATACAATGGCAGTATTTCACCTACACCATTGGAGAACACATCAACATTCCCAACTTGGCAACCTGATACTGAAGCCAACATCACCAAGCCTCACAAATGTTTGCAAGTTCTGTACGAGGACATTGGAGACTCCAGGTATTCAGCAGCATACTGTAGAAGAAATAGTTGGAAACTATGAAAGACAAAATAAAGCATACATTGCTTTTGAATATGTGTGACATACATGGCATTCCGACAGACCACACAAAATATCTACTGCAGATGAAAGAATTTTCCAGAATATCCTGTCTTATCCCCCTCACATTCATCTCCCTGTCTTAGGGTACGGTTCTGGGACATTTTACTGCTCGTGCCTAATGTGGCCTTCTTTGTATTCCTGATGTGGAAGCTGCCCTCAGCCAGGGCAAAGATTCGACTCACCTCCAGCCCCATCTTCGTCACCTTTTACTTGCTGGTAGGACACGGACAACAGAAACACAGATATAAAGTATTCAAAGTAGTTCTCTTGAGCTTGGCATCGTGCAAAACTGTGAATTCTATTAATAAAGGTATTTCAGTTCAGTTGATCCCCAAAAAGTCTGAAGGGACAATGCACCTGTTAATATCTTTCACTTTTGTCTGACAACAAAGACAAACAACCTTGTGGAAAGACTTGCTGAGGGGGTTTCTTTGTTTGTTTACTGCTCTGCTTTATAATCTGTTTCTTCTATGTGGAAGGTGCTTACTCTTTGTTTCCAAAATGCATTCCAGTGATGGTAAAATAACAACAAAGACTTGTAGAGAAGAGGATATCTCCATTCCACAATGCCTGGCAAGGCTGTAAAGGAACTCTGCATGTTGTTTGTCACTGCTAGTGTATAGCTGATATCAACACTGCACGGGTCACTAGTGTTAACCCGTGCAGTGTTGCTATCAGCTGTACTTTTCCTCCAGGACATGTTTTTATTTAGTTGAAAAGACCGATTTGTTGAATATTGTCTAACATGTTTTTTACTGTATTTCCTAGGTGTTTGTTGTAGCGGCGGTTGGAATCACCCGGGCCGTAGTGTCCATGACTGTCAGTGCGTCCAGCGCTGCCACCATCATTGACAAAGTAAGGAAGCGCATGAAAACATAAATAGTGTTTTTGGAACACACACAGGTTTTTCTTTTCATGGAAATGAAAGGCTCATGCAAAATCCAAACAAGTAGAAACGTTTTCTGTAATGTTTTAAGCAATTCATTTGTGAAAGATATTTTTCATCTCAAAGTCAAATGGACATTTTATATGATCAAAACAGTAACTGATTTGGACCTTCAGCAAAGCCCTAGCCTGGGTAAACCTTATGGGAAATTTGAGATTTGCTCTGCAAGTCAGTCTGGCCAAGAGCCCATTCAAGCCCATTTCCAATGTCCCCAAAATCGAGGCACCAATCACAACCGCTGAGGCGGGCTTAACGCAAAGACGATAGCGCAGCGACGGCGAGCAGCTTTTTGTTTACATTCAACATGACGGCCACCAAAGCGCAACAACCCGTTGATGCCGCTGCCGCTGTCGCTGCTAAGTCACCCAGATCTTTGGTCTGATTGGTTGAAGGACTATCCAATGCGCCCAGAGGCATTTGAGCAGCGTCCCAGACCCACTCTCACTTACAACTGAGAAGGGTATGTGTCAACCAGGCTAGCAAAGCCCCACAGTGCATGGTTATTTGTAGCTATAAAAGCTGGACATAGAGTTAACGGTGTAGGATTGTTGTTTTTACTCTTAATTTTTCAGACTTATTCTACACTTTTCTTTTACTGAAAACATACACGGAAACAAGATTTCGTGTTTACTGTAAACTACAGCAGCAGGGTCCGTTTGGAGGAGAAACTGCTTTTTTTTTGTGTGGTCGAACATACAGCCTGGGAAATTTTTTTAAATTGATGTACTCCCTTCTAAATGTTCCAGATTATTTTTCACCCATACCGTAGTAGCAGTCGTCATATCCCCTTTTATTGAATGCCCAGAGGGGCTGATATGAGCTTTAGCATGACTTTGTTTGGCTTTCATGTCCAAAAGGAAAGGAATGGCTGACATTCCTCACATACCAGACAGATCCCTATGGAGTTCAGAGTGATGAACCTACTGTTCCCATAGGACATTGTCATGTCGGCACTGTTCAAGAAAAACACAGACGTGATTATATAATGCTTTGGAGTGTGACCTGACCTGTAAGGTTTTGCAAATGTTCCGGGGCAACACGTGTTACACTGCAGCCAATCTACTCTAGTCACACTGCATACTCATGATGTTTGTTGTCTCTTCAGGTGCTGTGGGAAATCACCCGCTTCTTCTTGCTGGCTATTGAGCTCAGTGTTGTTATCTTGGGACTGGCTTTCGGTTAGTTTGCTCTACTGCTTTCACTTCTCATTTACTGTGCATGTAAACCAGTTTGGTGTGTCCTTTTTCACATGACACATCTGTTTCAAGGGATCACTTAATAACCATCCTTTTCAGCCCTGATTCTCTTTCTTTATTCATTTATCAGGTCACCTGGAGAGCAAGTCCAGTATAAAGCGAGTGCTGGCTATCACTGCAGTGCTGGCTCTGGGCTACTCTATTACACAGGTAACGATGGATGATAAGAGGTTAAATGATAAAAAATAAAAAAAAATTGACATTTTGGTGAGTTGTCTTTCTGAATTCAGTTTAAATAAAGGAGATATTGTTCTAGGGCACGCTAGAGATCCTGTATCCAGACAGTCACCTGTCCGCTGAGGACTTTAACATCTACGGTCACGGAGGACGGCACTTCTGGTTGGCCAGCTCCTGCTTCTTCTTTCTGGTCTGTAACCTGTAACTATGCAGCAGAAGCAGCATGAGGAATAAAATAAAACTCATACTTGACAGATACCTGATAACTGACATTGAATTGATTGATGGTGTAACCCTATTTTATTTTATTTTTTTATAGGTGTACTCTTTGATTGTGATCTTGCCTAAAACTCCAGTGAGGGAAAGAATATCTCTGCCATGTAAGTTACGGATTTCATTTCAGCAGAGATCATAAATTAGTTTTAAAGAGGTTAAAAGATTAGCATTACATCTCATGTAATCCACGAGGATGTGCAGCACTCTTAGAAATGTGCTTTTTACCACTGCGTGATGCCATATAATCGAAAGCATTTGTCCTCTGTTGCCCATTAATCTTTGTTTTGCTTCTTTTGTCCAGCTAAGAGGAGTTTCTATGTATATGCTGCCATCCTGTCTTTACTGAACCTCGTCCAGGGCCTGGGCAGTGCTCTGCTATGTGCTGGAATCATCGAGGGACTCTGGTCAGTATTCTCCTTTTGAGTATTATACTTAATAAATGGACCTGTGTGAGTATTTTAGGAAGAAAAGGATAAGTTGAATAGATGTTTTAATTCAGAGCAACTATGACTATAAAGTGTTGGGTTTATGCAGCACAAGTGTTGGGTTTATGCAGCACAGCCTTTTTTAGAAAAATGTCCTGAATATGGAGCTGGGTGGCTGTTTGTTTGGCTGAGTTTCAACTAGGGGATGACTCACTGTTTTGGTGGGTCCAATGAAGTTCAGTGGAGTTTAGGCGAGAGCATGAGGACATAACAGAGTTTTTTTTTTTTTTTTTTGGCAGAAACCTTTGTTGTGCTTGCTCTATCTGAAGCTTATAATAATCCTGTAACTTTCTTTAATGCCTTTCTTTTGTCTTTTCTGAACCAGCTGTGTGGATGTCACCACCTTCTTGTACTTCTCCACCTTTGCTCCCCTCATTTATGTCACGTTCCTCAAGGGCTTCTTTGGGTTCGTACAAAGAAATACAAACGAATCATACAACAACAAAAATACAGAATACTTTATAGTTGCGCTTAAGACAGTTGACCAAGTGTCTTCGTTTATTTCCCTTCTTCCTTCGTTTCCACAGTTCAGAGCCCAAGATCCTGTTCTCCTACAAGTCACAGGTGGATGAGCCGGATGAAAGTGACGTCCACCTTCCCCCCACCATCGCTACGACCCTTGGCCGTAAGGAGCTGACTGACCAAGGCCTGTTTTACTCCTCCACCCAGATCGATGGCTCTGGTCCCGGCAGCTCTCGTATGGTTGGAGCATACCTGGATGATGTTGCCTCCGGACCCTATGGGTCCAGCAGCATTAACAGCACTGAAGCTGACCGCTGGAGACCTATCAACGCGTGAATGAATGGAAGAAGAGAGGTGGTTATACAGCTGGACTTAAATGTTGTGCGTGTATAGTGTGTAATGCAGGGTGGCGATCAGAGGAGTTGGCCAAAAAAAAAAGCAGAACAAAGTAGTTGGACACCATGAATGGGTATTCTTGGTCGTGCTTTGACGCCAGGATAAGTTAACAAGTGGACACTTAAGGAGAGGCCTTTGCTAGCCAATTATCTGGAGGACTGTGAATTTAGCAACTGCTTTTGTAACAGTGTTGCCAGAGTGCACTGCTGCTGTAGCTCCACACTAGGAGTACTGTCTGTGATTGTGGCCCCGACAGACTCTTTACTATTGATTCTGTTCAACAGGTTCGTTTTCTGTCATTCCAGCATCATTCGTCAACTGCTCAATCCTCAATAATGAAGTTTTAACCCCATTTTAACTAACCAAGTCTTTAAAGATCTAACATTCTTTTGATGGCAACTCAACATCTGTACATTCCTCTCACTAAAAGCTTTGAGTAACAGCCTCTCAACTGACTTTATTATCTGTTGCCTTGGATTAGATTTACGACCCAACTGGCTAAACATTTTTTTTTACTGAATCACCATGCCTCTAGGGGAAGGACCAGTGCTAACTCATTTTGATAGGCGTACTTTGTCTTCTGAAATAGGCACTGTCCCTCCTGTGAACATGTGAAACGTGTTGGCGTGATGTGTGTCACTGGAATATGATAAGGAAATCGGTAACTCCTAAATACAGGCATTGCAGTTACGCTAAAGATCACAAACCATATGTAACGCTCTCTGCCAGGAATGGCTGAGACTCGAGGGCAAATCACAAATTGTGTCCCAGCTATTAGCTCGCTCTCTTTTGTAAATTTGGGGCTTTTGCTTTAATTTCTTATACCCGATTAATCATTCCTGCTACTGAAAGCACATTTGTTAGCTTCATAGTCATTAAGGATGTGTTATTACGTGTGGGATTTGAACAACAAACGTGCAGAAACCTTTTTTGTGGAGTCCAAATAGACATGCCCTCATTCCATATCAGCATATCTAGTTCAGATCTGCTTGGCGCAAAGGGCTTGTTGTTGCAAAGTTTTTCTTTTTCTGCCTATCTTTTTTTTTTCTTTTTTTTTTTCCTGTGTTCAAATTTTCCACAAATGTTATTACAAGAGCTCAAATTAGACCATAAACAATATTGCTCAGTTTTATGGTATCAAATGATGGTATTGATATAGTTTAATCTATAGATACAAACTAGATATTAAGAGAGGCTCAGGCAATTGGTATGTCAAAGATGGGTGATTTTAAGACAGTGTCAAGGAGAAAACAATTGGACTGTCGCAGAGCAAATTTTCCAATCTGACCTATTTTAGGCTTGAGCTGTTTGCTCCTTGGTTCAGACCATGAAATCAGTTCTTGTCATACCTCTGAGTATTACCAAAATATCATACTTTATTGTTTTTAAACCATCACACATCACATTTGCTTATTCCTACCAAGGAAATATGATGCATGTGAGTTTCCCCATGAAAATGCTTTATGTTTGGTATGAATGGATTACAGTATTTAAGCTAGCAGTAATCATAGATAGTGGTGACCTCAATGCAGAAAATACATTTATTTTTTCATCATTTTAAAGCAACAACGCAATAAGGCAGTTGTGAATTTCCAAGAAATTACAGTATTTTCCTCCTGACTAGAAATATATATTTAAATTTGATTGCCACTGATAACTGCTGTATAACTTGGCGTTAAGAATAGTGATTGGGAAATCGGTTTGCTGATTCATGACATTAGTTGACAAGGTGCATCATTATGGAAGTCCTCTCTCTTGATAGACAATATTTTTGATGTTAAATCATTTTGCAAATGATCTGTAAATTGCCTTTTTATTTAAGTGCATTGATTGTATAATATTGAGTCCATATTAATGCAATGTATTGAGCATTCCGTGACCTACAGAATAAACCCTGGACTTTCATTTGTTTGTTTTGGGGATGGGACAAGACACCATACCCTGGCTGGTTTAGGTATGGCAGTGCATTCAAATTCAGGATAGTACTCCACTTTGTGGTTTCTTTTGGTAACTACACTCTGGGAAAGGGCTTTTTTCCCCATTTCATTTAGTTTCTCCTGTGATTACGACACGACTGTTTGTTGTGTTTGTGTTTAAACGCTTCACATTAGTCAAACCACTGTTTAACTACAATTCCCATGAACCTTTACTTCAGATACGCAACCAGTGAGTCCGTATTTTTTTTTTTTTATTCAACCAATGAGCTCAGAGGATACTGTAGCGCCAGTTTGACCTTTTTATTGGAGCGTTTTACCACCGGGCGCTGTGGCGGCGACTCCTGCCGCTCTCTTATGTCTCCACACAGTTTTTATTATTTTTTCTAATTCGGTGCCAACCGACAGCTGGTCAAAATGGGAGGTAATGGCAGCACGTCTAAGAAAGTGTCATTCGGACTGGACGAGAACGAGAAGGTCACAGTAATTGAAGGAGTAAAGGTAGGACTAACGTTAACATCATGTTTTCTCTTATTGTTACAATTTAGAGGCTAGGTTTGACTTGTGTTATTTGGCATAACGACTAACTAAAGCTAATAACGGTTAGCTAGTAGCTAGGCTTTTTCCATAGATATAAACACTCCTGTTTTTATCTATGGGCTTTTTCAAGGTGCACTGAAAGGCTGAGGTGCCATGTCCTCAAATGAACCCGGTCATACCCTCTCTACCGTTACTGTTACTCGCTGTTTTAGGTTATATTAGTAAACTAAGTTAACGTACATACCCTTACGTGATATATTACGGCGACGTTTGCTAGCATAGACAGTATATAAGTTTGCTAGTCGTAAAATGTCATTATAGAGGACATTGACGCAGCCATAACGAAGTACGTTACAACGTTAACTTACTGGCAAAATGTCCATACCGTTGTAAAGTTGGTTTTACATTGGACGTTGGATATTCGGCACATTAGAAAAAATCTATTTATGCAGCTTGCCCTTTTGACCTATTCATGTCAAACCACTTTTGGTGAACTCCGCTAACTCCCCTACACATCGCACAAAGCTTATTTAAAAAAAAAAAAAAAAAAAATGTAAAAAAATGTAAAAAAAATGCTATAAATCTATTATGCAGCTTGACCTTTTGACCTATTCATGTCAAACCACTTTTGGTGAACTCAGCTAACTCCACTACAGTTGCACAAAGCTTCATTTTTCAAAAGAAAAAATCCTTTAATTTTAAAAATATTTTTTACTCTTGTCCAATAAGCGGAGTTTCCCGCGACTTCAACCAACCCCAGCAGTCCCACGTGCCAGACTTTGTATCAGTATGTGACTCTGAGAGCCACTGACCAAGCGGAAGTGAGAACGGGTTGACGTAACGCGTACGTAGCCAAATTCATTTCCTTGTTTCTTTGTATGTGACTCCAACATCTCACATTTACCAAGAAAACTTACAGCGAAAGAGATTTCAGACCCTCCTTCCAACCAGTATACATTTTAACAACAATATAAGCTGTTTTTTTTTTTTTAAACTCTGTTGCTGAAAGCTTCTGCTGTTTCAATCCTGTCGGCTATCTGCAGCAGGCGGGGCTGCAGCTCAGATCCCCACACGACTGACACACACACACACATAATATATTTATAGAATTTTTTTTACATTAGAAAATATTTATAAAATCAAAGGATGGTTTTTTTGGGAAAAGAAGCTTTGTGCAATGTGTAAAAGTGATTTGACATGAATAGGTCAAAAGGGTAAGCTGCATAATAGATTTTTCGAATGTGTGAATATCCAACATCCAATATAAAACCAACTTTACCAAGGTAATGTCTACACATCGTCCAGTAAATGCCAACTAACACTAGCTAGCTAGATTGTTACAGTCTATTGCTAACACTAGATTTGCTTTGTCATCACATTCAGAGCCAGGAGTTAGCGTTAGCTGAATAAACAGTTATGTTACTGTACTTTCAACGTTAACTAAATCTTTAGTGACGTCAAACGTTACAAAACAGACACTTTTCTGTGAACCAAATTGTAACGTTACAGTAGGAGAGTAAATTAATAAAGTTTTCATGCCATGTAGGCAGATATAGCTACTCTTTGTTTTACTATTCATTAGGGTGGGAGAGGTCAGGCACAGCTGTACAGAAGCACATCTGGAGCTGGTATAGCAAGTGATCTCGTCAAGGGCATTTCAGCAGGCTGGGTCTAGGTCAGGATGGACTCTAACCTGTGAACCTTTAATCTGCTGCTTTCCAAGACACACATCTGTGTGTATACACATATATATATATATACATACACACACACACACACACACACACACACACACACACACACACACACACACACGTGCACATTTGTTATTTATAACATTCCTGTCCAGCTCTCAGAGGATGTGCTTCGGCGGATAAAGGAATCTCAGGGGTCTGACAGCGCCAAGCCACCATCGTCTCCACCAGATGATCACCAACAACCAACAAGTAAGTCCCAATTTTAGTGCTGTGTGACTTATACAGATTGTTCATTATAGGAAGGACATAATATAGTGTATATGTGTCAGTTATTCACTCACATTTATTAGAGCTGAGCTTTCCCAATGTGTTGTTCAAATAAATGTTACTGTAATAACTGCATTAGAAACTGTTTTTTTTTTTGGGGGGGGGGGGTATACTGGTAATTTGTGGCTCTTGGTACTCTGTTCTGCCAACTGATCCATTCAGTAATTGCCAATGGTATTGATTTTCATTTAATTTGATTTTTAGCTCCAAAACCAACAGGACCTACCACTACAGAAATACAGGAAGAAATCCGCAAAAGGTAGGTGCTAATCTTAAAGTCACTGTCTGTTTTTATTGTTATCCAGCCATATTTGGTGAAGGACCTGCTATAACTCTGTAAGTAACTAATTATGATAGTGCGTTAGTATTGGCTAACTTAGAATTTGATGCCTCCCTGAGATGCCAATTGATTATTACAACTGTTGCAGAATGTTTGAGCCTAACGTATATTGTCATATGTTTAAGTTGAGCCCTCTGTGTTGACACCACACAGGCAGCTAATGGCCAGTGGAGGTGACAGATGTTTAAAGTAGCAGACACTTGATGCTAATGTGCAATGTTTATGGAGAACATACACATGCCAAGTGACCTGTCAACACTGCCCGTGCTGATTTACTCTTACTGTATAGCAGGCATGTTGCTATGTTGCTGGAATTCTCATATGCTATCCTGAGCCTCTATATACAGTATTTACATGTCAGCAAGTCCAACAATTCTTACCCACTGTCACTGTAATGCTGTTTCCTGGAAATTTGTTAGACATAATATACAGTATATATTATTATATTTTGATCAGTGTTTTTGTGCCTGAATACACCTCTGTAATGTAATCAGTTCTTATTGATGTGTGTGTGTATATATATATATAATATTAGTTGTATCAGGTACTAGTATTTCAGGAAACCAAATACAATAGCCCCACAATACATTTTGAAACTGATATTATTGATATAGATGTTGTTGAGATTATGTGACAGTATGTCTATGGTCATTTCTAAGACTTTATATGAGAGGTTTAAATAGCGCTGCACAATCTGAGAAAAATATGTGATAATAACGTTGTTGAATATTGCGATGATATTACTTGCGATAAATAAACTCGCTTCCAACATTATTTCATTGAACAAATTGAACATTAAAGTGAAAATAAAAGGCAGCACTAAAACTGAATAACCGTTACATTTAAAGTGCAGTTCTCTACTGATATTCTCTTTCAACTAACACAAACAACCTTTGAGAGTCTTTCGTGATGTGCTTATTACGGCAGTTGATATCGCAATGATACTGTGCAGCCCTAGGTTGGAATTATATATTAAAGGTTAACTACTGTTTTTTTTTTAAGCTGGATCCTATTTTACTATGTTTTTGTTCTAAATGACTGATGGGAACAACAATCTTTGACATTGGTCCAGCAAGATCGCTGCTGTCGGCAGTCAGCGAAACAAGCTACAATGTATGTTAATAGGGCAATTGTGCAGCTTGTATTTACCTTCATAAAAGTGCTTGTTTTGCCACTGACCGGCTCAGATCAATATTCTAAGGGTCTGCAACATTATGGAACGGATTTCTAAGGAGGTTGAACTTTCTGTTAAAGAGTAAGATTCTTTCTTTAAACATTAAAACATCCGTGAAAATTGCATTCGCTAAAGCAACCAGACTCCATGTAAATAAATAGTCATTTTAGGATCGTAAAATACACTTCATTCCAAGTCGACAGAAACAAAATAAAACTATGAAAAGACGGGTTCCCCCCAACTATGACAACTCTAGTTGTGGTTGAAATAAACACATAGTTTACGGATTTACATGTGAAAATATGTTTGCTCTATAAACGCTAAAAGTATTGCTTTTTTTAAATTGAAAAACATTTTAGTGGACCAAATTGACGAAGCACATTTGCCCCATAGCATAGGGTTACATTGCAGCCTGGTGTGTGGCTGCCGGTTATAGCATTCACGCTTAATACTGGACCAGTTTCAAAGATTATTTTTCCCATCAGTCACTTACACACAAAACATAGAAAAATAGGGTCCAGGTTGAAAAAAAATGGTAGTTACCCTTTAAGTGTGTTCTCATGTATTTGTGTGACTTAATACTACAGTTGTTTTCATGATAAACCTTAACCTAATTTGATTTTAATGTGATACTTTAATTAGATTCCACCCAACAATTCATGAATCAGAATTATATAATTACCATGGGTGGTCAGCTAAGAGTTTTAATGTCTTAAGCATGATTTATGGTCCTGTGGAGGCTCCACGCAGAGCTTTCGCTGTAGCCTACGTAAGTGGCCTGAAGTTTATACTTGTGCGTTGGTGTGTGCTTCCATCTCTTCAAGAGCATAGCGGGGTCGGCATATGTGTGTGCGCGTGGGGAATGTGTGGTAGAGCGAGTAAGAGAGTGACGGTGATTAGCTTCAGAGCGAGTAGTGACTCTAGAGTCATAGTGAGAGAAACAAAGAGTCTCCTCTGTGCTTTCTAACCACGGTGGTAAATCTGTAGCAGTAAAAGTTAACTCTCTCCTTGATTTCATGTTGTTCATGGAGAAGGAGAACCAGGAAATGAATAGGAGGAAATGTAACGCTACCAAGCCACGTGTAGTTACATTTTTCGAGAAGTGCACGTCAGGCTACGGCGTAGGGTCCAGCGTAGGGTCCGTGTCTCCACGTACCTAGCATAACTCACACTTCAGTCTAAATGTTGTTTTAGGCATTTTCCACTCTGCCTCTGTTTGTTTTTGTCTTATTGGCTTTTGAAATGCTTCATCCCCAAAATATTGGTATTTGTGTTGATCAACAGAAACCAATATCTCTCTGACCTCACTGGTTAGCTTTCTTTGTGAACACGAACCTGAATGTTTAGCATACATTCCCTGGATATATAAAGGTTTAAACAGTTCTTATCTTCCCCTACTCTAGCTTTGAGCATCAACAGGCCCTGGTGCAGGAGCAGTTGGCCAGATTGGCTCAGAAGGAGAGAGAGACAGGAGCAACCTCAGGCCTGGATGAGCTGACCCCGGCCCTCCTCATCGAGAAAGGAAAGGCCCATGAAGAGCAACAAAAGGCCAAGATACTGGTGAGTAATGCCTTCTAGGTCTAGGCCTGGGCTTTCCACTAGTGGGACTGATGAGTTTTACTTTATTGTATTTATTGAATATCCCTCAAGACTATTGATTAATAGTCTTGTGGGGGAGGAGGGAAGGGTTGGTGGTCTTGTGTTGTCTGTTGTTTATGGTCTGTTGTCTGTCTTTTTGATGAGCTGTATGGTGCAAGATGAATTTCCGAAAGGATCAATAAATGTCTATCTATCTATCTAATTTACACTTTGTCAAAACATCTTTACCAAGAAGTTCCTTTCACATGTATTCATTTAAATTTATTAAAACAACAATTATTATTGACTTTTGTCCTTTCCCTTGTCTTGTAAGCACAGGAGACAAAGGCACCCATCCCCTGCTCATTTGATACTTTTTTTTACAAAAGTGTGAACATTTAATCTACAACTTAATGTACTGGGTTCACTTAACCTCTCTTGGTAAGATAATAATGCATTATTAGGCTAAAAATTGGCATCACAATTTAAGGAAACTAGTGCAGTGCCCGTTTGGAGCGTGTGCCTGTTCTGAAAGGGCTGATTGCTTGGTTCCCAGTACTTTTTTTCCCTACAACTTTATCTAACTATAAGTGCGGTTCAATCAGTTGTGTAACAATAGGAATTGTTTGTGGTGTATATATTGCAGCACGGACCGTTTTAGGTTGCACCTAGATGTATCAGAGTAGCCATGTGTGTGAGCCCACTTGTATGTTTGCCAGAAGAACGTTAAATAAACTATTGCCTAATTGGTGACTTAACTGATATTCTGGAGTCTTCATGAGTGTTAAAGACCTGAATATAACATGGTGGCAGCGGTAGTGAACTTTGGCCATGTTATAAGGAAGTAACGTTAAGTTAGCATGGTTCAACGCTAACTTTTTAAAGTGGTTGCCGGCTTGGCAACCAGGCATCAGCTTTTGGTTGCCGAAATTGACAATACGGTTGCCGTGTTTTAAACGGCCTATATTTGGAGTAATTCATTTCTTATGTAACTATACCACACATTTTAATAATGAAACAATGAGATAATGGCTTGCAATATAATTTCCCATCCCTCTCAAATGATCTATAATTTCCCCTACTTTCTTATCAGCTTATGTCAGTGGTTTGTTAACTTGGGCTGGTTGAGTTCTTTACTCAAATTAAGGGGTGAAATAGGCAAGCAAATTTTAATTTTGAGATTTTCCATTATATATGAATTTAAATACTGAATTGTATCTGTCAAGGCCCAGAAGCAATGTTCTAAAATCAAAATATGACTTAATTATACATTTTACCATGTACATTTTTGTATTATTTAGCAGTAGTAGTAGTTTTCCTTTCCTCTAGAAACTATAAGTCAACAGCACCCTCTACTGTTTAGACTTTGAATGGCACGTGAGGCACTGGTGAATTATTATATTTTAGTGTTTAATTGTTAGTAACCCTGAAGTCGAGAGGCCTCTTGTTCAGTGTCACATTGTTGCGCTTTTCAATAAATGCAGTATTTTTCTATCACTAATGTAGCATAGTGTTTCCTCTGTCTATTTTCTCTTGGTTCACACTCAGTTTAACCTTGAAAAGACAGATCTAATTGTCATTGTCTAAAGAAACGTTAAGTTATATTAATTCAGCATTTTAAGATGCTGAGTTTTCACAGCTGTTACAGTACTTTTGTTTACGACAACCCTTGAATCTCTGCACTGAATAGATTATGTATGTGGTGTGGGAGCAACATGTGATGGCAGAGATGTACAGTATCTGTACTTTATCAGAGCAGGGAAATCCCTGATGATCCTTCTTGCTTGTTGGGGTACAAGTATGATCATCTATTTTAACAGGCTATATTAATAACAGTATTCAATATAGAAGGGAAACAAGAATATGAACAATGTTGGCTTCTACTATGAATGCTAACACGTATTCCCATCACAGTCACAGGGTTCATATGCACTTCTGTAATCTGATTAACCCCTGCCTTCCAGCAGCAGCCTGCTTTCTAAAACGCCATGTAAACAAGAAAGTTATCATGCGTTTTGTGTATGCATTTAGATAAAGCGATTGCATTGATTGTTGTTTGCATGTGCTTTCTGTGATAGCTCTGCTTTGTCACTGTTTAAAATGTGTTTTTTTAACACGTGCTCCCGTCAAATTCTGATTTATAATGACTCAACCAGCAATGCAGTGCGTGAGAGCGCAAGAAAGGTTATTGCTAATTGTGTGTCAACTCGGTTTTTAATGTTACTGATAAACAGTGATCTATTGCCGATCATACATTTTTCTATTCCCCTATTTTTTTTTTTACTTGCTTTGCTAATATTAAACCCTGTGGATTTTTCTACAGCCCAGTCTCTCTCTCTCTTTCCTCTCCAATTGATTTGTCCTGCAGTGTCTTTTCGGTGTGCCAGCCAGCTGTAATGAACACTGAATGAAGCCGCGGGCTTAGCTTACACTGATATGGGCTCCAAACATTTAATGATGTTGCATAGCAATGTGAAACTGAACACTTACCTAACAGCTTTGTTTTCTACTTTTTCTGACTTGACAAGTCAATACAGCCAGTCAGTGTCTCTGTGAGCAGATGTATTTTTGAGTGCACAGAAGTACACCTTAAAGGTTTATTTCGGAAGGGTGTGTTTGACAGGTTTGAGCGTCTTTTTGTCAACGCTTGGATCGAAGGTTTCTTGTGTTTGAAAGTTTTTTGCTGCTTTCAGGTGTTGATAAACATCCTAGACAGCATGTAACTTTGAGTGTTTATGTGCCATCATCGCCTCTCCCTTCTTAGCTTTTCCTCTTTCTCACCTGTCCGGGTTCGGTCTTACCTCTGACTCTCACTTTTTTTTGGCTCAACTGTCTTAACACATTCATTGTTCCCAGCTTGATTTCTCCACTGTCTAAAATGTGACACATACTTAACAAACTCACCTCAAGCGCCGCAATCCATTAAAATTCATCCCCAAGATCAAAAAGAACGCTGTACTATATGTTTGTTGGATTGCTTCAGCTTTTGAGTAGATTGAAAGTACCTGGGAATCTGAGAGATCTGTCGCCTTCAAATCTCTCTGCCTAGCAGGTGGGCTCCTCTTTGCATTTCCATCAACCTTGCATCCACCGGCAACAACACAGCTGGATGCCTTGAAGAAAAAGTCTGTCCATCCCTCTCTCTCGTTCCCCATTTCACAGTAAAATGCTCCACTTTGAGTAGTTTGGAGGCTACCTTATTTCCCAGAGGAGGAGACACACACACACACACACACACACACACACACACACTGCTGTGACGCTATCAAAATACAGAAACACATATAGCGAGCACCCCCCAGTCTATTTCCTTACGTGCACTCCTGGCTCCCCAGCAGGCGGGCTATATGTTAGTGTTGGGTTGAGGGAGGTGTGGAGGCAGCACCTGTCAGAGAGCTGAGCTGCTCCCCCACACTGCCTCAGGCTGCCTGTCACAAACACTCACATTAGCCATTTACTCCTGTCTCAGCGCCAACCGCCACCGCTGGGACTAGTTGTGTGTGTATATACTGTATACTGTATATCTGTGTCTGTGCATACCTGTGCATTAAACAGGCTCTGTGTTGATTTACATCATAGAATTGTTTGTGTCTGTTGTAGGGGATATCTGCTTGCAAGGTTTATCCACAGTTCAGTCAATACTATATTCTTTTAGCATCTTGCATATTATATTTTTAAGCTTCTTTTATACTGTGGTATTTACATTTCTGTTTGGTACAACATTCATTTTCCTTTTGTAGCATCTTTTTTCCTGTAGTGTAGTAACGCCTACCTGTAGCTCATTGAAGTCTACAACGGAGTGCCAATGTGCACCATTCATCTTATAGGTGTTGTTTGGAAAGACTGAAAGCAGTTAAAAGCTGCTTTTTTGATGTTCCACAAAGACTGGCCAAGTGTGGACTGATATTTTTTTTTTTGAGGAGGAGGAGAGCCTCTCAAACTCTTTTCTCTACATTCCTCTCATTCTTACTTGCCGCACTGTCTGTGTTCATGTCTAACCTGCACCACTCATCTCTGCATTTACAGTGATGTTGATGGAGGAGCGTTGTGGTCTCAGAGAAAAAAAAGTGCCACTGAAATCAGGATCAAGTTCTGGCAACACTGGCAAGGACTGAATAACGCTAATAAACTTAGCACAAAAAGTAAGGAAATTTGTGTTTGGTACATTATTTCTCTGTGGTAACAATGCTTTTTGGCAATAAATCTTATACCGTTGGAAAGCCTGATTAGTTCCCTTTCAAATGGTGCCCCATTTGTAAGGAACATGCATTTGTGGGATGAGAAGCAACGCTGAGTATGTGGGTTGCGCCCATGAAAAATTTGCCAAATCTTCTCTGCCAATGCCAAATAGGTTATTCTGCCATTGACTCGTTTGGTGGATTGGATGATTGAAGTTTGAAGAAACAAGACATATTTGCAATTCAACAATTTATTCATTTGACAAACAGGAGCCTCAGTAGCGTGTAGAAGAACCATACACAGCCTGGCACCTCCTCCTCATGCTGGTCACCAGCCTGGTCACACACTGCTGTGGGATGGCATCCCATTCTTCAACCAGCATTTGTCGCAAGTCAGCCAACGTGTTTGTGATGGTCACATTGGCACGAACAGCACGCCCAAGCTGATCCCACAACTGTTCAATGGGGTTGAGGTCAGGACTGCTGGTAGGCCATTCCATCCTCTCCACTCCCACATTCTGGAGGTAGTCTCTGATAAACCCCGCCCTGTGGGGGCGAGCGTTGTCATCTTAGAGGATAGAGTTCGGTCCCAGACTGTGGAGATATGGGATTGCCACTGGTTGCAGAATCTCATCTCTATATCTCTCTGCACCTGGGGTACCAGAAGCTCAAAACAAGTGTCAATAGCAACAGCAAAATAATGGTAATGGCAGAGAAGATTTGGCAAATCTTTCATGGGCGCAACCCACCTACTCAGCGCTGCTGCTCATCCCACAAATGCATGCTCCTTACAAATGGGGCATCATTTGAAAGGGAACTAAACAGGCTTTCCAACGGTATAAGATTTATTACCAAAAAGCATTGTTACCACAGAGAAATAATCTACCAAACACAAATTCCCTTACTTTTTGTGCTAAGTTTAGTTGCTGAATATCCCTACATCCATACACCTTTACTCCACAGTTTTAATTAATTTTGCACAGCTGATATTAAACACACCAGGAAATGTGGCAATCTATGTGTTCCTCAACATTTTATTTTCTGTACCTTGTTTGTTAATTTCATGTGCCAACTGCTACTTCAGCTCCACGTTGTCTTTATGCTGCGATGACATCCAGCTTTTCAGCCCATGTACAAAAGTGCTGTTAAAAAAAGTGTAAACTACCTGGCTTTCTAACCTGCCGTCCTACGTTGTTCTGAGACTACATTTAAGCCTTAACACGTTACACCTTGAGTGACGACAAAAAAGAGACGACAAGTTACATTAACACCTCGTCTGTTCACCTCTCCTTTCTTTCATTAGCACCTCCTGTTTGTTTTCTTCCCCCGACTATTCTCTTCCCCTCAGAGGTGTCATTCGTACTGCAAATGCTATTAGTATGCACAGGCATTCAGTGCCTAGCATTTCACGCACATTCACACACACAGATAATAACAAGCATCTGCTTTAAGCTATTGAATTTCAGAAGCTTCCCAGGTAGGTGAGAAGAATAGGCTTCGCTACCTGTTTGGGGGTTGCGGGTGAATGTTTATAACATGTCAGTTGATATGCTTTCAGTTTCATATTAAAAGCTGTAGCTTTTATCTGCTGTCTCCAATGAAAAACCAGTGATGGACAACGTTACTAGAGGGTAAAGTTTAAATTCAGACCAGTATTAGAAATGTGGAGAAATTGAAATCACAAAACTAGAAAGAACGAGTAAACATTATCAGATAATTAAAAAGAATCTCATTAAAAGTTTGTTTTGTACTCTAGTTGATATGCATGCTTTAGTGTTACATTCATATTTGAATTTTAAATATCTCTGAATCAGTTGAAGTCACCTTAATTCCCCTCACCCCCATTTTATTCTACTCAATCTAGAAGTTTATTAAACCTGAAGGCAATTTTCAAATTATTTTCAGTGTGGAAAATAGGTTACTCTTCATGCGTCATACCACCTTAGTCCATGTTCTTCTTCTTCAGTGTATTTAAACCCAGGAGGGACATTTCCTTGACTCCCACAAACGTATCATCTAAGTAACATATTTTTAAACAGTGGGTCGACACTGCTTTTCACTCTGCCATATTTTCCACCTGATCAAAATTTCACACAAGCAAATGAAGCAAACAGCTAAATCAGTTTATCTAAGATTTGATTGTATGCATTTTTATAAAAAGAAATTGACATCCTCTATTAAACTGTAAATAATGATATCTTAATGTGAGAATTTAGTCTGTTACACAGTTTGAGCTGAAATGTGTGATAAGATATGATGTGCCCATTTGGTCACTCCTGATGTCCCTGTTCTCACACCTCCTCCTTCCTTTAAAAACATAGCCAGGTTGTTGTGTAGGCAGTTAAACAGCAAATGAGGTAGGTTTTTTTTTCCACATCATGTATATTGGTAAATGTCAGGCTGTGCTTATATAGTAGGAATGTGAAGTTCTATGGTATCATTTCATTTGTTTGAATTTCCTTGCTGTGTAGTCAGACCCACCCAGTTCGCTTTCACCGCATCACATTTTACAACATATTACCTGTGGCTGTATATTTTTTGAGTAAGTGGTTGGTATGTCTTGTTCTTGAATGAGGGAGATTTGTGACGATGAGGAAACAGGATGTAACATCGTAAATAGTCAGTAGATGGCATTGTTGAAGCATGTTTGCCAGGGGGTTAAAAAGCAGGATGGATGCGTGCTCTGCACAGCAACACGTGCTCCTGGGCAACATGTTCTCCCAGCATTTATTCTTCCTCCTCTGTCTCCCATCTTTTTTTTATCTTTCTCTTTTCAACCCCTCAGATGTTGTGCGTGTGTGCGTGTGTGCTTGCATGCGTGTGTGAGATGACTCAGAGCAAAGCATTTGACACTGTCCAAAAGAAAGATGATGAAAACCAGCGTGAAAAGCCCAACATTCATTAAAGTAAGACCTGAGATGACAAACACTCAGACCACAGCGGATGATGCCACACATGTTAACCGTGTTGCCCTGCTGCTGTGTGCAAACCCAAGGATATGACACTTGACAAGGGTGGAAATTGTGTTTTGCACTCAAGATGCAACCTTTCAGTTACAAGATGTTCTCGCTAACCAGCACCTTGCTGTCTCAAGACATTTGTATATGATCACAAAATATAATTATCTACAATAGATCTGTGTACTGTTGTTTCAGGTAATACCCTTACTTTTATTGGATTTCTTCAAACATGTTTTCTTATCTCACAATATTACATGTTACTCATCTTCGGCATGTTTAAATACTTCATCACACATAACAATCTATGATTTAAAGGCAAATCAACTGTTGCTACCAACCGTCTCATCCCTCCTCACTGAACTAGCCTGTGGTTACATCAATCTGTCAATTCGTATCACTTCAGCTGCTTTGAGTGTTTGCTTTCTAGCACCAGATGGACATGTTGGTTTAGCTGTATTCAGCCAATGCCAAAATCATCTCTGGATGGATTTTCTTTCACCCCTCAACCCATGATTGCAACGTGTATCTAAAATAGAACCATGAAATTGTTGTTTTTCAGCAGATGATAACACATCATTGTTAAGCAGATTACAAAGCAATACAAATCACACAGTAGCAACACAATAAGAACATTGTGCATCCATTCAACGTCTATTCATCATGCAGTAATTATTTTAATTAGAGCTGCAAAGATTAATCGATTAGTTGTCAACTATTACATTTCGGCAACTATTTTGATAATCGGTTTGAGGGATTTTTTTTTTATTGAAAAAAAAAAAAAAAATCAGATTCCAGCTTCTTAAATATTTTCGAGTTTCTTCACTCCTTTACGACCGTAAACTGAACATCTTTGAGTTGTGGACAAAACAAGACATTTTTCACATTGTTCCGACATTTTATTGACCAAACAACTAATCGATTAATTAAGAAGAAGAAGAAAAGGATATCTGTTGAAAAATACTCCACAGAAATTTTAAATCTGCATTTTTATGGAAGCATTTACAGTAAAGCCTGTTTTATGGTTCTGCTGAGGCGCCACGAAGAGCTTTCGCCGTAGCCTACGTAAGTGGCCTGATGTTTATACTTGTGCGCTGGTGTGTGCATCGAGCTAGTGTGTGTGTGTGTGTGTGTGTGTGGGGAGAGGGTGATAGAACGAGGGAAAAGTGAGAGAGTGACGGCGATTAGTTTCGGAGCGAGTACCGACTTTAGAGTCATAGTGAGAGAAACAAAGTGTCTCCCCTGTTTTTTCTGACCAAGGTGGGAAATCTTTAGCAGGAAAAGTTAACTCTCTCTCCTTGATTTCATTTTGTTTATGGAGAAGGAGAACCAGGAAATGAGTAGGGGGAAATGCAACGCTACCAAGCCACGGCCGAGCGACGTGCGTAGCTGCGACGTGTAGTTACATTTTTCGAGAGGTGCACGTTAAGGCATGGATACCCGACCCGAGACCGACGGGTCCCGACGGGTCCCGACGGGCAGGCCGGGTTCGGACAGATATTTAGAAATTATGGTTGGGGTCGGGTCGGGCTCGGTCACATCAGCGCGATAAGGCATTTGTTGTAAAATGGTGCTGCGGCTCCTTTTTAGAGAGAGCTCAGTGTGTGTGCGTGTGTGTTTGTGTGTGTGTGTGTGTGTGGTAAGTGGGCAGAAGAGAGATAGAGAAAGAGGAAGCAGACGTGTTGTAGATGCAACCGGAGCAGAGTTAGTGGTTAGGCTATTCATGTTATAACGTCGGCCCTGGAGGTAACGAGTCTCCCCCGGGTTTTCTGATCACGGTCGGAAACGAAGCGATCAGGAGAGGTTAACACACTGAACATTTTAACAGCTTATTAACGTGCGCTTGTTGCCCCGTGTGCGCTGATGGGCTCATCTGTTGACATTTCCTAATGCCTTCCTACAGTTTCTTAATAAAAGCCGGCTTTCCACACAAACAAACGTAGCCTACATGTGTCATTAGTATGAGGAAAAAAAATTAGATTTTAACTGTGTCGGGCTCGGGTCAGGCTCGGACACAAATTTCTTAATACCTGTCGGGCTCGGGCCGGGTTCGGTGACGGCTGTGTCGGACGCGGGCCGGCTTCGGACAGAAAAATTCGGCCCGATCCGGACTCTAGTGCACGTCAGGCTATGTCAGCCTTAAGTCAGCCTAGCATTTTACCTTTGCACACATTGAACATGTTTATTTTTGCTTTGTACTTCATCCCTCTTTTTCCCATGACCCACCTATTAAACAGGACTTAGAATCCTGTATACCAATATACGGTAGCAGTCAGCGGCTCGTGCAGCAAGCACATGGAAGCATTAGGCCAGAGAGCTCAGAGAAAGGAGCTGAAAGACGGAGAGAAGAGACTTTGAGCGTGGTATAGTAATAGATTCAGATGTCTGACTTTGACAGCCAGTCGGCTAGATAGCTAACCCTGCTTGTTAGCCGAAGACGGAGGGTGGGAGAGGGAGAAGAGAATGGTTGTAAGAATCCAGAGGAGAAGGAGAGAGGAGAAAGATGGATCAATGAAGAATGGATGAAGAACTAGTTGAGAAATGGCAGCGGAGTGAGAGAGGTTTATGTTGAGGCCGAGTGGGTCTTCACCATAACGATGACATTTGAGTCTGCAAGTGTGACATACTGTGAAGTTGCACATATGCACGCACACATACAGATATACACTGAATATCTTTCTCATAGAAACGGAGTGTAAAATACAGCAGCAATTCAGACACACACATTCAGACACGGCTAAACCACTTGTTATCAGCAAGTGTAATCACAGACTTGACATCTTTTCTGCATGTTAAAGCAGCTAAGCCCTTTGTGCATGCTCACACTCATTCGCGCACATACACACACGCTTACAGTACTCCCCCATCATCTCGAACGACGGTAATTGCTGACGAGCAGAGCGTTCACCGGCTGAGGAGATTTTGATCGGTGGAGAGCAGTAAGAGAGTGGGGGCCTAGCACAAATCCTGTCGGTTCAAAGGACAAATGTGTAGGAGTGGAATACCTCTCCCATCAGAGAGCAGTCGTGATGTAATGAGACAGCTGGACAAGACTTATTATCCAGAGGAAAAGTAATTTTTCCCAGATGCTTGTTCTCATATATGGAAATAAGGATTTATGTTGAAACAATCAAAGTTATATGTTTATAAAATAAAAATTATAGTTTGGTAGTTTAAGTTGCATTTATCACAGTTAAACATAAAGGCAGTGGACAAACTTATGTCACTAATTGTATGTCTGATCTTTATTTTAGGATTATAAGTTACCAACCTTTGATGTGTAGAATCATATCTCATATTTACCAAGTGACATAGGTATAGTATTTGTAAGGAAAGCATGTTTTCACACTTAACATTTCACTTATATATAAAATGAAATATATAACAATCTGTATTTAACACGTTTTACTGATGCACAGAAATAGTGCACATTAGCATGTCAAGCTAAATGTATACCTTCGGCATCCGCGTAGGTCTGGTTCGGTCTGTGTGGCGTAAATGATGACTAATTGGGAGTATAATCAAGGCTTTAATTATGAGACCTTGTGTCTTGTGTGCTGATGGACACAATAATGGTTGTACCTTTGGTATATTTGCAAATGAAAATAATTTACTGAAAAACGTGCATTCACAAATGGTACCTGGATTCTTTCTGGATTTGTTTTAGTGGCATGTTTGTACATATTGGGCAGCAGCATATGCCCTGTCTTCTTCCAGGAGAATTTTTTATTTGGAAAGATCATTCAGCTCTTTGAAATCTAAGATTACAGAGTTGTTTACAGAGTTGATTAAAATACAGAGTTGTTAAAATAAATGTTTCTTGTCTTTTTCTTCTCTATGTCTGTCTCTGTCTATCTATCTTTCTCCCTCACTACTACCCTTGTTCGTCTTTTCTTCCTTCATTTCCTACGCCCTTCATTCTCTCCATAACAAAACCTATTCCTCTTATTCACCCGGCATATCTCTTTCTACATCATCTTTCTATCCCTCTGTACTTTTTTCAGCCTCTGTTTCTACTATCTGTCTGTGTGACAGTCTGTGGTGTGAAACCAGACTGATGATGAAGTGTTAATTCATTTAACCTGCCCCCGACTATGTGATGAGAACACAGATTTAATAAGCAAACAGCTAGACTAACCAATTCATGCCTCTGGTATTTCTACTCTACTGTGTGCATGCTTATGTGTTAGTTCATGTGTGTTTTTGCGGGTGCATGCAGGTGTGCATATCACCCACAGGTGTTAATATGATGATGCTCATGCATATGTTTTTAGACTGCTGTCCTACTCTGATAGAGGCTGTGCAGTTTGAGTTTGTGTTGATAACCCTGACGCAGAGACCTGGTGGTGCAGTGCTGGCAAAAACTTAACCAACAACTAACTGCCAGTGACCGAGATGGAAGCCTCACAACCTTAATCAGAGGTACAAAATTACTTCAGTACTGTATAGGGCTGTGTATTGGCAAGAATCTGGCGATACGATACGTATCGTGATACATGGGTCACGATTCAATATATTGCGATATATTTCGATACTGTGCGTAAGGCGATATATTGAGATTTTTTTATATGAGTATAATTTTAGAAAAACTAATATTTAAAAAAAGACATGATGTGCATAAAAGTCAAAGAAGTTTACTTCAATACACAGAAAATCAAACTGCCAGTTTGGGATTGTGGTTCACAGGTTCTTAGTGAGCAAGTATTGCAAAATAAAATATTGCGATACTCAAGTGTATCGATTTTTTCTTACACCCCTAGTACTGTAACATATTGTAGTTTACCTAAAAATACAGAAGATACCACTTGAGGGGTCTTAGGGCTTGCCAGATTTGTTTGTGACATAGTACATATTTTACAAATGCCCCCTGCTGGAGTAACCGTTTGTTTCACTGATAGACCTTGAATTCTAACACATTGTGTGTGTGTGTGTGTGTGTGTGTGTGTGTGTGTGTGTATATATATATATATACACACACACACTACTGGTCAAACGTTTTAGAACACCACCATCTTTCCAGTTTTTTATTGAAATTCATGCAGTTCAATGTCTTATTGTACTCTGAAATAAAAGAATAGAACAAATGAACAATTTAAGTTAAAAAAGAAATCATGGAATCAATTTATAAACCAAAATGTATTCTGAATTTTTGACTCATCAAAGTAGCCCCCTTTGGCAGATATAACAGCTGAACACACTCATGGCATTCTTTCTACAATGGAAATCAAATATTCTTCAGAAAGTTCTTCCCAATTCTGTTGCAGAAGTTCCCATAAATGTGTGGCACTTGTAGTTTGCTTTGCTTTCACTTTTCTGTCCCGTTCATCCCAAACCAGCTCAATGGGGTTTAAGTCTGGTGACTGTGCTGGCCACTCCATGTTTTTAAGCTTACCATCTTGTTCTTTTTTGCTAAGGTAGTTCTGGCATAGCTTGGACTTATGTTTTGGGTCATTATCTTGCTGTAGGATGAACCCCTGACCAACTAGGCGCATACCATAGGGTACTGCATGGCGCTGCAAAATGCTGTGGTAGCCGTTTTGGTTCAGGGTGCCTTTCACTCTGTACAACTCACCGACCTTGGATTCAGCAAAACAGCCCCAGACCATCATGCTTCCTCCTCCATGTTTGACAGTTGATGTCACACACTGAGGAACCATCCTTTTGCCTTCTCGACGGCGTACAGAAATCCTGCGTGATGAACCGAAGATTTAAAATTTTGATTCATCAGTCCATAACACCTTCTTCCAGTCTTCAGTAGTCCATTGACGACGTTTCTTGGCCCATGCAAGCCTCTTTTTCTTATTCTGACGTCTTAGCAATGGCTTTCTTGCTGCAACTCGACCCATCAAACCTGCAGCTTGAAGTCTTCTCTTTACAGTTGAAACTGAGACTTCTTATTACGACCACTATTAAGCTGTGCTTGAAGCTGTTGTCCTGTGAGCCGCCTATCACGCAAGCTGTTGACTCTCAGAAACTTGTCTTCTGATTCTGTTGTGGCTTTGGGTCTTCCAGACCTCTTCCTGTCAGAGTTTCCCCCAGTTTCTAAGTGCCTTTTGATGGTGAAGAATACTGTACTCACTGACACCTTGACTTTCTTCGCAATTTCTCTGTAGGAAAGACCAACATTCTTAAGTGTTATGATGGTCTGTCTCTCTTCCATTGTTAATTGCCTTTTTCCCGCCATTTTTATAGCAACACACTACTTTCTGCAGTACAATACTGTTCAAATAATGCTCACGAGGGTATGGTACCACCTTGTGTTCCAACAATACTTTTATACAAACAGAGGGGGTTGTAAGTAATCCAGACAAGTTGGAACACCTGTGGGAATTGGTAGCACCAACTTTCAAAGCTTGATCAACCTCCATTGCTACAGAACAGCTTTACATTGTTAACCCATTTCTTGTTCCCTGAAAAGGCCTTTTTGTAAAATTCTGAAATGTACATTATTTTTCAGTTTTGGGTAACCTTACTTTTTTTTTTAACCTCAGGCAGTTCACCACTTACCTTTGTACCATTCCAAGCTATTCATTGGACTTGAACTGCTAAAATTTCAATAAAAAACTAAACAAATTGCGGTGTTCTAAAACTTTTGACCTGTAGTGTATGTATATATATATATATCAGAGATATATATATATATATATATATATATATACATACATACACACACACACACACACATACACACACACCCTCACACATATAATACATAATTTTACATATGTCAGTTGACACCTATAATACTGTATGCCAGAATAAGTTGTCAAAGTATGCTAGCACAGATTTGTTTTTCTGAAACGTTGATGTGAGACGATGCTGGGAAATATGACAGTGGTATATGACACATGGATAAGATGGTGCCAGTGTGTGGGTTTACACAGAAAACAGTGGGCAATGTTGTTTGGACGTGCGTTGTTCCTCAGTGTGTGTTGACCTCTATTGGGTGTTTCTTCTTCTGTCTGTACGTGTGTGAAAGGAAGCAGGCTATGTTACATTTTGACACCACATGTCAATTAAACATACCTGCAACTTAAGGATTAAAGGATGAGGAACAACGAACAAAAAATGGAAGATAATTGAAATATGTTGGATACAAATTTGGCGGATATAAATTGAATGCACAAGGTATAAGGGTCATCTCTGTGAATTAAGTTATATCAGTGTTTCCCTCTTTTCACCTCATTAGTGTAATTGATGAAGTATTCCACAGACCTTTGGTTATGTCAAAGTGAAAAATGTATTCTATACATTAATAAAGCATGTCATCTTTTTTCAAGTGACACAGAAACACGAGATTATTGAATACTCTGTAAATCGTTCAGTGTGCCTTTGACGGCAAATCCACACAAACACTCTGGCGTTTTAGCTAAGCATCAGCATTGACCAAAACAAGAGCTGGGGCGACAGCACTCGGCTGTACCAATGGCATTTATTACCGGCACACATGATGAATGTGCTTACCGTACTTATTCCCATAGAGATGTGACAGAAAGAAAGCTGTAAGTGAATTAGCTCTTATTTTCTTCTCTCTGTCTGTATTTCTGTCTTTCTCCCTAATTAAAAAGCCAAATCAGGAGTTTGAATGCACAAACTGTGTCTGCCTGTGACATTCTCAAGCCTAATCCTCATTTTAGCCCTGTTTCTTTTTTTTTTTTTTTTTTTTTTTTTTTTATTTCATCTCTCTCTCTTGCTCTCTCTCTCTCTCTCTTTTTTTTTTTTTTTTTTTTCTCTCCTGACTCCAAGTAGAAAACTACACCAAAATCTTTTCTCCCCAAACACATAGATTTATTCAAATGTACCATTTGCATAATTCAGTATTTACATAATTGATTTGCAAGGAAGCGTTTCTTGAGGTGATGTTAGAGACCAAAAGGTCTCATCCTGTCACATTTCAGTCGTTTTTTCTTTCACTCTCACGCGCACACGCACGCACGCACACACGCGTGCACGCACACACTGTTGGCAGACCATTGAGGTTTCAAGTCTAAATCAAGCATGAAGCGTTGTCAAGCTGGTGCATCTGGTGACCCATATGGTACAACCACAGCAAACATGATTCAGTTAAGCATAGATAATCAAATATTTTGAGATCCATTAAATCGGCGTGTTTAGAAGGGACATTAATTTCACTATGCTGTTAAATGATTTGCCCCTTTTCACCTTTAAAATAGTTTAGTAGAAGCAGGACGTTCTAGTTCTGGTGGCATGCATTGAACAAGTAGCTCAACCTTATCTCCCATTTGTTGTCATGAAATAATAAAATCTTTCTTAAAAAAAACAAAAAAAAAACGATCTTTAGAGACAGACTCGTCTCTGTAAAGCTGGCCAATTGCGGCAGGAAGTGGGTGTGAATGTTGTAATATTGGTTTTGGAAAGTTACAGAAGTGATCAGAACTATTTGAGGATATGCTGAAGAAGCATACTGGCTGCTTTAGTAGGAAGGAAGAGAGCAGGTCTTTAATGTGTGTCTTAAGCTGCTTACACACCAACCAGACGGCCGACCCTCAGCAGAAAAGCCAGTGGAAATGATCAGTCGGGTCCCCGAGGTCCAAAAAACTGCCTCGGAACGCACTGAGGCGACACCGACTTGAGAAACGTAATACGTCTCCATAGCAGCAGGCGGCGCTACTCTGTATTGTTGCCCAAGAAATGAAAACCGGCAGCTGATTGGACGAACGTGTCACATGGGTTTGTTTTCTCCGGAAATTCAAAGCCAGACTGTCATGGCGGCTGATTGAAATACGATCTCATATTGTACTAAAATAGTTCACTGAAACATGTTTCTGAAAACATTTTAAGCGAGAAATAGGCCATGCAGTTGCTGAATCTGTCTTCATTTCAGCTCAACAAAGGTCAGTTTAAAAGTTTTTCGTCAGATTTTGAGAGACTCTAGTCACCTCATTCCGCTCGCCATTTCCAGGTGAGTCCCGACTTCCCTGCCTCCAACTGAACATGTCAGGTCAGCCAAAATGAACGCCGACAGCCCTCCACACTGACGACGGCACGGGATACACCGAACAGACCTCGCCAGACTGTCCAACGGCCGATAATCTCCTTGGTGTGTCAGCACCTTTAGACTATGACGTGAGGAAAATGGAGGGTCATTTTGGTGGTTGAGGGGTGATTGTTAAGATTGCTATTGTAAGCATAATTTGATGATAGTACTCTGCTGGGTCCACTATCCATGTAAGTTTCACTAGTAATTTTACTGGCAGTGTAGAATGAGGGACAAATGTTGTTGCTATGGTTACCTGCTGTTTAATATATCCACGGCATATCCATATGTGATGTTTATAGACACCTACAAGCCAATTAGTCTGTGGTCTTATTTATGTTTACTGAGGGATCACAATTGACTTGATTAATAATGCATTAATGCTATATGGTAAGAGCTTTATCTTGGTACAAATCTTGGGGAATATATGAGCCTTAGTCTATTTGGAATACTTTCCAAGTCGTGTTTTTGCTAGCTCAGTTGATCCAGACTCTTAATGTGCAGATTGAGGCTGCTGACTGTTGGTCACCAGGGAGCACAGAGCCACAAAACAACAATGAGTGGGTGTACCTGAAATGCCATTGTCTGTTATGGCCCATGGACTGCACCAAACTGCTTGGGTGTGTGTTTGTCTGCATCTTTATCGCAACAAGCTGCTTCACCTCTTCAAAAGTCTATCACCTATGGAAATGGGACCTCCACACTTCTGTGAGCACTCTATGGTGGTCCACACACACACACACACACACACACACACACACACACACACACACACACACACACACACACACACATTCAGTTTAGGGCCTGCCACCAAAGAGCAGGGAGGTTAAACAGATGGCATCGGTTGTATCCGTACACACACGCATTCTGCAGCAACCGGCTTTGTAAGTTCACCTCATTTAACTGAATGGTGTTTTTATGAGGCATGGCAACATTAGAGCCACCCACTGCTCTAATCTGTCCCTTTCTGTTTTGTTTCTAATGCTGGACTGGGAGCACTTGGTTTGAGTGGGCAAGTCTAGACACATCCAAATACGGTGCCCTGTTTGTCTGTGAAAGCAATACTTTGACTTCACTTTCATTCGATGCTAGGCCAAAGGCACGTTCTGTGGCATACAAGCGCCAACTGTCTTGTCGTGAGCTTTATCCCTATACGAGGTACAAGCTCAGTGACTTTTCATCTGTTGCTTTTCAGCTAAGTGGTCAATGCACAAATTAGTTAAACAACCACAACCCACTTTGTATTTCATGGATTTGCTGTCAAAGTCAGGAAATTATGGATTAAAACCTATTCTCTTCACTTGATATAATTCAACATGTGTCAGTTAGTGTTAACATATATGTTTTACAAATACTGGTTTCTGAAACAACAATCAAGGAACTTATCTCAGTTCAAGGCAATGTAGAGAAACCAGACAGATGGGTGGAATGGGCAGGGGGTGTGGATGGAAGGCTGACATGCAGAGAGGATCATTTGCCAGACTCAGACCAACAACATCTTGAATATGTGGAAAACAATTTTAACTGCCTGTGCCGACAGGATAACCAATGTAATGATTAATGAGGAGATTTTCATATGTTGTTCCACAACCTTGGCAAACTCGTAAGCTACTTGGTTACATATGCATATTGGGACACATTGGATGTGTTATGGAACTGTTGGAGGCCAAAATGACATCTCTCACAACATCCATCTGGCAAATTGGGTTGTATAACTAACATGTACAGTGTTTCCTTTAGGATTATTTTTAGCAGTGGGGGCAGGTCTGTCCAAACAACAACCCCCCTGCGCCCCGCCGTCAAATGTTTTACGTAGGAAACAGAACTGACCCTTCGCTGCAACACAAACTAATATATTTATTCACCTCTATTCACACACAGTGAGGCATATTTTCAGTTGTGATTGAACTGTATTTTTTGAGGAATTATTAGGGAACTTATCATCTACAACAGGTCTACACTTAGAACGGACCCACCGTGGTGACGTTATTAGTGGAGCTGTTTGTTAAATAGTCGATTCAGAAGAAAGCGAACGTTTTGACAATAAACTACATCAACAACAGTATGTGGAGTTAAACTGGACGGGCCCAATAACCTCTGAATAGTTCTATTGTTGTTAAATTGCAATGTGAGCGGCAGCATTATGTCAGCAGGATCATTTAAAAGGCAACCGTAACTACATTTTTTGTACAGCCCTATTGCTGATACCGTGGTGGCAGAAATTTTGCCATGGTGGGCCGCCACTACAAAATCAACATAGAGGAAACACTGAAGTAGTCCTCAGCCTAACATGTGCAACTTGTACATAATGGTGTTGATTACTCTTTGACTTGCTGTATTAAACTTGTTCCCTTTATATCACTTTCTTCTACTATTATCTTTTTGTCTCTGCTGCCTGTTCTCTCATTTTCCTCCTCATTCCTGACTGTTTATTTATCTTTACTTAACCTCCCTCCTTATTTTCCTTATTATACCTGTCTTTTGTCCTTTCCTAGCTTTGTCTCTATCATCTCTATTCCAACCTTGTGCCTTCCTTATACCTTCTACCGTCTCACTAACCCCTGCTCCTATTCTTGCTCCTAGCCAGCAGATTTGGATGCCTGGGTAAGCAACACTACCATTGCTTTTTTACACTTGTTTTTTCTTCTCTCTACCTCTTCCTTTCGCTCTATCCTTCACTCTCTCTCTTCTCTATTCAAATGTCATGTTTTCATTGTGCATTAAAGCGAGGCTGCTGCCACCACCATTCCACACAACAACACTTTGGGAGGTATTCAGCTAGAAAATTACACATTATCTGTGCTGCTAGCAGAGGTGATTTTACACACACACACACACACACACACACACACACACACACACATACATACACACACAGCCCTTAAGCATCAAACAGCCGCTGCAGAAAGAAAAAGTGCAGTGAGCACGGTATAGGGATTTACAGATATGCTCTTTGGGGATGCATGTGCCTATTAAGTTAGGATAAGATTATATTGGATTACAATAAATGCAATGGCAATCTGCGTGTAAATAGGTGTGTCTACACGCCTGTATTCACCATACCAGCAAAGAGCACAGAAGAGGAGTAGATCATCCATAGAAGATAGTGTTGCTCCATCTGATCTATATCACACTCACTAATGCACAACTCGGGTACAGCAATCTGTCACCATTACACCATGGCATAACACTGTGTGTGGGTGTGGGTGGGTGGGTGTGGGTGTGTAATACACACTGTCTATTTCATTGCTACATCAACCCATGCCCCCTTGCTCCCTTTTTCTACAAACTCCCAGCTTCATTGTGTGCATGCACCATATAATCTTCATACTGCTGTAGCACTGTTTCACTCATTACCCTTTTTGGTTAGAAACATGATGTGTTCATGAGTGGCCAAGCACTGATTGATCATCTTTTTAATATGCAGGCACACATATGTAAACCTCTTCAGATCAATTGTGTGAATGCTGAAGAGAATTCAACCATCCCGTGTACACTACGTGCATGTTGCCTATCCTTTCAGTGTTTCCCCACACATAGACTAATTTGTGGCGGTGCGCCACACAATCAACACCGGCCGCCACATATTGCGTTTCGTTATTATTATTATTTTTGTTAACGCTATTTAAAACACACAGCGTATTTGTTCAGCTACATTTCCTTTCCCTGCTCTCCTCCATCTCTCTGTCCCTCACGTGTCTCTCTCACATAGGCTACACACACACACACACACACACACACACACACATACACAGCCCCTCCCCTCCGTGCACACAGCGTCTGTCTCCATGAAAACGAGAGAAGACGGCTGGCAAAATTCACAAGTTCACGAAAGTTGGTATCTGGTGAACACCTTTACACAATCACACATTAAAAAGTCCTATAAAAAACATTTTATATAATACACCGAATACAATGTTGTCAGTGTGTTAATGGTTGTTGGAGTCCCGACCCGACCCTTAGCAAACAAGCGATTGTGCCTGCTTTAGAAAGTTTACTAGTCGCAAGTTTGCGGTAAAATGCAGTTGGGTTGTCGAGGTCAAAACACTATATGTAGCAGCTGTTATCAAATAAACTTATTATAAATAATGCTATGTCATTTTTTTACTCTTACATTGAATGTTTGCTGCTTCAATCCAGATGAGTATTGAAAAGTATTTTCCGCGACTGAAAAAGGCACGTATTGAGGATGAGGACCAGCGTGAACTGGAGGTATCAGTCTGAAACAGAGCTCAACAGTCCAACCACTGTAATTAGTTATGTTATTAATTTGTTTACAATATTTTCAGGCTTCAACCAGTGCTGCTCAAGCAGAAAGACAGGGTCAGGGAGAGAAAGAGAGATTCATTAGGCATTGAAGAAAGAGTAGGAGAGGAGGACAGCATCCAACAGCGTGTCCTCCTCAGTTTTTGATACTTGATTGTTACGAAAATAAGTATTTTACACACACGCGCGCACACAAACACACACACCCACACACACACACACACACACACACACAAACCCCAACCCCCCCTCCTTTTTTGTAATATAACAAGTGAATAATATAAAATGAGATGGATAGATGGATTAGTAATGCACAGTGAGTGAAAACATTGAGCTGATGACATGGTGAAGTATAGTAGTTGGCTTGCTGTTGTCCTACATTTTGGATCATGTACATCTCCTTTGACTATCTCTGTTATTTTCTTTTTGCAGTGCAATAGCTCCTTATTACCCTTTTTCTTTCTCTGTTCATGATCTTATTTTGATAAATATTTATCATAAAGGAATCCCTTTTCATTCCACTCTATGGGATTGTGTAATGATATTGACACACTGTGAAGCCTAATGCTGTTAAAACAAGGTGTCTCCATCACCTTACTCATGTTACACCTTCTACTAAAACTTTTCCTCAAATGAAAAAAATGAATCTTCTATTTTAAACCTCCTAGTGCATGTACATTTCTAAAGCTGAACTGGCAACTTGTTTTCACAGTGTATCTTTTTGACGTCTGCCTCCTATCTTTCTCTACTTGCATGCTGCTACGCCATAGCCCTAACTATGGGTCTTCCTACAGCCATCTGCCATCTCGCTGCCTGTCAAAGCTTGGCTCAGCGGGCATATTAAATCCTTTCACCTCCACCTAACGCCAGCATCGCCCTGTCAGGCCGTGCCGCCGGTGTACCAGTCACATGCCACCTGAGTAGTTTTGTAAGTTCTGTTACATTAGATGGACCCGCTAGTAAATACCATTCTTTTGTTTTTTACTTTGTGGTGTAAATGTGATGCACTTGTCATATTATTAAACATTTCAATCAAGCATCATTTAATTATGATATATTCATAGAGTGGATGTATGAGGTAACACATGAAAAGTTACACATACAAAATAATGCATTGAAAAACATGAACTTGCAATTTAATGCTTTAAACACACACCTGGCGAGGGTATAATCCTTTTTACAGTGATCTCCTAAAATGTCTGTGCTGTTAATCTGCTTTTAGAGAATAAAAATATAAACTATTTTATGTTGTGTTTGCTCACTGGTACAGAAAAGATCTATCTAATGTCCCCTGTAGCTTAGCTTGCATTTAGCTTGCATTTGGCAAAAAGTTGGTACATATTTGTACTGTAATTTACAGAAGTGGGTGTGTGGTAGTGCATCTGCTGATACAGTGGTTACATTTTACTGGATCATGAAGTAGAGATGATTGATACTTTGAACTATATAATATATCATAGGTGAGGTGTGTATTCAATCAATTTCATTTTTTTTTTTAGAAAACACTAATGTATTATAGTCACGTTTTCTGAGTCTCTTGGGCATTGAAAGCAACCGGTCGCCTCATTTCTTCTCCCCCTAGCATTTACCTCTGGCTGCTGTCACGTGTGTGGCGTGCTCATAAGCAAAGAAGTGAATGTGATGTTTTAGGCCATTATTTTCAGTAATTCTACCCACTTTATACTATGTCAGTTTAAAAATTGGAGAATGAAATATGATAATTAGTACCTGGATTGATTTCCTTCTCCACCTTATTTGCCATGCAATCAGAATTGAGTATTTACACAACCCTACACAGGTCATATTAGTGTAGTACATTGTCATCTGTCAATATGAAGAACTTCTACAACAGCTGTTTTTCATGATTTGTCATATTAAAAAAATGTTTTTTATTGCTTTGCTTTCTTAATGATTTTCTTTTTTAACGGCCTTATTTTCTTTTACTACTCTCTCTCTCTTTCTCTTTCTCAGGCCAAACAACTGGGGAGGAAAGAGAAGGAACTGACCACCATATCCAGCTTCTATAAAGAGCAACTAGAAATACTGGAGAAAAAGGTGAGGACCATTTTGCATCTTATAAACACCATTTAAAGGAAATAGCCAGAACTCATTGGAAAGGTTTTTTTCTATAAACATGTTTCCTTAAACATGTCCATTAGTTGCATTGCATTAATTGCATTCCAAGGTGTTTGATCAAAATCTTTTTTTTCCTTGGAGGTCTTTTTGGTGTGAGCTTAGAGAGCGAGATACTAGCACTTTTGTAATGTGTAACAGGAGACCTCGCTAACGAGATAAAACATCCCTTTGGCTTTCACTGTAAAGAAGTCTGCACACATCAGGAATATCAAAACAAGTCTTAACGTGACATATTACTCCTCGGAGAATAAAATCTCGCTGAGACACAAGACACTTCCCTATCTTGGAAATGTCAAGCCCACATGCCAATGTCAAAATGTAAATGTAAATGAATTGAAAGTTTCAGCAGGCACATGAGAGTCACCACTCACTGCTGATGGACCAGCACCCAAGAGAGGTTTCACAGTGCTGACTCTCGGAGAGCTTCAGTTGTCTAATCAAATGTACCATGCTTTTCTCATCACTATGTCATTTTGCCAGCAACCCTGTGGTTTTTTTTTTTTAAAAAAGGGAAAAAATAAAAGCAGTTTGTTGGGTGCTTTTAAGAAATTATGACCTCTGTTCCCTTCATCTGAGCACTAATGTGTCATTGATATTTTGTACCCTGTAAAAGCCACAAGCACAGTGGTTTGATTAATATTTCTTACTTACAGAGTAAACTTGGGCAAATTTGTTAAAAGACTTTGTGAGAAACAAGGTTGGTACTGGTGTATGATTTAAAAAAAAACAACTTTATGCTTTATGCTTTTAGGGATGACAGAGGTTAGAAGAAAGGACAAGAAGCACAAGAGTAAAATTACAGAGTGCGAGTGAAGAAACAGAGAAACAGAGAAAAACCCAGATGACAGGCACACAACAAGAATGTAAGACGTAGAGGAAATACTGCGCACATATTTAAATTTTTATTAAGGATACACTGACATTAACTGAAAACAACATAAACATTAAAGCAATGAAGGGTGAAGATTTACAAGTAGACACACATAAGCCACGTTTCAACCGCAGGAACTTTCCCCCGGAACTAGGAACCGTCTGAGGAACTCATTGCGTTTCGACTGCAACCTTATTTTCGGATGTTTTCGCAACGGTTTCCATCTAAAGGACACAAAACGGGCAGGCACACCGGACTGCAGGCTGCAGAGTGTGTTTACCCCTGTGACCAAGAGCAGCCCTTGGCTGAAGGAACCTTCTAGTTCCTTCAAAATAGATCTGGGGAATTAAAAGACCCCAGAACCGCAGTCGAAACGTAGCTATACAATCTCACTGTCAGTAGACAGTCTTTGGGACTTGACTCTCCCTCTCCCCGGCTCTCCCTCCGTCCGGCAGGGCCCATCAGGCAGACAGGGGACCTTATCTGGTCCCTGGCACTCGCCTCCTTAAGGCCTCTGAGAAAACCTTTTACATAGCCAAGTTAAATGGAAGGGCCCCTGCACACCGTGCGGCAAGCAGCATATGCTGCAGTGCTTGACGGAGGAGACTGATTGGCAGAAGAGTGGAGGATGCTCTATCTTTCTCCGCTCGCCGCCACAGTCGGTTTTTCTATTGCTTTTTTTTCACCCCTCACTTGCTCGCAGCTGACCTGCATGCGGATGAGGGAGTGAAAAAGACGGAGACTGAGAGCAAGAGATAAAGAGGCTATATGGACTGTGCATTAAACAGTCCATCCTGAGCCAGCGCCCTGAGCCGGCGTTCGTTTCCTTCCTTCTCTTCCTTCATTTTCCAATCTAGCACTCCATTCATTCAGGCCTCCTTTCATGCCCCCTTTCCTTTACCCTGCCTATTTTTTTTTTTACTTTTACACTCTCATACCTGTGGCACATACCAGTTGGGCTGAAATAAATGGCCACTTAAAAGTTGAATTGTGACTGACACAGGTCATAAACATAAATGGAAAACACAATTTTAAACAGTAACATGTCTCACTTTTCACATAAATTAGGATCCAAGCATGTGAAGACAGCTTTACATTGCTCTGTCACCATCAGTATTGTATTAGATCCTGTTAATGCAAAGCAGAGATTTATAGGTGTTGAATGACATTATCTTTTATGTGAATTTCAGTCTATGCTTTTATTCTTTAAAAAATGTAAGAGGTCTTAGCTTTTCCATACTACAAAAACACACATGCACAAGCAGACACTCATGATCATGCAATTGCCCTGATATGTTGATGATCTGAGGCAAAGATGTATGCCAAAGGCAAGAGCAGCCAGATTAGAAGGAGAATCCACAGATAATTGGTGTGTGATCTTCCTCTGAATCAACATTTGACTCTGGCTTAGCTGCAGTCCCTTCTAAGTGTGTGTGTGTGTGTGTGTGTGTGTGTGTGTGTGTGTGTGTGTGTGTGTGTGTGTGTGTGTGTGTGTGTGTGTGTTGTGACAGATTTGTGTGTATGCTGTCACTTCAGAGGTAATTGTGATATAGTGGCCAATCCACTGCACAACTTCCACACACATACAGGTTGACACACTAAAAGACATCCCAAGACTGAAAGTGAAACACCCCCCCAAACATACCAGTACATCCTCTACTTCTCCTCACTCCCAATCCTTTTCCTCTTCGTTTATTTGTGGATGCCTCCCTAATCTCTTCCCAGTGTACAGGTGGAGTATATCTGTCTCCCTGTGGCAACATACCCTGGGACTTTGTAAACAAGTCTCAGTTTAAAATTCACCTCTTTTAATCCCTCCCCCCTCCCTTGTCGACTGCTGCCTCCAAGAGAAAAAATGAATCCCCCTTCGTTCAAGCGTGGAGCGTGAAACAACCCCTCCCTCAAAATCCTGACATCAGCCCATCTCAATCCACAGCTGCTAGAGGGTGTTCAGACGAGTGTGCATGCAAGGATCATCTGAACATAAGTATTCACATACAAACACAGATTTAGTCACACACCTGCATGTATGCAAGCTTACACACACACAGCACACATGCACCCACACTAATCCCCTCCATGAGTTTTTCCAACACCCCCAAAACCTTGCTTTCCCCCCATTGAGGGTTATCATCCCCCCTTTCTGTCTCTCCACATTGGGCTTTTGTCCCCATGGGTGCAAATGACTGGGAAGAGCTCAGAGTGTGTGTGCCAGTGATAGTGCTGCCACTTCTCTGGTGTCATGAGAGCTGAGCTGGGGCTGTTGCTCTGGGTCTGTTCTGTCAACAGACACAACATTTTTTTGAAACACACAAAAGCTACGCACAGCCTTATAGTTCCTCAATATTTTTACTGGATAAGCTGTACCTGACAGTCCAAAGTCTACATTCACACTTCCTGTCTCCTCATTTTCCTCATATTTCCCATTCTATTAGCAAGATGGGGACTGATAGTGGTATCACTAACTTCTGGTACTACATCCCCCCCCATAAAACTGACCATTTTGTAAATATCCTTGGATGAATAGAGACTGTTAGTGTGCATTTGCATGTTTGTGTGAGAGGGACAGACAACATGCTTTGGGCAGAACAGGAAATGTGAATTAATCTCATTTAGAAAAGGCTGTGAATTGTGAGATTTGTGAGAATCTCTCCAGAATACATGATATACAAGTTTGCTTTCTAATGTTGAACTTGGGTTATGGGAGTGACAATATTTTAAGATATGTGGCCATGTTTTACCAAACCAGACAACAAGGGAAAATGCTTAAATTTGCAAAGCACAGATTTTAAGCAATGATGGCAATTTCACCAATTAAAAAATTGTTACTTGCCCAAATACATTTTAAAGAAATTAAATTACAGGAATTCTATGATTTAATAGTTTTGTTTTGGCCTTGATTTGACAGAGAATAGTGTAGAAATGGGGGAGAAAGAGAGAGGGGTATGACATGCAACAAAGGTCCCAAGGCCAGAATCGAACCCAGGCTGCCACCTCGGCTACCAAGGCGCTTCGATTTCATAGTTTTTGTGGATGAGTGCTAACCTGACACACCAGATGGATTTTTTTGTTTGATTGACAATGCCAAAAAGAGTTTCTTTGCTTTTTTTTTCCTTGTTTCTTTCCCCTCCTCCTTGCTTTTTGTAATTTGACAGTCCTCTTGATGTGCTATTTTTTTGTAATTTTACAATCCTTTTTGTTACTATTTACTTAAAACACTTAAGTATATATTGCCATTTTGTGTTGTACTTAGCTGTACTTATGATTTCATTTTATTGACTAATGATGGCCTAGATGCAGCATTTTTTACAATGCGCTCTGTATTATATGTATTGTATTATATTCTTCACCATATTGTTTGTTACACAGAACCATCTGAGAAGCTGTCATTGGATACTGTTTGGGAAAGGGCAGGCGCTTTCAGAAAAATACCTGGCAGGTGATTGGATGAACCATCCGTCTATCACTTTTGCCATTGTTGTTGGTCGCGGCCGTCAGACATACCTTAACCACGCCCGCAGCTGCCAGTAGCTTCTCCTAAATCTATAAATAAATCTTTATTCTCCAATTTAATATATTTTAGGCATTTTTTTATACTGAAGTTACAATTTAAACCAGTAGTTCAAACCAGATGTGGTTATTTTAAGGTTGTTACTTGTGTTTTTTCCCCCCAACCAATTCCTTGTGTACTACATTCCCTCCTCTAGCTAACGCTCTCTTGGCATTGGAAGGGTGCAAACTAGGAAAAGGAGTGGGAAGCAAGAGCTAGAAAAGAGATGACCCCCTCGCATCCCACCATTCTATCATTGCAAAATGTGTTCATTTGTTTATCTTCTTCCAAGTCGGAAGCACTATATCAGCTATTGCCTGACCCCACCAAACCCACAAGATAGAGCCTTGTTAGGATGCACCAATCATCAGTGAGAAGTTAACGTTACCTTTAAACCATCTACTTGCTGCTTGGTGCCCTACTCTCTATGTCCTGCATAATCTGAGGCACCCTTGGCTTTAACACCCTGTGGAGCCTTATTTTTTTATCTTGGCTAGAACAATGAAAGTCCCACAAGGCAACTTCAGACTTTCAAGTTTCAGTTCAGCTTTCCTCTGCTGAGTGTATTCACTGAGCCCAGGGAGCCAGTCAGAGTATCAGCTAACTCCCCTTCAACAAGAAATGAGACTTACTGTGTCTTTAATGTCCATGAATCCAGGGCTTGGTTTGTAGCACTTTCAAATTAAGGTATTTATTGGTAATGTTTAATTCTTAGTAGATTAATAAACCACCTGAGCAGGGGTCCTGATGTCTGGAACTGTCTTTTATTCTAAAGGTAAAGGATGCTGCGATTTATTACACTTCCAGTCCTTGGAGCTGCAGTCTAGGTGTGGTATTTAAACCTGGTCCAGATATTAGCAAAAGGGAGACTTAGCAACAAGAGAAGTATAATTCTGAATCCGATCCTGGGCAATCTAATATAACACAGCCAGAAAACATAACTGGAAGGGATAAAGTCTTACACCTAGGGATGTTTGGCATTGTGTATTACCGTTAACAGCCAGGTGACAAAAGAAAGGTAATCTGTACACATTAGACACATGAATAAATGTATTTCTAATATACATTGTCTTTAGCTTGGTTCCAGATCACAGAATTGCTGCCACTCATTTTATTTTTGTGATTAAAATAGCTGTTGTGCTAATTGTCTGTTTCCGAACCAATCCGAACTTTGTAGGCAGAATTAAGAATGTCATCTTCCAGCACCAAAGCCACAAAAATGGCAACAAACATGGCAAAGTGTGGATGAGGTCACCAAAGTGATATAGTTAATTTGTAAATCCACTTACAGAAATAACAACTCTTAATTTGGCATATTTCTTCAGTCAACTGCAGCAGTTTCCCTGATGACTGAAATTGAAATTGACTGTGTGGATACTTAAACACTACTGATTGGATTAGAGTAACCTATCCTCTCCTCCATACTAGACATATGATTTATATTTCACTGTCTTCTCTTTAAAGAACCGGAAAGAAAAGGATAGAGGGACAGATTATTACATTGTAGTGAATACTAGCAGATAGGATTAAGGAAAAAGATGCCTATGACATTACTTGAGTCTTTTCCAACACCAGACAATCAAAGCAGGGGAAGCATGTCTGCAGATCAGCGTGAAATAATGAGATATGAAATTGACTAGGGGGCACTGGAGGAGTAGGGGATTGTGGAGGAGGTTTGTGTTTGATCCCATCTTTTTCCCTGCTCAGTCACTTCAATTATCTTCCTCTCCTATCACCCCATCTATTGGGAATATAGGGAATAATTAAGTAAAATCGCGAGCGCTGGGGTTATTGGTTTAAAATGGTGACTACTGCGCAGTGAACGTGTATGAGAGAGTGGCAAGAGAGATTTGCTTTGTGTTTGAGGCATTCTAGAAAAACTATTTCATATATTGTGATACAAAGTCTATAAGCTGGTCATTCATCTTAATGATTTTAAACATTCTCAGCACTGTGGCTAGAAATACAGAATACCTTATACATTTTATAAAACTACTTATACTCTTGACGTCTTGCTAGTCAGTGCAGCTCTGACCACGATGCAGTGTAGTTAACACCGTGACCACTGAATACTCCAGTAGAGGTGTGCTGTATATGCGGCTCCAACTGTGTAACAATTGCTGTTTAAATGCCACTGTTCCATGCAAGAAATAAAACATTATGGAGTACGAACAGGCCATCAGCATTCCGATTTGTAAGCAGCGCTGTAAAATTCAACGGTTGCTAATTTAACAAATGTGACATTTGATATAAAATATGCATTTTCCTTATCGTCGTTGGCTTATTAGAGCTTGAATTGAAGCTAAAACTATTTTTGACTACCGTAATATTATGTAGATTAGTAGTTAAGCTCTTATTCATGGGACTTGATTTGAGGACTAAGTCGATCTTGTTTTCTTTGTTTGTAAATTATATGATGTACAAATTTGATAATGTTAAATCCATAATTAAAAGCAGCATATGCCTGACCAGCCTGCTTGATGTTCAAAAGTATACTGGAATTTTTTTCAGAGCTGTATAATACTACAGAATTGATTCTCACCTTTCTTTCTCTCTTTGTCTCCAGAATGTTGACAACTACAAACAGATGGCTGAACAGTACAACGAGGCAGCTACTAAAGCTGAGGCCTACATCCGGTAAATACTGGGAATTACTTTGCAACACCATTTTCTGTGGATTGAGCCATTCAGTATACTCATAACATTGTTGCGCCTTACTGCCTCAGTACTGTTATATTTTAATGAGCCTAGGATAGTTTACATTTATGGCAGACATTGCTTGCCAAATTAGAAGAAGAAAAAACCTTAGCACAGTGGATGACAGAGATAGAGCAGCTCTGATTAGCAGGATGTCCAAACAGTTGTCAGAAAGCAGATGTGGGCAGAGACCTAAGTGTGAAGGCTGGTTGCAATGTTAGAATGCTGTTAATGTGAAGCCCACACCTCCTGTAGCTGCCTGACAGTCAAGCATTCATTTCCACACATGCAGTGGTGATGCTGGGCGATAATTTACTACTATCACTTTTAGTCTCACGTATAATAGTATTGTGACAAAATACTTCATGTTTTCTTTTAAATTATAAATCATATTAACATATCATGGCTCGCCATTTTCCTATTTAGATAAATGATACCTTATATATTTCTGACATCTGTTGCTGCTCAGAGTTTGAATACTTGAGAATATATACATATTTTTTTAAATGAAGGATTTTGAGCCACTAAAAAAAGTAATTCAAACAATATCATCATGTCATTTTGTCATAACATGCATATTGTAACAACTAGATACTGCTGTGATAATTGTTGAGGCACTTTTGTCTATTAGCTGTTAGGTGGCCTCTTCAAGTATATTAATTATCTACTAGGTGCATTATATTTTGACCCATCTTAACATGTTTTTGCATTATTTCTGAGAATTTAATTAATTTTGATATTAACATCCTTGCCTTTATTTTGAATTTTTTATAATCATGCACCTCAATATTATCTTTTGTCTTGTAGCTATTACCAGCTTGGTAATCATGCCAATATATTATGAACGACTTGGCCTTTTAAATGGCCCCTTTCTGCTGGTAGGAAAACAGAAACAGCAGGATGTCACAAGAAGCAGAGGTGCTTCACTGGGATGGCAGAGTTCAGACTTCACCTGCTTTCAAAAAGCGTGTCAAATTCATTCAACATTGAACCCGTCGCCACACTGGCACTGCCAGAGCGTGTGGACCTTGCGAATTTACACCCCTCTTTAGCGCCCATTCTTACCCCTTTTTGGATGGAGAGAGAGCCAAAGAGCCTATGTGAATCCAATTTAGTCAGAGAGTTATTAATTTCCCCTTTTGCTGTGTGCATCACAATGATTATCGCAAAACTGATGAAAGATGGCCAATTCTCGTGAACGCGATATCTCAGGATCACCTTGAGGAGAGTTCTTCCTATTTGGCACAAACATCCACTTGGACTCAATGATGAACTCGTTAGAATTTGGTGGTCAAGGTCACTGACCTCACAAAACACGTTTTGGCCGTAATTTAAGAATTCATACACTAATTGGGCGCCCTGGTAGCTCACCGGGTAGAGCACATACCATTAAGGCTGAGTCTTTACTGCAGCTGCCAGGGCTCTTTGCTGCATGTCTTCCCTCTGTCCTTCTGCCTTTCCTGTGTGTCTCTCTCACTTTCAAATTATTAATCTTGTCCTTCTTTGGTGGTCAGCAACCAGAGTTTTACTGTTTATACATTACCACCACCTAACCAGGGATGTATTTTCTTGCACCAAATGCATAACTGCAATAAATGCATTGTGGGGGATATACACCTCTCGTTGTTCACTTGCTTTTCAGCCCTCCAAGGGTTTCACCAAGTTCACTTCAGTTTTTCAAACAAATGGATCAACACTTATGATGGCGGCAGGGATTCGACAGAGAGGAAGTGAAAGAGGGTATGTTGAACGACTAATGAAATGCAGCCCTTCCCTGCAACGAGCTGCCAATCTGCCACAGCTCGTTGTAAAGAGGATGAGGAGGGTTATTTAAGATGGCTTTGATTTTGTCCCTCATCCTCCCCTCCGCCACTGCCTCCTCACTGGCCAGTTCCAACCTGACCACCTAGCTGGTCTTCCTTAACAGTTTGAGACTGCCTTTATGCCACCAACCCAGCAGATCACCACAAAGCACTGGCTCTGCAGGAGCCTGTTGCACACATTGAAGGATCTGAGTCTGCTCAGGAAGAACTGTCTGCTCTATCCCGTCCTGAAGAGGGCTTCAGTGTTAGTCCAGTCCAGGTTTGTATTGATTTGGACCCCAAGGTACTTGTATGAGTCCACACTTTTCACTTTATCTCCTTGGATGACAACCAGGACAGGGGACCTTCTGTTTCTTTGGTAGTCCACCGCAAGCACATTGGTTTTGCTGATATTAGGCTTCAGGTGTTTGTTGATGCCCTATGATGAAGCTCTCTATCAGTCTGTAAAAATAGTCTCTAAGTGAAGACAGCATGTCTCTCACTGTAAATTATTTACTGGAATACATTTCAATATAGTGATATCTTCCATTTTGCCAAAAAATACTCTTCATACCTTTTTAATAAATTCCTTCAAAGTCCTCACTCCATGTATTATAATGAGTCTAGACTGACATGGATGTAAACAATAACTTTTATAACTGGTTGACGGAGGCTTTTCTCATGTCTTGCTGTTCACCATTTAAACCTAAACTTCACTTAAAGTGATGGTTCGGAGTAATTTCACCCTAGGGTCCTTTGCACCATGACCTCGAGTCAAACACCCCCCCAGAAGCTTTTTTCACCTGGGTCGAACATTGGGAGAGTTAGCGTAGAGTAGCATTATCATCTGAATAGACGATGGATTATAAAGTTTGTAAGTACACCAGAAGTTTATGAACACTTGCCTGCTGGCTTCTGCTCTCTGCTGTTGTTGTTGCTGCTCTAAGACGAGTGCTTAGGGCCGTCTACAAATTACAACACCGAAAAGAGATGCAACAAAAATATTTTTTAATTTAACTTATTTTTTAAAGTAAGTACTGTAGAATAACTAGCAGGAGACAAGTTATAATTGAGGTACGTTTGGAGACATTACCTTATTTAATCATTAAATTAATAAATATTTTTGTTGCATCTCTTTTCGTGGTTGTAATTTGTAGACGACCCTAAGCACTCTTACTGCCCGGTAGTAACAGCAGCAGAGAGCAGAAGCCAGCAGGCAAGTGTTCATAAACTTCTGGTGTACTTACAAACTTTCCAATCCATCGTTTTATGAGTGCATAACCTATTTGTACTACTGTAGACGTTTGGTATCATTTCGGGCATTATTAGTGGGGTAATGTTAAGAGACACTTCGGATCCATTAGCCCCTGCGCTAAGCTAATCAGCTGATAACGCTACTCTACGCTAACTCTCCCAATGTTCGACCCAGCTGAAAAAAGCTTCTGGGGGAGTGTTTGGCTCGAGGTCATGGTGCAAAGGACCCTAGGGTGAAATTACTCCGAACCATCACTTTAAAATGAAAAAAACCTTTTAAAATGTACAATGTAGGAGCCAGCTATTTCCCCTCTGCTGCCAGCAGTGTTAAATGTATCCACGTCTATCCACAAGATTCACCTGGAACACAACAAACAGAACTGAAAAAGGAAAAATCTCCCTGCTGAACATTAATCATTTTATATTAGGTTTATTAGTAAGTTCATTGAATAATGAAGGTAGAGTCAATTTGTGGCTCAAGTCATTAAAGGGTGTGTTGATGCAGTAGCAGCACAGAGGCGTAATTGAATTCTCAACCAACTCTCTACAATATCACTAACATCTGAATACATCTGTCATTTTCTAACAAGGTGGGAAATAAAAGAGCCAATTTACAGTTTTTCAGCATTAGTTTGTTACATTGCATGATTAGGCTTTGTGAGTTAAGGTGCTGTACCTTGAAAAAGTAAACTTCTGTCCAAGGACTTTAGTCGCATGGCATTCCTCTCTCTATTATTTAAACTGTCATACAAAAGAAGAATATAAAACATACGTAGCTGTACAAGAAGTAAATGTGTGAATGGTATTAAGTCAATATTGTAGTGTAGTGTAGTAGAAAAGCAGTCTAGTGTTTTCCTGGAAACCGAGGAAAAAGTAGATGCTTGGTCTTTTTGCTGGCTTTGCACTTTATGATGGGCAGCGACCTCATCCACGACACTGCCATCTTCTTGCACCTGGTGCATTAAATTTCACAGCATACAATTCAAGTCCAAAATTTTGTCCAAATGATAACATTAGCAAGGATTTGCTATTGTCCATAGCTGCATGGAAGAGGTTAGGAGATCAATTTTGCATGAGTTTTCCAAAAAAAGAGCATTTTGTCCTGCCACAATGTGTTTCAAATGTGCGCACACACACACATTTACGTGCACACAGAATCTCACTCCCCTTTTCCTTTACTATCTCTACCACACATACAGCCACACTTTGTATTCAGGCAGCCACGTACTCATCATGTTCTGTCAGCATTTGGGCAGCATTTCATTGTGCCGTGGTCACGCTGTCATTTCACACTACACTGACCACCCAGTAATTATTCTATTTACCCACTGCTGAAGGGAGGGGGAGCATTGGGGGGCAGTAGCACAGTCCAATACTTTATGTAGCTACAGTTTGTCTCTGGCTCCAATTTTGCATATGGATCCCTCTCTTATTGTCTCTTTTTCCTAATTCTAAAATATTTTTTCTGTCTAGTTGTAACTTTGTCTGACTTTATTTATTGTCCTCAGCCTCTTTTATGTGGAACTTCTGTCTTCTGCTGTCTTCGTGTTTTTTGTGGGTATTAGAAAGAAGAGGAGATAGAGTGATCTTTAAGTCAGGTAAGAGTCAGGTTTAGATTCTTTTCTCTTCTTCCTCTGGATAGTTGATGGTTGTACTTTTTCACCTGACCTGCACATTTGCACATAGATAGATGTGCATGCTAACACATAAGGCAAGCACAGGCACACAATATGCTTAAATGACACCACCAAAATGATAGGCACCTAATAAGGAGTGCAACTATGGAGAGGTTACAGTGTTTCCTCTAGATTTTTTTTTAGCTACATTTTTCATGTTGGTTTTGAGCGGTATGCACCCCCACTAACCTGGAAAACGGTTTTAAAATATATTAACGTCACGTTAATACAGCGTGTCGGAGGAATACAGTGTTCTGCAGCGGGGAGTCAAAGGCAGATGGACCGTCACCGCAGCGTTCGCTAACGTTAGCTTTTTGTCTCATCTGGGGTTTGATTAACAGTAAATTCATCAAATTCAGTGTCCACAATGCTATTTTCCAATAAACTGTAGCTGTCATATTTCACGGGACCCACACAAGTGCAGATTTCATGTCGCGTCTTTCGTCACTGTTTGTCACTTTGCCTAAGATTGAGTGACAAATAGTACTCGCCCTGCTGTTTATTTGGTTGCCATGAGTTTGCGAGTGATGACGACTTGTCACTGTTCCAGTTGCTCACTCTAAGGGGAGAGAGAGCGGATGACAGTTCGCTTGAGTTCAGTAGAGCACACGGCTCTGCAGAGTCGTGTAGTTATGGTAAACCGCTTTACCATGAGGAAAAGCAGAGGAAGAAGTTGTGACTGAGTGACATTGACCAATGTGATGCAGTCTGATGTGTTTCTTTCACACCAAGGGTTGGACCAGGGTTAGCTGACCTTGTGTTCAACCCTTCTTTTGGCAATTCAAACCAAGCCAGTCAACACAGGTTGCTCCCTGGTCATGACAATTTATTCATGACATCCATCAACCATGAAGGTGTGGATCTCTTGATAGACTGTTTACCAGCACTAGGGTTTAAAATGTGATAAAAACAACCATGGCTAACTGGTGGAGGAATTAACTCCATTTGGAGAGATGGAAATCAGGTACAGTGCTCTCAATTAGGTATAAGGGACACCACCATTACAAATCCCTTTTAGTCATTTCCAGTTGTTTATTGAAGGTTACAGTAGTTCCACTTTGGCTGTTATGTCCTAGCTGTGATTCCAGAATCCAAATAGTTTAAGTGCAAAAGTTGAAGCTAAAAGCTGCCTCTCACAGCTGAGGGCACTTTGTTGATTACAGAGCAACAAGATGGAAGCCTCAAGGGTTATTGCCTCTCTCTTCCTACATTGGACAGGTCACACTTTCAAAAACATTATCCTCAAGTGGGAAAATAGTTAGTGGTAAAATGTTATCTAGTGCCATTTTCTATTTGCCTTTCCCAACTACATGGGGCATTTTGGGGAAGTTTATCCATTAGCCTTGCCTTGGGGTATCAGACTACCCATATTCCTCAAAAATAACTCACCTAAGAGACCCACAACATTGCAGCTTAGCTTACTTTAAGATCTAAAAATCCATTAATCCTCTTAAAAAGCTGTGTTACCCTCAAAGTGTTAGCAAAGACAGAACCCAAATGAACCTCAGGTGGATGTCTTTGTGAGTATTCACCATGAAGTAACTGCTGACAGTTTGTGGTTAAAAGCATTCTTTCATGTCGGTTTGTTATCTCTTCTTTATTCCGTATGTGTCTATTATTGTGTGTATGTGGGTAGCGTGTCCAATTAGCGAAACAGACAGGTAGCTAACTGTAAGGATCTCTGTGCCCCAGAAGGTAGTAGACTGCTAGTCATTACTGGAGACCAGGAGACAAGACCTGTCTCTGCACTGTGGTCCAACAAAGATATACCATTAAAACAGAAGGCTGCCTCTGTGTACCCCTCTTTGACAGCCTCTATACAGTGTGTGTGTGTGTGTGTGTGTGTGTGTGTGTGTGTGTGTGTGTGTGTGTGTGTGTGTGTGTGTGTGTGTGTGTGTGTGTGTGTGTGTGTGTGTGTGTTAGACATCAGTAACCGAACCCGGTCCGAGCCCGACAGGCATTAAGATATTTATGTCTGAGCCCGACCCGAGCCCGACACAGATAAAATGTCGTTTTTTTCTCATACTAATGACATATAGGTTTGTTTGTGCGGAAAGCGCGCTTTTATTAAGCAACTGTAGGAAGGCATTTGTAAATGTCAACAGATGAGCGCATCAGCGCACATGGGGCAACAAGCGCACGTTAACACAGGCGCGCACCTACATAATAAGCTTTTTTAAATTTAAAATGTTCAATGCCTTATTGCGCTGATGTGACCAAGCCCAACCCAAACTCGAACATAATTTCTAAATATCTGTCCGAACCCGGCCCGGCCTCGGTTCGGGTATCCATCCTCTAGTGTGTATGTATGTGTATATACTGTGTGTGTGTATATATACGTCTACACACATACATACATATATACATACATACATATACATATATATATATATATATATATATATATATATATATATATATATATATATATATATATATATATATATTGTCAATCGATTAAAAAATGTGATCAAATTCATGGGCTATGATATATCATGATTAATATCATGATTAATTGCAAATTTGAAATACTAGGCTTTACTTGTAAACGTGCAGCGTAAATAGCCTGGTCCTACCAGACTCTGGTACATTTCATTTGTACAGAGAGTCTGGCCACTCTCCATTGACAAGTGTTAACTTCCTTGAAGGCGGGTACTCTGTTGACGTTTAAAACTATTGGATCTGCCCAGAGCCTATCTGGATCTGCCATAACCAATCACTAACGTTTGGTTGTGACGTCTGCTTAGCATCGCTAGCGTTCGCCTTAGCCAACTCCTTCACCACTAATGGAGCAAGCTGGAAAATCTAACTTTTCCCAAACCCCGTGGGGAGGAGGCCCACAGCATCATGACCACCAACAAAACTCAGCAAAGATTGTTCTTGCTCGGGCTTTAACTTCTGGATATTCGATACAACTCAAACTAGCACACAACCTCAACGTCATCGTTCTCAGCCACTCCCTCTGTTCGCTGACTGGCCCGGTAAAGATTTGGCCGGAGAAAACCCAAGAATATACCGCAAACCCAGACAGAGTACTGAAGGAAAATGAAAATTGAGCGGAAGTACGTAGCAGGGCGGAGCCAGGCTACAGCGTAAATGCATGACAAACTGGTTTAAAGAAACAGATTCTTCAGTTTTATTATATCAACCATTAACATTTATTAAACAAGTGTTTACTGTAACCTGTAATTTTTTTGCATAGTAACATCAACTCAAATGAATGAAGTAGGCCTATTTTAGAAATCAAATGTCATAATGTATGTGAAGAGACAGAGGGAACCGTCTCTACATTCTTGGTTAAAGATAATTACTTCAAACAATGTGCATTTGTGCAACATGCCTCCTGCCAACCAATCATACAGTCTACTCTTCTTTCAACCAGTTGCTCGGGCAGACTAGCTCGTTGAGATTTCCAGATGATAGAGCTGACTTCTTCTTCTGCAGAATGTTGCCTGCCAAAGAGAACAGTCTCTCACATGGCACTGTTGGGGCAGGTGTAGCCAAGTACCTTTTTGCAATATGGGCCAGCTTACCATGTGCACCTGCTTGTCACGACCATGTCCAGTGGTCTACAGTAAGTGCAATAAAAGCACTATCGGCCAACTGCCTCACTTTCGTCGCTTTTTTGTGTCGTACAGTTCATGTAATAGTTCCCCTCGAAGGTAGCTTGTATGATGGGTCGCCTGTGGCGATATGAATGATGTCTGGAAGTTTATATTACGAAACTTGCCGTTCAGCAGAGCGGGCACCGTCTCCTCTGTTATCGTTTACTCGCGTTCGCCGTGTCACGCGTATCACACGAATAACGGGAAGAGGTTGGGGTCAAGCTTGATAAAATGCTTACTTTGTGTTAAAAAAATAATAACATTACAAGAGGCATACATTTCATTAGCTGTGAATCTTGGGCCCGTATGTAAATATCATTCCCAGATTGGACTCATTATCAACCCGTGACATTGTGGTGTGACATAATCACCACATCAGAAAACTGTGATTTTGACACTAGACAGAGTGCAGTGCAGGGAAAAGTATGTCCTGTTACTCTTTTTGACTTTTGCTGCTTGTTAGTCATACTGCTGCTAGTGTTTGTGTTCTTTATTTGAGTCTTTTCACGTCAACAAAATTTTGGATTGTGTTTACTTAGTCCTTGGGTCTATTTGGAATAGGTCTGAATTTGGGATTTTTTGGTGTTTTAACTTTGACAATCACAATTTAGAGTAAGGAAACATGGGAATCAAACTGCGGACTTTGCGTTAATGTAATAGGGTCTTAACAATTAGGCTACCAGGGCGCCCCACCTGTAAAGACATCTAATAGAAACATATGTAATTAGCAATTCCATGTAATGATAGAGTTACATATTGACACAAAGGATAATGACCTCACATAGTAACACAAAGGGACAGCACAAGACAAGCAACATTTAAAATACAGTAGGATACCGCTCTTTAGCACACTCATTTAGCCAAGCAGTGTAATGTGCAGCAAGTTGCATGTAATATAGTGTCCTCCATGACAGCCAAATTAATAGATTATTACTCTTTGTGTTGTATGGATTTGAAAGCTACAGTGTTTTTTCAAAAGAAAAGCAAAGTTGAAGGAGAAAGGACCTTACAAATTAACTGACATAAAACTGGAATTGAAATAGTTGATGATAAAAAGGCCAGCGATGGAAGGGGATAGCAGTGAAACGCTTCAGAGACCTCGTCTCACCCCACATCACCCACAACTCGAGTGAGTCGTCCAACCGCAAGGTCTCCTGATTGAAAAGTTATCAGCGATGAGATGTCACACACAAACACACGTGCACATGTGCGCCTTATCTTGTTCCCGCATGTCACCTGTTTTAATGAAACACTCTCCTTATCCCCTCCTATCTCGCTCTCCCTATATTCCCACAAAGTGAGTTTGGTGGGGATCAATCAGCCAGGCTAACAGAGTGCGAATTGTTCTCCTACAGTCCTATCTCCCTTCAGCACTTCAGCTGTCAGCGTATGAAGATACGGGCGGAGTTCTGTCTGTCTTCAGTCCATGGCTTGTAGTTGTTTTTGATTGCTATTCCCATTTTGTGTTTTGGTGGATTTAAAGTGCCCATATTATGAAAAAAAATCACTTTTTCTGGGATTTGGGGTGTTCTTTTGTGTCTTTGAAAAAAATCCATCCATGCTGTTTTGAGTGAGATACGGTTTCTGAATGTGTCCTGCCTTCAGTCTCCTAGTGAGCTGTTCAAAATCGGCTCGGACTGCGACGTCACAGTCCGAAATGAGCTGGCTAACCACAACCGTTAGCTCGTAGCTAACGGTTAGCATGCTAACGCTAGCATGCTACGTCGTTCTCAATAGCAAAGCACTGCTACAACACACACAAGTTCACCATAATCTACAAAAGAACTACTTACATGTGCGCCCTCATTTAGAAGTCTCCCAGCTAATCCTGCCTTGTAACTGACCAAAGTTGGAGAAACAGGCGATCTTTTACTGTCTGTAGAGTTAGCTAGCTGACATGCTCTACAGCTGAGCTACTGAGCATGTGCGAGTGCAATCAAAGATAGTACAGAAGAAGAAGATGAAAAGAGGTCTCACTCTCTAGCTAAAACAGAAACCAGGTGAAAAGAGGATCTGCAGCAGTGAGAGAGAGCTGTGCAGTACAACAACAATATGGTGTTTTTAGAAAATTAAACCATGTAAACCTATTCTGGTACAACCTTAAAATACAGTTATGAACCTGAAAATGAGCATAATATGGGCGCTTTAAGATTAAATTTAGTGAAGTTTTTGGTGTGTTGTCATGTTATGAGCTTATGTTTTAAGTGAGCTGCATCACTTTTTAAAGGTAGGATAGGTGATTATGATGTCTACCATAATTATCATGACTTCTGACTTAGACATACCTTTACAGGCTTTACGAAGTAAATTTGTAATTCTGATTTTTTTGTAATTCTGAAAGTATGCTTTCTGCCAGTTAAAATACTATATAATGTAGTGGATGTTTTTCTTGTGGTAGTATCCTAAAAAACTTTACAAAGCCTCTAATAATACAGGATGCATGCTCTGTCATTCCTTTTGATCTCATCCCAGCCATGACATCTTTGATCCTCTCTTCTCTCCCCCTCCACTCAGCGTAATATTAAAAACCAAAAGTACAATGCCATGGCTGCTGCTTTAAAGGAACCGGAATCCTTGTCATCATACATTAATAACCGTTCACACCACACACACACACACACACAAACACACACACACACACCAATTTAGACACAGAGAATAATAAAATGCTACGCTTTTATGATTTTTCCTTTTTCTTATTATTGCTTTATTCCCTAATGTCACGCATTGCAGCAGTGCAGAACTTGAGCTCTCTTCATGAAAACCACACGCGGCCAAGGTGAGACAGAAAATAATGAAATACAATACAATTTGAGCCTAATCTTTCACCCCCAACTCTGCACGTATTTATGCAAAACGTCACAGGCAGAAAGCAATTGGAGTTTTGTTTTGCTTCTTCTCCCTGAAAAAGTTAGCTATCAAATTAGCTGGGGCGGCTAATGTTTTTCTAATAAGAGCTCACCTTTAATTTCAGTCAAAGGAGACAGTTGGTGCAGATTAGCAGAGGCAATTTTCTGCTTCAGATTCCATTATTAAAACACTCCTGCTATCAGAAAGTTTCTCTTGTTGAATTGAGAAAAGTTTTTTAGTTGTTTAGATTAATACCTTTGGGCAATTGTTGCTGTTATCTCCCACTCTAAGGGAGTAAATCACAATGCCGACAAGCTGTCGGAGTGCTAAGTCAAACATCAGTCAGTCGTATAATTTAAATCATGTGATTGAAACTCTTGGCAACGGATTTTAAACTGACCACCACAGCAACGCCATCATTAATTTTCAACAATCAACAATACAAATTCTTTGATTTCAAGAGCTGACCTTGGCAAATCCTTTCTTTTAAATATCATAAGCCATTCAGCCCAAAATCCTGTATCCTGTATCATAAGGCTATTAAGTATTTAATAATAGCTCAAGCCAACACCAGCAGTCTATCTGGCTTGCTCTTACATGATTGAAACTCTGTTTGCTCTTATTGAAATCAGCTAGTGAATTATATACCCCCTGATAGTACCTTGTCAGTGGCCAAACATTACGCAAAGTGCACTAATAGTCAATTGTTATCCTGTACACAGAGTGGCGTGGCAGAGGTAAAATGCAGATTGTGATGGTTACCATGGGTTACTGTTTGTCTGTGCAAGCTGCAAGGGTTATTTGTCATTAAATTCACTGTCACTTTCTGTGTGTGTGTGTGTGTGTGTGTGTGTGTGTCTGTGTCTCTCTCTCTCTCTCTCTTACTCTCTCTCAGGTTGCATTCACTTCTCTTTTCATGAATATTCTCTCAGTCAGTGATTTATTTAATCCTGTTGCTCTACCCTCCACTGCACACGCAAGAACAAGCAGACACACACACTCAGTCTACACAATACACATACCTGTGCAGAGAAGCCTTCCCTGTACAGTTTATCTCATGCACACACATGCAGTGCATTTACAAAGCACAGTTCAAACACGCACACAATTTATTGTGTGTATTGCTCAGTGAAGGCAGGGACTAGTGAGCTCATTTATATGTGAAGGATGCATGATTCTGTAATTGCGTTGAGGGATGGCATGAGGGCAGTTCTCGCTGTGTGTGTGTGTGTGTGTGTGTGTGTGTGTGTGTGTGTGTGTGTGTGTGTGTGTGTGTGTGTGTGTGTGTGTGTGTGTGTGTGTGTGTGTGTGTGTGTGTGAGAATGTCAGGTGGTCAGCTTCCCAAAATAAATAGGCATGTCCCATCATGTTGAAGGAAGCCTTGCGTCTCCTTATCAAATTGAACATTAATTCTTGTTTTTCCCTTTCTGTCTTTTTTAATTTTTTTGTACAGTGTGTATACAGACTGAAACATGACTGTGGGATAACATTGTGAAGTTCATTAGAAAATTGGAAAATTTAAGATAATAGTCTACAAGAGGTCTTGTCTTGTGTCACACAGAGAGAGCACACAGAGGTAAAGGATCTGTATTCTATTCTAGTTGAGATTCAAAGTTCAATGACCTTGGTAACAGCAGTTAAAATAATCCTACCTCAAGAGGTAATAAAAATTGTCATGAATGAGAAAGCAAAAAAAAAGATGCTCAGCTACTGAATCCTAAAAAATGTGTTGTGATTTACTATATCAACTACTTAATGGACTTAAAGGTAATATTGTTTTGTCATCATATCCTATTTTGTTCTATTCTGTTCGGTGTTCTTATATTCTATTCTGTATTGTTCTACTGTACTGAGTGGGCATATGAGAGGTTGTACAGGATGCAGTGCCGTGAATAATAAGTTGTCTTTGTGTGCATGTGTGCATGCGTGTACATATCCATATCCCAATCCTTCCAGTTACGAGTTCTGTCACAACAGCAGGTAAATTACTACAAGCAACAGAGCACTCAAGGATTACCCTCATGTAGGATTAGCATTCACTGCCTGTGTGTGTGTGTGTGTGTGTGTGTGTGTGTGTGTGTGTGTGTGTGTTGTTATGATTGTGTGCTTTTGTCTACACACTGTAGGTGTGAGGATGATAAAAAGAAAAGAGAAAGTTTGACTTTGACTCCTAAGCTGCTTTGTCAATGCATAATTCATCTCTCTTCACAGGCTGCACATTGACGCCTTTGAAACTATCTTAGCTTCTCCAACTGAAACTAAAACAAACCATAAACAATCTCAAGTGGTTTTCTTTTCTTCTTTCTCTTCATGAGATTTAATGACACAAAACAGAAATCGTTAGTGCTGCTGTCATATTTTACAGCTTTACAGTGCTTTGTCTAAACATTAAAGGAAAATTCTGGGTTTTTTTTTACAACCTCGATCTCAGTTTCATGGCTTTTTTCTCATTTTTTTGTTCTCATTTGGCTCAGTTTTCATAACCTTTCCTATCATGTCACTGGTTCTGCTCCGCCTTGTTGCACTCTTCTAGGAAGGCCACGTCTGATCTTAGCTTGAAATTTGCCAGTAAAATATTATCATAATTGATGAGAATGATGAAAGTGCTACTCAAGTTGTAAAAGAAAGCAGGTTCTCTTCATATTATGAAGAGGCATTTACTACTACAGTTATTTAATGGGATAAGCTAGCTTTAAAGCTAACATAATTTAGAACAGGTTTACTCTGTTGAAGATATCCTGCCATGCTCCTGTGTTTTATTTTAGGTGACGAGATCTTGTGATATTAAGACGTGACGGTATTTCTCGTCGAGGTTAAAAGTTGTCTCGCGATATTACTGTAATTGTTGGGTCTTTGGAAATTATAGAGTGTGGTCTAGACCTACTCTATCTGTAAAGTGTCTCGAGATAACTCTTGTTATGATTTGATACTATAAATAAAATTGAATTGAATTGAATTGATATCAGTACAGAAGTGCAGAATTACGTCGGTACTACCAAGGACCAGTTCACGCTAAATCAATAGGTTCCAAATTTTGGTACCTGAGAGCGCGTAAGAGCGAGCTTCTCTGTTCTCTCTGTATCTCTCACAGAGAGCGGGGCTCAGCTCCGAAACACACACACACACGCAGGAGAAATGGTGCAGATGGAGGGAAAGTTACGTTGCCTCTGTAGTTTGTTCAAATCACAGTGAGACCCTGGTGACAGACTGACAGGCTGAGGTTGTAGGGCAAGGCAACTTTATTTCTATAGCAACTTTCAGGAACAAGGCAATTTAAAGTGCTTTACATAAAACATTAAAGAGCAATTAAAAACGGTCATGAAAATAAAGCAGACTAAAATAGAATAAGATACAATTACAAGAATAAAAGTTACAGTGCAGTGTAAGAAATGAATAACTGGTTTGGGAGGAGAGAGGGACGCCAAACCCCTGTTTTAGTTTTCTAAACAGGAGAGGCTAAGTTCAAATAGACATTCCAATGAACTGTCAAAAATGCACAACATGATTATTGACCTTTTTCTCCGCCCTCTGTTTCTGTGTAGACCTCGACAGACTGCTTCTGTGTGCAGTGAGCTGCAGGCAAAGGTGCTCCAGTGCTACAGAGAAAATCCCCAGCAGACCCTGCACTGCTCCAGCCTGGCCAGACAGTACATGACCTGTGTCCAGCAAGCCAAAAAGGTACAGAAGGTACAAACGGTACATGGGTGTGGGGGAGCGTGAGAGAATGAAGACAATCGTTTGTTGTTTTTTTTTAGATTTCTTTTGCGTGTGGGTGTATTCTGCTGTAATATGTGTGAATGTTTGTGTGTGACTGGTAACTCCAAGCGTCTCTACTTTCAGTCAATGTCCCACTCCCATTGTTTTGTTTTTACCGTCAGCACTCCTTGCTCATTCCCTTTGAGTAACACACTTGGCCAGAGTACTTGGAATAGCTCCCTTTCCTTTAAAGATACATTTGATTAATTTGATTGATTAGTTTTTTTTTTAAAGAAGACAGAAAAATAGCAGGCAATTAGTGAGACCTGTAAGTAGCTTGAAAGTCAAGCTGACAGTGGATCAAAAAGGTGAAGGGACAAATAACGATTTCAGTCCTCATACCAAATCATTTAACTTCTGAGAATTGTAATCTGCATGTAGGGTTACTTTGAAACTTCGGATTGGAAGCTAAATCAATGAGACATGCGATTTAGAAGTCGCTAGGCGTGCGTGTTTTGCAACTTTCTGATAGGAAGATTACACCATTATTAGTGTATTAAAATCAGTTTTGGCATTCAGCTCTTTGAAATGCATTCTGCTTTCTGCTGATACTTTCGCAAATAGTGCTCAGACCCTATGCTTATCTACAAAGTGCTTATTTTACCCAATTTCTCCATCAAAAAAACAATAATGAATGGGGCAATTTACACATTATTATCGTGACAAAATGCACTGATACGGCTTCAAAGTAGATAAAAGGCACAAAACAACAATTGGTGAATTTGGCAGTTTAAACGGTCGATAAAAGCAAGGCAAAGGCTCACAATAAAAGCAATCAGTCTTTGTAAACTGGTTCAAAAGATCTATTTGCCAGTGGGATGGTGCTCTTTGGGAAAAAGAAAACTGTCTATATGTATATGTACGTGGGTCAGTTTTTTTTCTCTTTTTTGTGAGCATGTGTTGAATAAATTCAGATTGTTAAGTGTCAGAGTAAAATGCAGAGTAAAGGCAAGTTGTTTTACTCTTTTTTGAGGCACTTGTTTAATACAGATTCAATCAGGCATATCCTTTACATTGTGAGTGTGAATACGAGCCAGAGAAAACACAGAAGAGACAGAAAGAGAGAGAGAGTAAAAGGGCAAATAAGTAAAAAAAGAAAGCTTCAAGCTGTATCAAACGTATCAACACTACCCCATCCCTCTGTGAGTTAAAGTGTTGTGGGCTGAAAACCAGAGCAGGCTGTGACCCTACAATGACTATGTTTACATGCACATAATATTCCGTTTTTTTGCCCTTATTCCGAAAAAGACGATATTCCGACTAAGCTATTTACAAGTCTAATGAAAGTGAATATTCCACTAATATTCCTTGTAGCCGTGCAAAATAAAAAAATTTCAGAGGTAACCAGCGGTGGTGGACTAGTTGGACCGTGCGAACACAGCGTCCCTCTTTCATTCCTTCAACCAGCTTCTTGAAAAGGTCGTTGTAGCGATGTGTGCGCATATCGAAAAACCTGTTGGTATCCAAGTCTTTGATAATGTTCAAAGTAGAGGTGTCTCTCCTTCTTATCGGGTCTGCAGCCTTGCAAACTGTTGGGTGGTTGGTTTGTGTACAGCAACCATAGCAACACACAGAGCTAACCATAAGCCGTAAACAGGTAAGAGGCCGTAAACTGTGGTAAAAACCCAGATTGAGACGCATATTGCGAATGCGCTGTATATGTCCAAAGGATGCTTCTAAAACCTGAATAATACAGCAATATCCCACGTGTCTTAATTGGAAAATGCTATATTCAGAAAAAGGCCTTATTCAGAATATCCAACCGGAATATGCTGTTAACATGACCTGTATCAAATTTCGGAATATTGTTATATTCGGAAAATAATAGTGGAATATTGGTGTGCATGTAAACATACTCACTGTCCTCTGAATAGAAATGAAAAGTACTTAACTTCTACTCTGGCAGAAGTTGGATTTGACTGATGTTGATAAATCAGGTCTAGTCCTTTTCAGAGAGTGGTTTAGAGGCCAAACAATGTGCTCTATGGTAGACTTGCAGGCCAAACTGTTGAATGATTCTCTACTGTATATACATGGGGTATGGTATATAATGGGTTTCCCCCCCTGAAGGTCATATCATTCTCAGAGTTTGCGCCTTTTTAAAAGTCTGCATTGGTTGCTGTGTTACTTTGGAATAAAGGATCTTGATCCAAAACACATTATCGCTGACATCTTTCTTTATTGGGATAATCTAACAGAGATGAAATCTTCAAGAGCGACCTGCAGTACTCTTTTGAAGATGGCTGGATTTCAAGGTTGACTTTTAAGACTTCTGAAGAGTACTCTATCCCAAGCTCAAAAGGCATATAATACTGTTCCTAAATTTAAGATATAAATGTGTAAATGTAAAGGACCTCACATTTAAGTGTCCTTTTAAACTATCTACATCCTATATTTTATCCCTTACATCGTTATTTCTCTCTTTATCCACCCATCTTGAGTATTATCTGCTCATCCTTGGATCTTTCATGCTGCTGACACTGTTGATCCATCTCTTCTCCGCCATTCCCATCCTCCATTTGTTCCTCTTTCTATATTAAAGCCTCTTTCACCGCCCTTCACTGCACACTTGGTCACATTAGCCAGTGCATTAGTTTGGAGCTGCACTGCTAGCCATGGAGCTCTGTTCGGTCTTAGGTAGGTTTGGCCAACTTGTCAGTTGCAATTCCTCCCATGTTCATTTGCTTGCACAGTCACATAGCTTTATCTCAGACCCACTGCTGTCTTTGATGAACACACAAATTCCTTAATAAAAGGCCCTTTTAGGGGCCGCAGAGGGAAAGATGTGAGGGAAGAATAGTGTGTGAGGTGAAAGGGACAGATGCATGCTGGTGTTCTGAAAACAATGGGAAGATAATTATGGTACTTTGGCTCACTTATAAACATGGACATCAGTTCATTTAAGCAATTAAGGTACTTTAAAACCCTTAGCAGATTACAGCAATTTGCATCAAAAATCTCACTCCTTATCCTCAGAGTCAAATCTGAACACAGACATGATGCACATATTTTTTCAGTCTGACTTACACTTTCTGGGGATAATATCCATCGCAAATAAACGTCCATCAATCCACTTAGAAATCAGAAAAAAGGTGTTAATTATAACTCTGGAACTTGACTGAGATCATCTTTTTCTTTTTAAAGTTTTCTTCAGCATCAAAGTAATTCAGTCATAGTTGCCTATACATCCATCAGTATAGTGCAATCAGGGACTGCGCGTGCGTGCGTTAGAGGATGGATACCCGAACCGAGCCCGTCGGGACCCGATGGGCCGGGCCGGGTTCGGACAGATATTTAGAAATGATGTTCGGGTTCGGGTCGGGCTCGGTCACATCAGCACGATAAGGCATTGAACATTTAAAATTTAAAGAAGCTTATTAGGTGCGCGCCTGTGTTAAAGTGCGCTTGTTGCCCCGTGTGCGCTGATGCGCTCATCTGTTGACTTTTCCGAATGCCTTCCTACAGTTGCTTAATAAAAGCGGGCTTTCCACACAAACAAACGTATGTGTCATTAGTATGAGAAAAAAACAAGATTTTAACTGTGTCGGGCTCGGACATAAATAGCTTAATGCCTGTCTGGCAGTGAGTCATGCACGGACGCACACACGCTAGATTGCGGATCGGGCCACATTTTTCTGTCCGAGCCCGGCCCGCGTCCGACAGAGCAGTAACCGAACCCGGCCCGGGCTCGTACAGACAAATGCGGCCCGATCCACAATCGTGCGTGCGTGCGTGCGTGCGTTCGTGCGTGCATGACTCACTGCCAGTTCACAGCTATTGAATTCCCACAACTAGCTCTCTTGAACCGATGCCACTCTTCTGGACACCCCTCGGGTGCAGCTTCCGTCTTTCCTGTCGGCCAACCTGCTCTTCGATGTAGATGTTCAGTTTAAAAGTTGTATACCCAGTGACTGTCAATGGTGTAAGGGAGAAGATCGCTTTCTCAGTCTTTTAGTCTTTCAAAGTGTCCTGCCTCCGCCGTCTTCCTCGTGGCGTGTCCGTTACAGCTCCCCCAGAGCCTCTCCATAAAGGTGCCACTTATAATGGCTAATGAGTTAAAGCCACCACCCCCCAAAATGTGTCAGTGCTGATCCTGCATATGTCACGCCTTCATCTAAAAGACATTCATCGAAATAGACCAATAGTTATATTATAAAATTATGCTTAAAAAATAGCTTTTCAAGACTTCTGTTCGTTTTTAGAGCTTACGATTTTATTAGTTTTTATGGAAATATTTAGTAATGCTGGATGAAATTGTAAATACTCATATAGCACCTTGTAATAATATCCAAATGACTGATATTGGTTCAAATAAAGAGGGGTGATGAGTAGAGCTGCCAACGAAGACTCCCGATCAGTCAGCGTTAATGAAAAGAAATGAGTGGGCAGTCCCAAGACCCCTGTGGACACGTAGGCAGCTGTCCAGTCTGCCTGTCTATAAATGGATCTGACAGAGCCAGCAGCTTGGCAGAGCAGAGCATTTGGACGAGAGTTTTACTAGGAAAAGTTTCAGTATGGCTGCAGGTAGTTAAGGGTCAACAGGGAGCAATATGCACTGCAGATTTAGTCATGAGAGCGCACACTGGATCATATTTCATTATGAAATATGATTTTTTATAGACCATGGAGAATTTTTTTTGTTAAGGGTGAGACTTTTAATAATGGAGGTTTTACCTTTCTTTGCACGAGGTGTCTGTGTGCTTGTTCCAAAAGTGGAACAGGAGGTTTGTTTGTACATTCACCTGACATGAGCATCATCTACTGCGAGTGACAATATTTAACTTTCCATAGCAAATGTGGATTTGTTGCATTCAGAAAGTAATTGAAAATCAATTGATTGTGTCATCAGAAAATAAACAATATAACAACCAAGGATAATTTCAGTTTAAGTAATGTTGGATATCTCATTTAGGCCGACATACATGCCCTTTATCATCTTAATACACCAACATATAATTGAGATGCACTCTGGAAAAGAGGGCATTTTTTTTTAAACTTGCAGGCAAAATAAACTGTCTCTTCATGGGCAGATAATCTAGCTAGTGTATGTAAATGGCTTCAGTAATTTTCCCGCTTTGTGTGATAGCGACATGCCTGCTGAAAACCTTCCAGACAGCTTAAAAGCTCTGTTCTTTTGTTATCAGTATGTGATTTTTTTAAGGATTCTCTAAAGGAGATGCATTCTTCCCTGTGAATAAAGGGATAATGCTGTATTTTTCTCCCAAAAATGAATCTTTGTCTGAAGTTGATATTTATGGTTCATGCTTTTCTTGAATATAGTTATCTTTCTCTCTTTTGTCTCTTTCTGCACATGAAGCTCGATACTTATCAAACACAATCTGCCTCATAGTCTTCTGGTACTTTCTGTTTACTGTATCATGAAGTTATGTAAGCAAAGTTACAGTTTGTGTACATGAATCACAGCAGCAGGCCCATAGACCTCAACAGTCCCGCCCCTCCTCCGAGAGACCTTAGGTTCCGGAAGTAAATTTCCCATTAATTTCTCCCATTAACGTCTGGAAAAATCCGTATATAAAGAGTTTTAGACCATGCCTTAGGCTAACCAGCTACGACGTGACTCATAAGCATACAACATATGATTTTGAGTGAAAAAACTAACAGAAAATCGCCAAAAAGTCAAAGGTACAAGACTGTACATATTTTCACTACTACTCATCCCATAAACCACTGCGCACCACTGGATAATATAGTCGAAGACACAACTGCGAAAGAGCCTCTTGAACAACTTCCAATCCGACAACAGCCTTGTGCACTTTTTCCTCCAAATATATATATATATATGTGTGTATATATATATATATAGTACAGTTAATAGCAGTTCTTTCAGTAGTAATCGTGTGAATAATAAAATTATTGGTATGACTCATACAGTATGAAGGCTACAGTTGCCTAGCTAAAGTGAATGGATAATGTTAACTAGAGCTGTCAATCTTCCTCAATAATACCATTCGAATTCCATTAGATTTTTTTTTATATTCAAATAATATTTGAATATTTATTGCAGCCTGTTAAATAATATGTACTACACTATTCAGGCTTATGCATTGTCAATGCCACTATACTGTATACTATAAGCATGTGGTTGTTGTTATACATTCTGTCCATTAGAGTGATTTCTAACATCAGCCTGGCATTCATTTTCCACAACGAGCACACAGGGACAAACACAAATCAACAGAGAACTCTGTAATGAAACATCATCTAACAAGTAAAGTGAAGCGGCATTGTTGTAAAGGTTAACAGTGCTCAGTTAGCACAATGACATCATGTTAGAAAGTACAGCCGAAACAATTTGTCATAAACTAGCTAAGTAACAAACGATGCTAACTGCATTAATAACCAAGCCAAACCTTGCTGTCACTACTATTTTAGTGATTTAAAAGCAACCTTTTTCTTGCAGATTGTCACGTTACTGAGAATACAGCTATTAGAAGGTAATATATGAAGTCGAAGCTAACTCTGACAGCTGTTAGGGCAGCTAACATTACCTTTAGCTGTCTCCATGAAGCTCCCAGCTACGCTAACGTTACTATACCTCGCGACACAGTTAGAAAACAAGAACGAGCTAATTAATGTTAACATAAGCACTTTGGCTCGATGGATGTCGATTTTAAAATCATGTTAAACTATTTCCCGTCCTTCGTTACGATTTCCAGCCGCAGCCTGTCACTCCCCCTTGTACTAAGTTAACTTGGTACGTAACGTTAGCTCCGTAATGTTGTACTAACGTACGGTACGTAACGTTAGCTTAGACCTCACAATGCCTTGTGTTTCTCACTCCTGTTCATAAGACGTGACATGAGTGACACATGCGGGTAGGCCAAGGCGAGAAGAGGGAGATTAGCTATGTTTGCCAACATCTATCTATCTATCTATCTATAATTCTATCTCGAACCGAGAACCAAAACGTGACAGGTGTCTTGCTATGGGCACGAGTAAGTGCAGTGCCAAGTTTGGTGTTATTTGGATAAGAAATGCAAAAGATATCGTTAAATATATAGGTAAAAGAAGCACACATTGGCTCTAGCCGTCGGCCACTCCCCCTCTGCTCACTGAGTGAGCAGTGAGCAGAGAGAGAGAGAGCAGCGGAGCTTTGGCAGCTAAAATGTGACATACACCTCAGACCCACAAAAATGTGCAAAGTAAAAAAATGTGTGGTAAAAATGCACTACTTTGGACTGTCTTTGACTTTGAATAAACAAACGACAATTCCCGAATTTAAGGACGTTTCAGAATCCCACACATATGCAAAGCACAACCAGCTACAGACAACAAGTGGCAGACAGAGCGTGATGTCACTTATAGGCAGGCTATCTATTTTATAAAGCGAGAGTATGTGTGTCCGTGTTTGGGGGGGAAGGTTACCTGCACATCAGCGCCTCTGACTCTTTTCCTGCTATTGTATTAAGTTGCTGTGAGCTGGCAGAACACAACGTAGCCTAATCTCGGAGATTATTCCTTCACATAGCGGTGCAATGCGAGCAAATCTCCGAGTTGAACCGGGCAGATAGTCTACATCAGATTTCATCAGACTCACCCTGGGTCGGGTTAATTAAGTCGCTAAAATACGCATGCCCTTTAAAAAAAAGAAGTAGTCAAAAAATGTTTGCATTTCAGAACCTTAGGAAACGGACAGCAGCTGATACAAACACACTATTAACTAGATAATAAAGCCGTAAAGTTTCAACTCAGCACAGTGCCACTTCTCACAAATACAGATAGGATTGGAGATGAGAAGTTTAACTGACTACCAACTACCGCTGACCTGACAGCTCGCGGTACACTGCGTCCAGCGCGCAGTAACCAATTCTGGGGTATCAACCGTGATCAGCTTCGTGGGAAATTAAGAACTCTCTGCACTGGTGGTGGATGTTGTTGATGCACTTGCATCATTAGGTTTGATTTTTTTTTTTTTTTCACTTAGCACCAATTGCAATGCTTAATTTTAAATGAATGTAGCCTACTGGCAGTCTGGCACACGTGGGTGCTCAGTGGGTGCTCTGTATTTTCCGTGGTAGCACCCACGGTATCGGCGCCTATGTCTTCCTCTGATGTAACCGTAGCCCACACTAAGTCAATAGATAGTAGGCTATACAGTGGAGTTGCATATTAAGTGGTTCAGGGTCCTTCTCTAAGTCATTTTGGGGTACACTTTGGTTTTGATAAATTCTACAAGCAGCAACACCACAGGCCAAGCAATCAGCCCGTTTGCAACGGGCACTGCACTAGTATTTATAAAAAACAGTCATTCGAATAGTAATTTTGGCATTCGAATAGTATTGATTTTTTTACTATTCAAATTATAATCCAATTTCGGTATTTGTTCCAACAGCCCTAATGTTAACTAATGTTACAACCTCCCTGCAAAACTCACCACAACTTTGTAGGTCTTATCCCTCATACTGGCCCTTACAAAACCCACAAGCTGAACCTCGGACACACTACATTCAATAACGTGACCCGATTTAAAGTGGTTTTCACCCCTTTGGACACAAAAAAGCCATCATAGCAGCCAAGGAGATCATGATTGCACTGATAAGTCTACCGTGCAGAAACACAACACAGGTTTTTTTCTTCTTCTTCTTTGTATTAAAGATCGTACAGTAGACAGTAATGTTACAGTAGCTGTTAGAATATTTACATTATCAAATAATAGACAGGACCATTTAAGCTATATCAAAGTTAATTTTTACTTGTGAACATAACAAGGAGCCAGTTACAGTACTCACAGCATGAGTACAGACGTGAATAACGTAACAGTAGCTTATTTATGTGTGAAATACAATCATAATACAGAGTTGATTTCGTCAGTTGTTATCTTGTAAGAGTCGATGACGTTTCCCTTATCTGGTCAGGGAGTGCATGTTCTTTTATCAGCAACACACCGGGCTTAGACAAGATAGCCAATGGTTCCATGTTATCTTGTGAGAGCAAGCAGTGTTTTGGTTTCTTAACCATATCTACACAACTGTTTAATCTAACAGAGAGAGAAAAGAGTAATCAGTATAATATTCTATGCAAACAGTTTAATAATAACAAGAGGAAAAGTATGTAAATCATAATTTTCATAACAGTAGCCTACACAGTACAGCAGCAAAGACTCACGGACTTTCGCTGGGGTTTAACCAAACAGTCACATGACATGAGTTCCACCAATCGGAGGCATCACTGTGGGATTGTTGGATTGTTCAGGATTTTGGGTAATGAAGTACTTATCCAAGACATCGCGAATAAAAGACATTTATCTCACAACAAAGTTGGTGCCCCATGAACTTTTGGCGTCTATATGAGCATAGACAATCGCCTAGTCATGTCGTAGCTGGTTTTACGTCTACCATCGACGGTTACGATTTTATGGCTTATACTCCAATTGTCAATGGAGAAATTGTGTTGTATTTTTACTTCTGGAACCTGCTGTGGGCGGGACTGTTGAGCTCTATACTGTCTTGGCTATGATCTGACTTGTATGACTTTCAAATATTTTATTTATATAGGCTCTACTGTATATATCTGTTCCTCTTTGTCAGCCTGTCTGTCAATCAATCTGCCAATAAAACCAGTGGCCTGCAGCTTATCTGTCTTCTCTGCCAGTGTCTTGATCTGAACCCAACTAGAATATCTATCTCACTTTTTATGTCCCCTGCTTGAAGTCCACCCAACTCACTATCTTCAGTGGCACAGCATTCCTTACATGTCACTCAAACGTTCTTTTATGTTTTATGATTCTTCGTCCACACATACACACATTTTTCACACATTCTGCCCTCTGCCATCTATTACAGATAGTTGCTTCTCCTATCACCCCCCTGTCCCTCTCCTGTCAGTGTCTCTGGTTGGGCCATTGTCATGCATATGTCTGTGTGTGTGTGTGTGTGTGGAGGGTGCCTGTTAGGGATGCAGGGTAAATGTCAGCTCACCAAGGCCCTGGTTTTGTCTCTTTTTGGTGTGATGTTATCTTATATGGTGTCACTATATGGCGATTGTCATTGGACATTTTATATTCAGTGTGCGTTTGTGTGATAGCATGTGTGTGTTTGCTGAGTGTAAGCCCATGCGAGTCCACCCTTTACCTCTCATCATCTATTCGCTCTTTTAACCTCCTTCTCAGTGAAACAAAACACAGCTGTCCTCAAAGTCACATTCAAGAACAAACTGTTCTCAAACCACCACTTGCTCTAAGTAAGTGGTGGCAATACTCAGAGGCTCCAGCGCTAACCATTTGCAGAATGCTACTGCTCTGCCATTTAATACCATTAGCAGGGGCCAACAGCACTGTATCCCACGTACTTAACCCACTGGAACCCGTGGGTCTCCTGAACACAGTATTTGTTTAGTGTGTGCCGGCCTCTGAGATGCTTGTTTAAGTGCCACTCTAGTTCTGCCTTGATTGCCGAGGCAGAACTACAGTACAGCATTGCTGAAACAAAACAGTATGTGGAACAGGTGCATTTGTACTTGGGTGTAAAGTGCTATTTTTTAAAAAAGTAATCAGAAATCTCTTTATTCTTAGTTATAGTCTTTAAAAAGTGCAGTTACAATTTGAAATTGGCTCCAGTTTTCAACAGGGGAAAAATATACTTGGGATGTTGATGAACCTGGTTGAGGGCTCGGCTGATAATATGCAAATGAACTGGGAAAAAATATAAAACACTTTTCAATATATTGCAGTCCAATGCATTATAATTAGGGGTTTAATGGTACACAGAAGTCAGAGTTCGGTTCATACCCGGGGATTAGGAGTCACACTCATACGGTACAAGTTTGGTACAGCGGCAAAAAAAAATGCATAAGGATATATTTCTTTCCATTTATTTTGAACAAACAGTAGTAGTGTCAAAGACAGACAACATACTCTTGCTGGGCAGTAAGGTAACATTTTGCCAACTGGCACCTTTGTTAAACTATTTTCATTAAAAAAAATAAAAAAGTCACATTTCAAACACTTCTGTATTACACTTTACGAAACACTGAACTGTACGAATACTTAATTTCTCTACAATCCATTGGGAATCCTCCAGCCCCACTTCCCTTTTCTATTTAGACAACTAGTTGCCTACAAGCTGGACAGTGTTCAGTTACAGAATCTGTAGCAAGGTTACAGAAGCATTAACCCACAAAAGAGTTGCTGTCTACGAAGGCACCGAGGATTATATTCACATTTGGAACAACCTATGATGTGAAGTAAAACCTGTGTTTGTACAGAGCAATTAAAAACTGTCCACAGCAGTGCTTAGACATGTCAGGTCAGAATAACAACTATAAAGATATTCTCAAGCTATTTGGAATGTATGCTTCCAACTGGTTTCAACGTGAAGTTTGTGTTCTTGCACTTTTATCCAATTTTTATTTCACACTGCCAGGATATTTTGCCTGGTGTTTACTTTTTCATGGAGCTGTTGGAAGGCTTGGGCTGGATTTGAGAATAAGGGTAAAATAAGGCTTTGGTTAAGGAACACATTTACTCGATTAATCTTTCTGGGCTCACCTTGGGCTCTGGAAACTTGTGTTGAGCCAATCTTTTACAATTTTCCCACAATATTTTAACAAAAAGTTGAATAAAAGAAATAATCGATGGATTAATAAATTGATTATGAAAATAATTGTTAGTTTGTAACCTTGAGATTAGGTATGCAGTTATGATGGTCAACATTAATTTTGAGACAGGAAATGCATCAAACGTGGTCCTCACAATGAGCGGAGTCTAAAGTGTGTATACGATCACATCTTCTCATCTTGAGTTCCTAACAGCATTAGTTACAGAGAACAAAGAAAAAGGGATTTAAAAAGTTTGTGTGTGTGTGTGTTTGTGTGTGAGAGATACAAAATAGCCAGCAGTTTGGAACTGACACAACAAACGGAACTGACACTTCGCTGCAACACAAACAAATATATTTACCTTATAATAATAATAAATTGAATTTATATAGCGCTTTTCATGGACTCAAAGTCGCTTTATTCACCTCTATTCACACATAATGAGGCATATTTTTAGTTGTGATTGAACTGTATTGTTTTGAGGAATGATAGGGCACTTATCATCTACAACAGGTCTACACTTAGAATGGACCCACCGCGGTGACGTTATTAGTGGAGCTGTTTGTTAAATAGTCGAACATTTTGACAATAAACTACATCAACACAACAGTATGTGGAGTTAAACTGGACGGGCCCAATAACCTCTGAATAGTTCTACTTGTTGTTAAATTGCAATGTGAGCGACAACCAATGGGGGTTGCATTATGTCTGCAGGATCATTTAAAAGGCAACCGCGACTACATTTTTTGTACAGCCCTATTTCTGATACCGTGGTGGCCATGGTGGGCCGCCAATACAAAATCAGCATAGAGGAAACACTGTGCATGGGTTGCAGATGGACACTGCATTTAAGTGCTTTTCTCTTAATGTCACCTTCATCAGCTGTGCTGTGTGTGTGTGTGTGTGTGTGTGTGTGTGTGTGTGTGTGTGTGTGTGTGTGTGTGTGTGTTGTGTGTGTGTGTGTGTGTGTGTGTGTGTGTGCCTGTGAGTTGCATCTCAGTCTGTTTGTCCATATCTATGCAGCTTCAGTATCTGTGTAGAGCTATTCCCCCTTCTTCAAAACATTTCAGTTGACATTTTCAACACCAGCCACTTTTAACCACAAATTAATTTACCAACGTTTTTGCAGGGAGCCATCCATTTCTAAATGTAGTGGCAGCAGCATTTTAAGCACCTTTCAGACAACATACAGTCCTGATAAAATGTTTAGACCTCCATTCCACATGAAAAAGAAGTGAATGGCTTTAGTAATGGCAGACTATATTGCACTCTGCTATTTCCCAGCCTTCCTGGCACAGGAAAAATCCCAGCAACAAAAAAATCAAGACATCTTCATTCAAAACTGTTCGGTTTGTCCAGGTGAAGAATTTGATTGATATGAGGAATTTTGCCATTTCCAGCTAAAAAGAGGGGAGAGAAAAACGAGGGATGAGTCTTTGTAGCAGGTATGAAAGATGAAAAGAAGATGCCTGTCAATGGGGGAATGGATGGAGACTGATGAAAGAGAGGAAAGTAGGGGAGAAAGAGGCTTAAGAGTGCCTGTCAGTGAAGAAGGGTTAATAGAAAACTGTAATAGAGAGCTACAGTAGGAATGAGTGGATGATGGAAGGAATGTAGAGAGGATGAATGAAGAGGAGAGGGTTTGTCAGCAGAAGGGATGAGGGGATGGCAGTAAGTATGGAAGGAAGAAGAAAGGGGTGAGGATGATCTGTCAATCACTGCTGTGGGAGAGAAAGAAGGGATTTTATGATTGTAAAATAGAGAGGGGAAAGAAAATGTGTGTGTGTGTTTATGTATGTGTATGGCTATCTGTAGTTGCAGGTGGTAAGCCCCACTGTGAGTCTTGGCCTGCCTGCTAACTTATATCTGATAACAGAGCCACTCTATTCAGCAGCAATCTGGTCCCACATGCAACCACACACATACGTACACATAAACACACACACACACACACACACACACACACACACACACACACACACACACACACACACACAGTTCTGTATATTGTAAAATAATATGAGCTTTATAGAATACTAGCATACACTGATTTATTCTTTTCTTTCTATGAGAATTATTGTTATTTAGATTACTTGTCGCATGTTTTTTTGGTTTTTTAATTTCGTACCTTCCTAGTGCTACGCATGGGAAAATAAACATTGACATATACATACTGCCCACACAAACATACTCACACATGCTAGCTCACATATTTCTGTCTCTTTATGTCTCTCTCTTTCTCTTTCCCTCCTTCCATCCTACCTTTCCTTCACATCCATCATCTCCAAGGCAACCACCCCATGAAGGCACAGGCCACATAAAGATTAGCTGTTCTCTCTCATGTCGCTCCCCTCCATCCTCTCTCTGTCTCTCACTCTCTCAAATCTATATAACACTCCATCAGCATCCAGCTAAACATCTTATCCATGCTGATACACTTCACTGACCGCCAGCTGTGTAATATGTCATTGATTCACAAATTGTGACAAAGGGACTCACTAAGTGAAGACTGAGGTTATTCAGTTATTGGAATTGTTATTATAGTCTTCATTATCATATCTTTTAGTTATGTTAGCTGCTCAATCTCTCTGACATGGGTTCATTTGGTCTTCAGTTTATGTGTACAGGTATATTAAGTTTTTGTTAAAGGAATAGCTTTTGGGGGTAATTTTTAACGGAATTTATTTTTCTGCTCACCCAGAGTGAGACAACCTCATGTTTGCAAAATATGTCAATAAAAATGATGATAAATGTAATTGCACTATTACTGTGATAATCAAGTTATGTTGATAGGACTGCAGGGATTACTAGTGGACAGCACTCCAGCAAAATAATGAAAATATAATGGTAAGGAAATTAATAATTTGGACGAAAAGATGTGTTAAATTAAAACAAAATACAATGTCCCACACAGTATTATATATTTTTTATTTTGTTATATATACTGTTTGTAGGTTGTAAATTTTATTCTACACTTCTATATACATGTAGGCCTACATTCTTTTCATTCATCTAGGTATATTTTTTTCAGCAGTTCTGGCATTTTGATTGTTTGTTATCTTATTTTATTTGATTTTATTTTGGATCCTGTTTATTCTTTCTGGTATACTTCTTGTATTTTATGTATGTGTGTGAGTGAGTATATGTGTAAGTCCTTGTAACTTGTAACAGTTATTTCTATTTCTATCTATCTATCTAGAACAATATTTTTTATTTAACATTTACTAGTAGAAACAGACAGGAACCAGAGAAGACGTACTGTCACAAGCTTGAGTAAAACTGGGGACTTTGCTCTTTAGAACACTAGGCACAGGGAGGGCCGGATGGTTCCCATTTAACTTTAAACTGATACTCCACCCAAAATCTACCTGTTCAGTATCAAATATTTGCCCTCTATAGTCTTGATTAGATAGTCTTGAGTCCTCCTTCACTGAGCACAGTGGTCAGGCACAAGGCCTGAGTCCTCTATCCTTTTGCATTTTGTTTTTGAAATTCTGTATGACCTTTAAAGGAATACGCCACCGTTTGTTGAAATAGGGCTTATCACGGTCTACCCTGACTGTAGATAGGTGGGCCAACGCATTTTTTGTCTCAGTGCAAGTAATTAGGTTGTTTTTTTTTGTCTTTTGTTGGCTCACTTTTACTCACAACATGCTAACCAAACATAGGATTCCATTCACTACGCTAAGCTAACTAGCGGCGGCTCTGCTGGTGTAAAACAATGCATGCACAAAAAATGCTTTGGCCCACCTATCTACAGCTGGGGAGACCGTAATAAGCCCTATTTCAACAAACGGTGGCGTATCCCTTTAAGTCTTTTTCAGTAGTTTGAACATTGCTTTTTAATCCACCAATAGTTGTCTTAACCCACATTTGTGCCAATCCAAAATATAGATGTACAGATACTTTAATGCATAAGCTGGTGGCACTAGATGAAAAGTCAGGGGATCACTAAAGTCCTTAGGATTTATCATCTGCGCACCATGAATGTTAAAATTATATTGCAATCCATCCAATAGTTGTTGAGATGTTTCAGTCTGATCCAAAGTAAAAAGTTCCAAAAGTTGATAAAAAATGTGGGTGGCAAAATTAGTAGCACTATACAGTACATTTGCCACTTGCTTAAACCCATTGGAAAAATGTGCACTTAAATTATCTGCTGACCCTTAAAACATTTTTATATCCAAATTAGTTATCAGATGACTTTTCTTCAAATGACATCATCGACTCACATAATACATTAAATCAGTGACACTGAGCAACTGAATGCTTCTACACAGTAACCTCACTGACTGACTAAACTACTATATAAACGACTGACTGGCTGCATGGTGTAAATGGTCCAGTCAGTCAGCTCCTAACTTACCAACCAACCGACTGAGCGACCAACTGGCTAACATACAGACTGAGTGAATCAACAGTTACTAATTAAGAGGCTGCCTGAACTGACTGACTGATTGACTGTTTGGCTGTCTTACTGACTGTGTAATCAGTGAAAGGCTGTTTGTTTATAAAGCGTGGCCAATCTGAGTGTCTGATTGACATCCCTGCCTGGCAACTGGCTCTGTTCCTCCAGAGAGAGGCAGAGAACTGAGTGCTGTTAGCACTGAGCAGAGAAGACAGTTATTGATTTTGTTCTTGTCTATTATTTTTGTTTTTCACCGAGAAATGGCAAGTGAGAGAGGCAAGTGTGTTTGTGTGTGTATCTGTGAGTGATGCAGATGTGTTTACATCTGGGTCTGCTGTCTGTATGTTGCTCATTACCTTAAAGTGCCTATATGTACATATACAGGCCACACTCAATATATTGGCAACCCTTAGCTCCTTAGAAAAGAATAATGAATGTATAATTCTAGGTGATTTTAACAGCAACTGGCTTCACCGATCTTCAGCAGGAGACTGAAATCTAATTAGTAGTGTGAATTTATCACAACTGATTAATACACCTACCAGAGTAAATTTACAATCATCAACATTAATAGATTGGATACTTGTAACCAACCCTGAAAGGATATTATCCTCTGGAGTCATGTCAGATTGTTTAAGCGATCACTCTGTAATATACTGTGTGTGGAAAATTAAAATGTCTAAAGCGCACCCCAAAGATATAACATTCAGACAGTGTAAATATTTTGATGTAAACCTTTTTAATGATGACATGGGCAATATTAACTGGGAGCGCCTCTCGCTTATACCTACTGTTAATGATGAATGGGACTTCTTTTACAGCGAGGTTATGAATGTGATCAATAAGCATGCTCCACTTAAAACAGTCAAGAGTAAAAGGGACTAGTCTTCCCTGGATTAACTCAGAACTGATTTCTTTGTTTAAGCAAAGAGATGTTGCTTGCCAAATTCCGCCTTACTAGAAACCAAAGCGATTGGGAAATATATAGACAATTACGTAATAGTAGTAAAACTAAAACAAGGAATGCAAAGTCAGAATACTATAAAAACTAGCTTAAATAGAGAGTTTAAGAATCCAAGACAATTTTGGAATAAACTTAACACTTTACTTAACCGTAACAAAATAGGGCAAATTAATCAACTGAATATCAATAATGAAATTATACAGAACCCCACAATAATTACACAAACTTTTAATGAACACTTTGTTGCAGTCTCTCAAGCTAATGAGACCCCTTATTCACATGCAGTTTTCAAAAATCCCCTGCCCCAAAATCTTTTTTCTTTTAAATTGATTTCACCTATAGATGTTTACCAAACTATAGCAAAATTGAAGTTGAGTACTGGCGCTGGACCTGATGGAATGGAATCTAAATTTATAAAATATGCATCACATATTTTGATGTTCCCCCTGGCAAAATTATATAATTTATATATAAATACAAACTCACTTCCATCTATTTGGAAGATGGCTAGGGTGTTGCCTGTATTCAAAGGTGGAAAACCAGATGAATTTAATAATTACAGACCTATTTCTATTATATGCACAGTCCAAAAAATATTTGAGAAATTAATTTTCATGCAATTAAGTGAATATATTGAAAAATATGCTATTTTATCAACAGCACAATCTGGATTCCGACCTAATCACTCTACTACCACAGCTCTTCTCAACTTTACAAATTATGTATATACAGCATTTGATGAAGGAAAATATACTGGAGCAATTTTTAGAAAGCGTTTGATACAGTTGATCATTATTTACTCCTAGATAAATTCTATTCGATTGGCTTAAGTCAAAGATCGTTATTATGGTTTAATGCCTATTTACATGGTAGGCGTCAATATGTTGCATTACAAAATACAAGTTCCACTAGTTTAATTATAGGTAAAGGTGTGCCCCAAGGCTCTGTACTGGGGCCACTTCTCTTTTCTGTTTATATTAATGATATGCCCAGTATTTGTGAGACTACTGTAAACTGAGACAATCTAAAGTTACTACGAATAAATTACAAATCTGTATGATTGATGGAAGATCTCTTGAAAATGTAAATGCATTTAAATACCTGGGTCTGTGGTTAGATACTGAGCTATCATTTAATGCTCATATTGAAGCTACAGTCTTGAAAGTCAAACAATGTTTGTGTCAGTTGTACCGTTCAATTGATTGCTTTACATTTGATATAAGAAAGCGCATTGCACAGCAACTTCTATTACCACAAATTGATTATGCTGATATTGTTTACCACACATCAAGTGTTACTTCTCTTAATGCTTTAGATCTTGTATTTAATTCCATATGTAGATTTGTTTTAAGGTATCCATTTATGACACATCATTGTACGCTCTATGAAAAATTGGGCTGGCTTCAACCTAAAGAAAGAAGAAGGTACCATTGGTTTATGTTTATTTTTAGTTGCATTAATTATGCCAATAAATGTCCCCCTTATCTTCAACAATATTTTGTTAGTCACAGTTCAGTCTATCCCATACCCATATTGCTCCATCCATTTTTTTGCTATACCAAGAATCTGGGAGAAGAGCATTTTGTCATAAAGCTCCTATGGACTGGAATAACCTCCCATTGTCATTGAAATCTATTACATTGTTACATTCATTTAAAGTGGCACTATTTTTATATTTAAAGATACCATGTTCATGTTTTAATTGAGGATATTTTGTTTTCTTTTTTGGGCTCATCTGAAATACTCACAAAATGATTTACAGCAGGCCGACGCCACTACAGAGCACACATTCTGATTGGTCACATATTTCGGCTGAACACTGGTTAGTGTATCCAACCAGGAAGGTAGCAGGATATTTCTTAATATAGGCTAGGCCTGATTGTATTTTAATGTTATTGTAGAAGTTATCTTCTGTAGCTATGGCAGATACTGGGGCAGGGCCATCACAGAAAAGAAGGAAATTAATCAAAGAACAACTAAAAGCTAAATGGGAAAGTGAAAGAGGACGGGCAAAAATGCAAGTCAACTTTGGTCGGGCTTTCAACAGATGGAGACAATTACGGGATTGTAAATGATTCAAAAACGTCCCAGAATTGGCCCTCATGTATGTGTCTATTTCATTCATAAAATAACTTTAGATTGCATGATGTGGTTGTACGTCAGTAGCTGACATTAAATTACGTCCCCCTTCCATTTAGCGCCTGGTTTTTATTACATTTAGTCTGTGTTTGTGTTGGCTTACTATTTCCTTTTCTCGTGTCCACCCTGTATTTGTGTAAAGAAAAGAAAAAATCTGGGTGGGGAAAGTGAAAGAGCAGCGCTTGTCCCTCCCTCATTACCACCACTGAGGTGCCCTTGAGCAAGGCACTTAACCCCACCCGCTCCAGTGGAGCTGCTCAGTGGCCAGCAGATCAGACTGTGGTTGTGCTGGGCAGCTTCCAGGTATGAATGTGTAACTGTGTGAATGTGACAGGTCGTCGTTGCAAATGAGAAGTTGTTCTCAATCGACTTACCTGGATAAATAAAGTATAATGGCTAAGCCTAAAACTTAAAGCCAATGAGGGGGCTGCTATGCAGACTTAAACAATCAAACAATCTATGGCTAGTAAACTAGCTGACGCGCTCTCTTCTACCTGACACAGCTCAGTAGTCTTTTGTTGAAATCAAGACGAAATCGACATCGTTGCTGTTTGCCGGGCTTTATTCTCCAAAGTTATTAATTCCGCTACTGGTCACTCACCGTACTATGTGTGCAGAAGCTCCATTAACAAACATTTCATCATCATCCACATGAGCGTTGCGCACTGTAGCGATTTGATGCGGTCAAAACTGTTTGTGCTCCTTCACTTAACAGCACCTATATGAATCTAAATTATTATCACGTTGGTTGCTACAACAAACTCTTAATGCTCTGGCTCATGACACAGTGACAGTGCAGCAGCTCTCAGTATAACACAGCACAGTTGAACAGCCCCACAAACTGCATCCTCCAGAGTTACCGTAAAGTTGAATTAGCACCTCTTTAAAAGAGTTTCAACAGAAGCTGAACATTATAACCTTCATGAAGGTAGGATTTATTGCTGGACTGTTGGATTAGACTGCATTAAGCTTTAGCTTGGTGTACCTAATAAACTGGCAACTGAGTTTACGTCTTAAATTAATTTCAAACCTTGAGCTTGAATATTTGGCTGCCCTCCCTGCCCAAGGTGTCGCGCATAAAAAGCATTTCCTGTCTTTAAATTATCCAAGGGTGGATGGCGGCAGTCCAAATTTGGACCTGGGGCACCAAATTGAACTGCGTGTACTGTGGGAGGTGCTAGGGGTCAGTTTTAAATTCAAGAACTACTTCATACACTATGCATGAGGCATAATGTCGCACATCACACAGCTGTATACGAGTGTGGCAATACCTACACACACCGCCGCCACACACTCACACATGCATGCACCTGCACACATTTTAATGCGTGTATAAACTCCTGCACACACAAACAGAGCCACTTTCACACACATTTCATGGGCATATGCAGACACACACTGTTCCCATTTATATCTCAGGACGTGAGGGGAACAGTAAAGCTAAATTCCCTTGTCACATTTGCAGCTCATCTCCAATTCAATGGCACAGGCTACGATGCCCTCGGATGCACTTGGCAAGTGAACAGCTAACCTGCCCGCCAGCATATCTGCTTGCCAGCCGAGCACCAAGGTAGTTAGCATGCCAACTAGCCCACCCAGCAGCCACAAGCTAATGCTTCACTAACCCTGGGTCACCCTTTGTCCTCCTCTATGACTGTGTGTTTGTATTGTGTATTGACACAAGAAGTGTTTAGCTGTACCCTATAGTAGGCTGGCTTTCTAAAACATAATCAAACTTCCATCCATCCATTCTTCCGCTTATCCGGGGCCGGGTTGCAGTGAATAACTTATCTCATTTTAATACACCACATTCAACACCACTCTGGAATCTTTAGCAGTGTGTTTGAAATGTTAAGCCCTTTGTTGTTAATTATTAATTTCTTGCAGAGGCAATTTCTTTGCAATAGCTAAAACATGACAGGGAAACAGCAGTACAGAGTTTACATTGCGTCATAAAGAATGCAACCATACAATTTTAACATGCATACGACCTACAGAAATAATAAGTCTTGTTAATTATTTAATGACTAAAGGGCTAACAGTTTGGTGGATGTTTATCGATTTTACCTTATTTTTGGCTGCTGGATGCAAAAAGTGACTGGTCACAGTTCAAAACAATAGTCTTAATCATATGCAGAGCTTGTACAGCCTGCATTAGAATAAGCATAAAGTGATAAAATATCAATATTACATACACGTAGAAGTGAAGAGTTAAGTGACACAGCTACGATAATAAAAGAGACGTACTGCAGAGATGTAGATGATAGTCTGACCAGAGGTGGAGTTTAGTGGCACGTAGCGAAAGGACATTTTGACATTATTAGCCCGGTTAATACAATAGTGTCATTGAAGTGATGCATATAATACACTGACATTAAATGTAAATGTTTCACTCTATAGCAATACCTAATTTCTTCAACCCCTACATCAGATGCAGACACACAGACGCCACTTCCCTCTGCTCAAGAGCTCCCACATTTTGTACTGACTAAAACATTAAATAATGTTCTTTTGACTCTTTTCCTTTAACTTGTACAGCTGCAACCCTTTTCTCCCTAGTCCACAGTCTTTTTCATGAGCAGTCTTCCTTGTCTGGTGCTGTCAATTCAGCGCTACCGTTAAGTGTTGGTGCTATGGCAACAGTACAGAGTCCTGATAAGCAAGCAAAAGGCAGTTACAAGCTCTTGGATTGTAAGGCGGTATAAAGAAATAGAATTAAAGCAAGTAACTGAAAAGCTCTGAAATTACTTAGGCCTAGTCCACACTTACACAAGTATTTTTGTAAGCTTGCTTTTTAGGTCACATAGAACTGATCTTTTGGAAAACTCCACGTTAAGGATTTTTATAAACTCTGTTTTCACTGTTGACGTGTTGACAGGGGAAACTGAGCTTTTTGGCTAGTAACGTCAGTGTGCTCCATTATCTCTTTTGTGGGGCGAATGAGGCAAATGAGGCGACATTTCGTGCAATGGTGGACATGGCCAAATTTATTCTGGTTCCAACCTTTCTAAAAGGACTTTTTACATGTTTACACATAAATGTACAGTTACTCTTACACTATATTGAGGAACAGAGGTGACCATATGCACTATGGAGCGATCGATGCACCATTGCAGCAAGGTACCCTTCCGGTAATACCTATTTTCAAGCTGCTGATTGGCCAACATGGCTTTGGGGTTATATTGTCGCCTGGTAGTTTGCAAATGCTCTTGTGCTTGTGTGGATGGTTTTTTTTTTTGAAAAAAGGAGGAAAAACCCTGTTTTTAAAAATACCAGTGTTTGTGTAGACTTTAAGCCTTTGACGCACTGTGGCTTCTGCAGAGTAGTTGTAGTAAAGTGCCTTGGTCAAAAGTTTAGAGGTTTTTTTTCTCTTAGACGGACATGTTTGTCTGATTGGTTACTGAGTTTGTTGCATTTCTTGATGTTGCAAACAATTCCACAAAAAAAGAAATCACTTTGCTTATTGTATTTAAAAAACAATTGCAAAAACAGCTACTGTGATTCATTGGATTAGAACTTGAATATGTGCGTTTGTTTTCTGTGTTGTCACTTGCAGTTAAACATAGGACTGGGCAATGAAACAATCTTGAAACAGGATCGAAAATGTATGTGGATAACAATGATAAGCTTTGGACATTGGATGAATATGGATGACTCTAACAGCCTATCACACAGCAGAAATAAACGCTGTGAGCGTAAAAGATGTAATAATGACTGGTTTAAAATGTTTACATTTACTCAGATTTCTACCTTACAAAACATTTGAGGGATGTAAAACCGGTACATAATTAATATTATTTAAATTTTATAATAACTTACAGTTGTACTTATTGTGCCAGGGCCTTTGTGATGAACTTTTTTATTTAGTTTTGTCTTGGTTGTACCTCTGCAAACATTTGCGATGTTTGCTGCCCTGCCAAAGGAATTTGATTCAGCTTTTTTTTTACATTATTTTAATAAGTTACAAGGCAAGCTAACTTTGCATGTTAAATGTTTACATTATATTATTCAATTTCTTTGGTTAATAAACAATTGTCTAAACTTTAACTAATGAATCCTCTGTTTTATTCAGGCTTCACTTATTATCCGGGTACTCCTCAAACTGGCAAAATTATCAAATTATATATCGTGAAAAATATTGATATTGATCAATATGAAAAATATATATATATTTTTTGCCATATCATCCAGCCCTAGTTAAAGACCAGTTATATTAACTTCAGGCCAAACACTTCCAGGGCAGCGCGCCTCAGTGGGAATACAGTACATCATGTGTGTTTCTATCTTTTACACTCAAGGATGAAACATGTTGACCTGTCAGTTGATTAAATTACTCTGGCATATTGACAGAAATGTTTATTAATATGCACTGTCTCTGTAATAAAATAAATAAAAATAAATAAATAAAAAATACTAGTGCTATGCTAATCTACATCAAAATGAAACCAACGAAAAGTTCCTGACAAAGGAGCCATGTCTCCAAGTTAGTGAGGATCATCTCTTGCAGTACGAAAAAGAGCCCCGAAATCAGAAACTATGGATTCAGGTTATTTGAAGCTTTTCCTATTAGGTCCTATCCTAGTATAAACAAATATAGTAATAAATATAGTAATAATAAACAGATATTAAAGGTCCCATGACATGGTGCTCTTTGGATGCTTTTATATAGACCTTAGTGGTCCCCTAATACTGTGTCTGAAGTCTCTTTCCCGAAATTCAACCTTGGTGCAGAATTACAGCCACTAGAGCCAGTCCCACAATGAGCTTTCCTTAGTATGTGCCATTTCTGTGTCTGTAGCTATTGAGGAGGAGAGAGGGGGGGGCAAGGTGGAGGGTGGGGGTGTGGCCTAGACCAACTGCCACTTTGCTAGTTTGAAAGCCATGATGTTGCTCTCTTTCTCATGGGCGGGCAAAGCAGAGAAAGGGGAGGTAACCTTGCTCCTTATGAACTCATAAGGAGAAGATTCCAGATCGGCCCATCTGAGCTTTCATTTTCTCAAAGGCAGAGCAGGATACCCAGGGCTCGGTTTACACCTCTCGCCATTTCTAGCCACTGGGGACCATAGGCAGGCTGGGGGAACGCATATTAATGTTAAAAAACCTCATAAAGTGACATTTTTATGCCATGGGACCTTTAAACTGCATATAGAAGAGTCTGCAAGTATTGACTCTAAACATTTACTTTAATTTTACAAGGAAGACAATTTAGTTAGTTAGATAGATATCTCTACAGTCAATAAAAGGCAGCATTGAATGTAGCCTGTAGGTGAACATCAAGCTTGTGTGCCCTGAGTTGCTAGCTGGAGGAGAAATATTTGCTGGACTCTACATGTGGTAGGAAATGCTCTTTGCGGTCAAATGTCTAAGTTAGGTTTCAGGAAAATAGGAGAAATGCTCAGCTTTCCCTTAGTAATATTTAGATATTTAGAGGTGAAACTTTCTTGGCATTTTTGTAATGCATTGTGAATCTTTGGATGCTGTGTTTTTGTGCAAGGGATTGGATTTCCCATGATGCATCCTGACTTTTGAGAATTTTCCCTTCAGTCCAAGTAATGTAAATTTCTAATTTGATGGTTTCTCTTTTCTTTTCTACCCTACCCCCTCCTTGTCTCCCTCCTTCCTTTTACAGAGCTCACTGACGAATCATGGCTGAAAAAACCCCAGAAAGCAGGAGCAGAAGAAGGAGAAGAAGTGAAGAAGGAGCGAGCATACCAGATCTGTCCATTTCTCGCATCCTTCTGTCCTTCTTCTATCCATCCATCCATTTATTTGTCCACCATCACTGAACAACCCCCTCCTCTTTCCCACTCACCGTCCTTCCTGGTTTTTGAGTGTATTATCTTGACATGTCACTCCAGAGTGTATGATGTGCTGATTTATTGTCGTGTTGCGGCAGCACACCCCTGCCGCCGCTGAAATAAATCCCAGTGATCCGGTGGTGATGAGACTGCAGGTTGTGTGTCTTTGTGTGTGTGTGTGTGTGTGTGTGTGTGTGTGTGTGTGTGTGTGTGTGCGCGTGTGTGGCGGCGGCGCGTATGCGTCGCGTCGCGTCGCGTCGCGGCGTATGCGTCGCGTGCGTGCGTGCGTGGCTGTCTCTTGTCATGGCAGGCTAATAATGCTTCCACTACTGAAAATGGGGTCGTGTGCACTCTTCTGACAATGCTGTGCCGGCCCAGGGGCTTGATTGTGTGCCGTGCTCATGGTTTCATTAAAAGAGAGAAGGGAGAAGAGAGTGACGGAAATGAGGGATAAATGAAGTGGAGGACAGATGAATAGTGAAGTGTGCATGTATTAATATGTGTGTATCTGTTTGATGTGTTTTTCCACTATAGTGAACCTGTGTACCTACGTGTTGTCACGTAAAGGTGCTTGTGTGAATGAATGCACATGAGCAACACGCCGGACAGGCCACATATTGTCCCTGCTAGCTGTGTTTCCATGGTGACAGCAAGGGTTGGTGCTAGCAGCAAGGTGTGAAGGAACCTTCCAGATAACCCTGAAGGTCAGCTCACAGAGCTTCAGCTCGCAGCACTACTCTGTACTGACGCACCTAACCGTCTCTGTGTGTGTGTGTGTGTGTGTGTGTGTGTGTGTGTGTGTGTGTGTGTGTGTGTGTGTGTGTGTGTGTGTGTGTGTGTGTGTGTGTGTGTGTGTGTGTGTGTGTGAGAGAGAGAAAGAGAGTGAGTGTTATGATGCATTTCCACTTATATATGGACATGGTTGGCCACCCTCGGAATGACAGAAGCTTGTTATCGCGCGCACACACATACATATTGCACACATACGCAGTCACACAGTAGACACACAGAATATTAATGGACTTATAATATGCCCTCAAACTTGTTCCTGGACATAAATAAACATTCACACAAGTGGTAGTCAATGTGAACGTAGTAGTAGAGTGTATTTGTCAATGATCTGTTGATCACAGTTTGATTCTCACTTGCCACCATGGCATCGATCTTGACATAACATTTACAGCGCCACTGACCAATCCATACAATACACGCTCTATTATAGAAATCTAGTAACTAGATACTGAAACCAATGAAATATATTTAGGAGTGAGTGCCTGTGTGCGTCCGTCAGTCCAGTTTTGTGTGTGAGCCAGCAACAAACTCTGCTTCCTTACCAGGGATTAGCCAGCTCTAACCGAACAGACACAATCCACATATCACCAAATAAAGCCAGAACCATATTAGACGTTTCAGCCAGTGACTCTCATATCCCTCCTCTCTCTGACATTTCTTTACAAATACCAGCCCCTATTCACTCTGTTATTGCCTTCTCCTATACAGCAATTCTCTGATTAAACAAGCTCCTGAAAAGACCAGGCCCTGCTATCTGCCATTTGGCTTTTATTAGAAACCCACCCTTTAATTAAATTGGCTAAATTACAGAAATATCAGGGATAGTTCACCAATATATGGGATAAGAGAGCACAATGGGTGAAAAAAATATGGGATAAGAGAGCACAATGGGTGAAAAAAAAAAAGCAAGACTGGGCTTTATGAGATGTTTTGAATGCGGTTTGGTGGTGAAATGAGATAAACACAATCTTGATAGTGGGGTGATTTTTTCTTTTTTTTTCTTTTTTTAAGGAACTCGATGTTTGTTTGATCTGGATGAGTCTCTTCACCAAATGTGTGTCACAGCTGACACTCTCAGTGCCTGTCATTTTATTTAATAGCATTTTTAAGAACTGGATTTATTTTTTCCACTGCCTCCTTCTAGTCCGACTCTACTCTCAACCCTGCACCTTCAGTGCCTTTCTTTTCCCGCCTTATTACTGTGAAAGATTGGTGATTGAGGTTGCCTTGGTAACCGGCCCCACTTTGATTGGGGGAGACAGCTGCATGGTGCGAGGTTAGAAGATGGCTGTTCACGTCTCACAATGCGCCACTATTGATTTCCAGTCCTTGTCAATTACTGGGCCCAGCTGACTAAAACGGGCTGGAAGAAAATGTGCATAAAGCAGGTGTGTGTGTGTGTGTGTGTGTGTGTGTGTGTGTGTGTGTGTGTGTGTGTGTGTGTGTGTGTGTGTGTGTGTGTGTGTGTGTGTGTGTGTGTGTGTGTGTGTTTTGGAGGGGTTACTGTAATGCTCACTCTGCAGCCAACATACAGTATTTATCTTGCTTTTTTTCACCCATTTAAGTGCAGGTGTTTGTCTGAAAAACAATTATTTGAGTTGTTGCCATACAGTAGCTTTAATCTCTCAGAAATCCTGTAGTTTGAGCTGGAGACAAGTTTGACAGTCAGCCACAGAGCCTAATGTATATACGTTTTAGCGGCCCTGCACCCTCTTCTTTGTTCAGCTCTTGAAACGCTGTTTGTCCGCTGTTCTTTCTCATCCAGCTGAAGAGGTGTCGGCAAATGAGAGGTATTCAGTCAGACTTTGACAAACTGCTGCCCTTTGTAAAGACTTAATGGGGATCAATTCAAGTAAAGTTAGACACTTGTAGAATTCACATGCCGTCACATAATGCTCAGTCACACATACACACACATTCCCACACGTACCTATTTCTTTTTGAAATTCACCCACTGCTAGTCTTTTGCCCTACACTTTTCCCTATCATCTTTTCTTCTCTTTTCTCAGCCAACTTGGCATTGTATATGTGAGAAGTCGACAGTGAGACTAATTGGAGTGTGTGGCTCCATCAATGACAGTCACCATTCTGTTTCTACACGCAGCACACGCTCACATGGAGCTCAATAGCTAATTGAATATTCTTTTATTAAACTGTGTTAATGTGAACTGGAACTGGCTGCTGGTGAACTGAATTCGACCCCCCACCACAACCGTACACATAAACACACCCAGCTCAGTGGAGCAGTTGGATGGATGACGCCTCAGCTTAGAGGGAGGAAGAAGAAGAAGAAGAGTAAACAAGAGGAAAATGAGAGGTGAGTGTTTTGGTACATTCAATGTAAGGTTTGTGATTTAGAAGTGTGTGAAATGTGTAAAAGTTGTATAGGCTAAAACTATCACATGGTTAGATAGCACTACTAGTAAAGTAGAAAAAATTTGTTTTTGTGTGTTGTGATTTGGACACCTTTATCTTGAAGACTCAGCACTGGATCACATTTGGCTCAGAAGTTTGCCTTTCCACAAAACTCTGATGCACTTATTTCCATGTAAAGTCCGAAAAAGTGAGATTCAGCCTACTTTCACAAACAAATGACGTGTATACTCTGGCACTGCTAGGGGACACAACTATGTCATGGCAGGTGTGTATTGATCAGGAACCCAAGAAAGCGCAGTGTCGGGTGTGAAGTTTGGATGAGTGGTTCTCTTGAAAGCTGCAAGCAGAAATACCAGAGGCAAAGCAATCGGCCGAACAGGTCCGAACAGGCATGTTTTGAACGGGCACTAGTTCTCTTAATGCGGCGCCAGGGCTGTTTCATTTTTTGGCCACACCCCAATCAGTGATGTTACCATAAATGTTGTATTTGAAAGCTGAAGGTACTTTTAGATTTGCATTGAATAAAGCTGCTGCTTCACTGCTTTTAGCTGTCAGAGTGAAAGCCTGAAGGGGTGGGACAATAAGTGAAAACAAGTAAATAATGATAGCTGTTGTATATAAGTGTTTGCTGATTATGATGCATATTATTGTTTGACTGTGGCCTGGGCGAACAAGATATTGCACAAAGCTAAACACACCTTTCTCATAATGCAACGCCTTAGCATCCTGGTCTGTTAAATTGTCTCCTCTTTCACCCGAGGGACGGATACTAACACCTGTGCTGCAAATATCTGGAAGTGACATGATGTGATTTATGTTTGGACAATTATCTAATAAGAATAAGCATCTGCTACCAAACCACGATGGGCCTGCATCTGCAAGCATTTTAAGTCTTACATTTTTTTGTGTGGAGTTTTCCTTTGATTACACATAGTGAAATGACTCCCCATCATTTTATGCTTGATGTTAGCTGCACTGAGTGTACTGTCTTCATTTGACCCCCAGGGAGACCCACTTTCTGTTTCATCCAGCATCCACAGACAAAGACCCAGAATACAAAGGGTGGTAGGACTAGAGAGAATGTAGAGATAAACTGGGGGGCCCTGAAGCAGCAGGGAGCCTGACCCAAGCGCGTGGAGTGAAACTAGGGCGGACACAGCACGTGACTGAGGGTGGAGCAGTTCAATAACCCTACACTGTCATGGCTGACACTGGAGGAGCAGAGCAGCTCTGGAAGAAAGGCAACAAAAAGAAAAGGAGAAGGCTGAACTAACCCAATATGCCAGTGAAGACAGAGGGTAAGGAAAGGGAACTAGGGAAAGAGGTCAAGGTTATGAAGGACAAAGTATTTCATCTGGCCGCTGGGGCGGAGAGAGAGACAGAGTGGGTGAGGTTAAGAGAAAGAGTCGGAGAGACAGTCCACTGAGGCAGCTTGGAGAAGATAGCTCCCTCCTTTCTGCTTTATTATATTACGCTGGTGGATAAAAAGAATACGACATCCTCTAAAGTCATTACAGCCCAGTAAGACTGGCTCAGAGGGCAATGCAGCTCCTTAACCCCGCTCAGCACATGCCTGGATGTGTGTGCGTCTCTCAGAGGGTTATTGAATGAGAGAAAGGGTGTGCGCACGTCTGAAAGACTGAGCAGGCCTGTTTATGTGTGTGTGTGTGTGTGTGTGTCTATGCTTGCACACACATTCACCAAACCAAAGTGGCACATCACTTAATCCTTCCCCAGTAACTAGGATAAGCCACCAGTCTTATCTTTCCTTCTCCCCCTTCGTTCTTTCCCTCACTCTTTTTTTTTTCCTCTGGAAACTATTGTCCCTTTTCCCGTCATGCCCCCCCACACCCCTCCCTCTTTCATTCTTATTATTACCCTCCTCAGCCCCAGACTTTAATGCCTCATTATTCTGTATTTAGGGCCTGGAATCTTCTCTTGCACCGGCAGTAGGGGCTAACATGGATTCTACATTTCTTTATTGCCAGGCTGTGCACAGGATTTGAGAGAAGCTTTCCGGGTGGACAAGGATTTTGCTGCCATCATCAGCCATGCTGCAGGCTCCTGGCAAGGAGTGATATTTTGATATTATGCCAGGAAGTGCCGCTACAACTACCCTTGGGAATGGAGCAACAGGTCTAGTATCTGAGTTTACATTGAGTTGTAGGTGCAGTAAATGTGTGGCTTGTTTTTAAAGCAACCAACAGTTTCAGCAGCGGCCAAGTGTAGTGTATCAGTGACTATCCTAACATTCTCAGTTCATATACATAAATGTCAGAGGCTGTCATAATAATAAAAGGTATGGATATTACATTTCATTCATTTTCACCCATCTAATGTAACATTCTTCTTTTCCCTTCCACTCTTTTTGCTCAATGTCCATTGTCTTTCATTTCCCCCAGATCTACCAATAACACCAGTGCTTCATCACCTTAAGTAGCATCAAAATTAGTAAGGAAAAAAGTGAAATGATTAGAGCACTTGGAGGACTCAAATATTAGTGTACCTATGTGCATTTTTGTTATTAACATCTAATTGTTGACTGCTTTATTCCATGCATGACCCTTGCCAAACTTTCTTTAATTTTCTACCAATCTTTGCCATTCCCAGTTCGGATTGAGAGTCTAAGGTGTGGGGGAATTTTTGTTAATTTATAACATTAAGATACAGTCAGTGTGATGCCCTTTGAGACTTTATCTGCAATTAAGGGCACAGGTATAAAATAAGTAGGGTAACTAATTCGTACAAATTGTCATCCGACCAAAAGGCAAAAGTGTTTATACCTGTTCACAACAGCCTCACGCCGGGGTGAAAAGCTTGCCATCAGAAAACGGGTCAAGATGTGATGAATAGTACAAACGCAAATAACGACACACTTTCACACAGTCTCACCTCAAATGTATATGTATTCATGGCGTCACACTCGTTTCTACACATAAAAAGTGACACAAGCGACTGTACAGACACTTTGTTTGAAGCATACTGTCATCTTAAAACTGGTCTGGTCAGGCAGTTACACTGACCATTTGACACACTTATAACACACTCATTTTTTCTTCTCCATACTGCCTCTGTCACTCATGCACTGACACAAATGTAGTGTCAATAATGGCAGGGGGCTGTTTGTATAATGATCATATCTTCCCAGATTGACGGGGTGCTATCGGCTTTGTCTGTCACACAAAGAGAAGAGAGGCAGTGTGAGTACAAGTGGATCACACACACAAACACACACTGAACCCCTCTATCATGGCGTCCTCCTATAGACTTCCTGTGTCAACAGAAGCTTTGATTAACTGGGGACAGGCAGTAGCCTTTGTATTACTTGGACAAAAGCGGAGTTACATGGTGAATTTTTATTGAAGACAGCACGCTGCAAGTTGTAGCAGTGGAATTATGAGGTACAGACTGGCACAGCATGAAAGCTGTAAAAAGAATATTTGATTTGAATACATCAAATCAGTTTTCATTTCAACCCTGCTGCTTAGTTTTTTCCGCTCCTTGTTTGTGATTAATACTCGGAAAGAAACATTTAAAAAAAAAACTCCATATTTGCCATCTCTCATCTTGTAACTTTAGCTAGGAATCATCTAGATAACATAAATTAAACACAGGCAATTTCCCTCCCCACTGACAGTGTGATTTTACCTTAAACTTCCAATTAGCTGTCTGCACTTTAGCTATCCATCACTCCAGAAAGGCTTTCGCTACCCACCGAATAATGTACATCAGCCACACTGGGATCAATTTGACTCTGATGATAGGCATGTGGGCTGTATCCATCAAACCCGGCTATTAATGACAGCAAAGGGAAATTAATATTTAAGCTGCTTTCATGTACGGAGCCGGATGTGACGGGACGTGATGTCTGTGAGTGCACATGAGTTTGTGGATGCTGTGTGTGTGCGCTCACTTCCCTGAAGGCAGGACGATTGTGTGTGTAGTAGCAGATAAGTGAAAGGGCCTCTGCCTCTTTACCTGCTGGCAGGGTGTCTGCCAGCTGAAAAGCTGGCCAGTGCCAACAGGCCAACTGAATGCCAATCAGCAGTGGCCTGCAGGGCATGTGTGGTCAACCTTTGTTAGAGGAGTGGGGTGAGAAGCTGAATTGTGGACTTTGTAATGTTTTAATGAGCAATGTGTGGGTGTAACTGCATATTAGAGTCGTAGGACATAGTTGACAGGGTTCTGGTGGGGGCAGGCGACTGATTTGGACACATGCACTGGTATGAGAGGAAAAGGAGTGTGTCTTGTCTGCTGAGGCATCAATGGAAGCTTGGTTCCCCCCATAGATGGCAGCATTACACTCAGAGTCCCCCATTCCTCTCACACCCCTCTAAAAACCATTTAATTGCAGCACTGGAAGGTCTTTCTCTATGACACTGTTAATCCATAAAGGCAAGGCAAGGCATCTTTATTTGTATAGCACATTTCAGCAACAGGGCAATTCAAAGTGCTTTACATAAAACATTAAAGAGCAGTTAAAAACGAGTAAAAACAAAAATGTAAATACGATAAAGGGAAATTCGCTGTTCACCTCAAGGAGATCAACACAGGCTGTAGCATCCTGGAACTGCTAGAGTCTCAGTTTCTGCTCAAGAATACTAGGAAGGCCAGGTTACCGGCTTGGGTTGCTTAGTAAACCAGGTCAGATTTAGACAGATTTGAACTTGGTTTCATTAAAAACGGACGGAAAAAGCTTTTTATTTAAATGCAACTTAAGTCCACTTTTTTGAGTTAGTTAGAAGTTGTTTCACTTTTTTTCCCAGAGAAAACAACATAACATTCCAACATATAAATACAGCAATCAACTCTCAGCAGTATGGACAGTATGGAGTATGGAAGTAGTAGAATTAGCACCTCTATAACTTGTAAGTTTGTCGTTTACAGTGTTGATCAGTGTTATATTGTGCCTGTGGCTAATTTACACCCACCCTACTACCCATTCATATGCCCAATTATGTCACTCTCTACGGTCTCTGATAACTATTTCTTGAATTCTGGCTGACCATCAGATGTTATATTAAAATGGCTGAAACACCATAGAGGAACACCAACCTGACAGAGCTGTAAGGCGGTTGGACAGTGAAAAGGACGTGTTTAATTTAAAACAGGGTGCTAAATAGCTCTTTAACAGCTTTTCCGTATCATATTGCAAGAACAATAATTTTTTTTTTTTTTGTATCTTGAATTGGTAATTTGAAGTAGCACAGTTATGTACCAGACTATGTCTTGGCCGGAGTAACTGTGCCTGGCCAAGAAATAGTCCGACCCATAACCCCTTGTAACACCATAACTTTTTTACTAGGGGTGCACGATTCAGAAAATGTCTCGATTCGATATCGATTTTCAGGCTCGAGATTCGATTCAAAATCGATTTCAAATTCAAAAATGATTCTCGATTAAAAAAAAAACGATTCACGGTATGTAAATGTAGGGTAACACTTTTCCCATGTGATTGCAGTAGACATACAATTTAATAGGGGTGTGCAAAAAAATCCATTCACATTCAAATCGCGATTCAGGCTCTATCGATTCATATTTATTTATTTATTTTTAAATTGTATGTCAACAGTAATCACATGGGAAAAGTAATTACATTTACATACTGGGAATCGTTTTTTTAATAGGGAATCATTTCTGAATCGAAAATCAAATCTTGAGCCTGAACATCGAATCGAATAGCGATATTTTCTGAATCGATTTTGAATCGGTAGAGCTTGAATCGCGATTCAAATGTGAATAGATTTTTTTTGCACACCCCTAGTTTTTACGCTTTGGTTTTTGAACTAAATGTAAGATGTAGAGGTGCTGGTAAGAGTTTTTTCTACGATTGGACAGAGCAAGGCTAGCTGTTTCCCTCTTCCAGTCTTCATGCTTCGCTAAGCTGACTGGCTGCTGGCTTCGACAGACGTGAGAGTGGTATCAGTCTTCTCATCTAACTCTTGCAAAGCAAATCAATGCATTTCCGAAAATATTGAAATACGTCTCTAATCCAGAGGACTGACTGATTGGCACACACACCGGCACACAGCCTTCAAAAACTGGGTCACACAATCCGTTGTACAGATGCCTCTACATACTGTTTACTATCACGACCCATGAAATTGATTCTTTTTATCTGTATGTTTGTGAGCGTTTTCACAGCGTGACACAGGTTGCTCTCCCTCTTTCCCTCCATGCCCTCGCCATACAGTACCTGGTATGTCTGTGTTGTGTGCGAGATACTCATTTCATGGTTCATTTGTCGCCTCACGAGCTCCGTTAATAAACAAGACCCTTTGTTGCCACTGTCTCTCTGACACCTCCCTGCGAGCGTGTGTGCGTGTCGGCTGTCAGCCGGCTTGTCTTCAGCTCTCGCGTGGGATTAGGTGAGGCGTCATGCTCCTCAGCATCCCGCCATCATGTCGATAGTGAACTCATTACCAACTTCACCAGTACCCATTTAGGGATCATAACTCCTTCCACCAACAAATCAGTAAATCTCATTGTTCTCGGATTGTGTGCCAATGAATTTTTGAATTGAAAAATGTTATATTTTGTATGAACAGTTAAACTGGTATTTTTTCTGCCTGTGTTTACTGTCTGTCCATGTGTATCTATATCTGTTTACTGTATGTATCAATATGAAAAAGACTGATGATGAAAAAAAAAATTGCATAAGAATTGGTCAACGGCAGGGTTCATCTCCCATCTGCCCAGAATGCATCTGTGATGGGAGAGAGCAGCACTAGCATACAACCTCTCCTAGCATTTTACGTATTTTAAAGAAGCTCAGCGAGGCTGCCGCAGTCTGTTTCTTTGCATTTTTTCTTGAAACACTTTCTGTAAAATTCTTCTCTTTCATAGCAAGCTTGTGAAACGCTTTGAGCACGATGCACAAAAGAACAGTTGGCATAAATGGGACTATAATAATAGCCTTGATGATTTTCAGAGTAGTGAAGTTTTTTTTGAACATGTTTTTCAAATGTGTTTAATAAACTAAAGCAGACACAGTTATGATGATGAAGAGATAATTCATATTATTTTCACTTTATGGCACGTTCTATTAAAAAGCCGTTTCCTTGGAGCCTAACATTGAATATTGAGTTTATTTTTTCCACTCAGACAGCATGAAGGAGTGTTTATATGTTGTATTATTAAAAGGGAGAGAGCCGAGACAGTGACTAATCTATTTCCTTTCACACACAGCAGCCAGTAATCACTGTTCTATGGAGCTGCTCACTCATCCATCCATAATGTTATCAAGACACATTATCTATGTGTGTTTTGCGAGCGCTTATATGTGTCCGTGCACTTGTGTGATTTTTTTAGGGGCTTTGAAAGCTGGTGTTAAAAATGCTATATGGACATTCTTGTGTGTGCAAGAGTGCACATTTGTGTTTCTAAGGATTTAAAAAAAACTGCGTGTGTACCTTTGTGTCAGAGCTCCGTCCACACTGCAGATCCAAATGCAACACGTTCTCCCTGCAGCTTGTGGCTCGATCTCACATTGTCAGCTAGCGAAGGTCACACTCTAATGTGTGAACATCGGCCCCTCTGCCTAGTTGTGAAAGGCAGAGGTAGCTTTCTGCTTGGACAAGGCCACAGAAACATGTCTTCCTGCTGTTTGTTTTATTACAGGGTCCGGCTTACTGTGCTGCCACTGGGGTCTCTATATTATCTATCTGTGTGACAGTGTGCAGTGCTGTGGATATTTTAAATATATGTACAAACTGGAATTTATGCAGATACAGGTGAATGGCTCGTGGTTTTGATTATAACATACAAGGGACGGATGCGTTGGGATGCAGAAGGGGTCATGACGGTCACAAACAACAGGAGGATCTTCAAAAAGTGAGGTAATCCGGTGCATCAGAGTGTTGTGGTCAGTGTCACATATTGTGCCAAGGTTTGGATGGTTGAGAAAAGGAAACTGATCAAGAACTAATTAATCAATTAGTTGTTAAATATTAAATTAATTGCCAACTGATAATCAATTAATCTGTTTGAGTCAAACAGTAAAAATTCTCAGATTCCTGCTTCTTAAATGTGAATATTTTCTAGTTTCTTCACTCCTCCATGACAATAAACTGAATATCTTTGGGTTGTGGACGACAATGAATATAACCGTTAGTTGCAGCCCTCGAAAACACACACCTAATCTAGTGAGGTGCTGGCTTGCACGGAGACGGTATCTAGAATGTTAAAATTGATGTTGGAGGCCTTTTGGAGGTGGATGGCCTCTTTATGGACTCATATCGTGAGACATCACTGTTGCTGTGTTGTTGACATCAACAACAACATCATCAAATGAAAAGAGCTGTCTCATTAACCGGTGATCACTGGACGTCAGTGAGTAATCAGAGTTACTGCACACTATATTGACTATGTATATCAGCATATGGTTTTAGGACTGTGTTGTTTGTATCGTTTTTTTGACTGTTTTTGTCATTTGGGACATTGTCCACCCCCTTTTCTGTCCAGGGGCCTGTTTTCACAAAAGCAGAATATATAAATCCAGGATAACTGATAAAGCGAGGCTTGACCTAGTCTAATCGGTGCATCCTGGCTTGGTGCGTTTCACGAAGGCCAAGCCAGGCTGAGGAGGAGCGACTAGGTTGAGCCAGGCTGAAGTAATTGAGATAGATGCGCGTCCACGGCTTTCCTCAAAAGACCGCAAGGTTGATCACAGATTTACTGATGCCAAAATGGAGAATACGCGTTGTACATACTTTATACAGAGTGAGCAGCAGCTTCTTGTGGAAGTATGATGACGTGAAACACATTATTTGTATAAAAAGAAAAGAAACACAGCCGCTGTAATGAAACAGCGAGAGAAAGCGAGGCAGACGATCGCGGACCGACTGAATGCGTAATTGTAGCCTAAATATATACATTAACTGACCACTGCTCTGAACTGAAACTGTCATAATCATTCCATTCAAGGATTAGGCTACTAATCATTTTCACAAATTAACAGTTGTACTCTTTGCCTTAAAAGTAAGCAGAAGATAATGTTACTCAGGAAATTTACAATGAAGATCAATTTTCTACAACGCTAGAATATGATGCGTAAATATCTCTTTCACTCTGTTCCTCCCTCTCTCTCTCATGGGCTAAAATATAAGTTTCCTAAGTCATTAACTTCCACTGCTCGCTTTTAATGCAAAGTGTACAACTGTTCGTTTTTGCAAATGACAGTGACTCATTGAATGATTTCAGTTAAGAGATAAAACATGCGATTAATTGCGATTATCTGTAGAAATTTGGCGATTAATTGCCATTAAAAAAATCTCTATCTGTTTGGGATTGTGTGGACAGATGAGGTGTAGCAGTGATCCTCGTGAGAGTGTCTGGACCCCGACCTTTACCTCCACGTGACCCCAGCTCTGTTTTACTGCCCCTCAGCCTGCTAGCACCCACACCTGTCGTCACCCATTAGATAGTATGGCACACAACGCCACAGGAGGTATTCTCGTTCACTCTTTGACCTTTCTTTTACCAACGTTTATACATGATGTACAGTATGGTCAGTAAACCTCTCCCCTTGAATTCCTCCTGTTTTTGATCAGCAGCTGCATCTGTCAGCCAGTACATTGCACTGACATGGTTGGAGGTAATCCACTGTTGATTGGCTGTAAACCAAGACAAGCATATCAGCTGGAGGTAAGACTGGACCTTCAATGTGTATGTTTTTTTAGCATTTTAGGATTTTAGCATTTACACCTAAATCCATTTGTTCATACAAAAATATGGATATCAAAACATCTACAAACCCATTACATATTTAGAAGATGCAATACAAAATCATGTCACAACATCTATTCTATACAGTATAGGGCTGCAACTAAAATTGTTTTAATCATGGAATAATCCACATAGTTCCAATTTAATTTACAGTGATATAAAATGAACGGTAACACTTCATCATACAACCCTTCATTTAAAATGTCATTTTGATCAATTGAATCAGGTACCAATAAAATGATTACCGGTTCCTACTGGTATGTAAATGTAGATACAGAGAAAAAAAAAATCTGGAACCTGGGAACATTGTGTGTACATCTTGTGTGTCTGCAGTATATTTTGCAGCTACAAATTGATTAATTGACTAATCAATTCAGCACCAATTACATACATATATGTCAAATATCATGCATGGCTAATAAATATATTATGTAAATGTCAGCGTCAACCAAAAATAGGGATTTTGAGCTATAAAACTTATGGCAAGTCTTAGGTAAGATGGTGAAATATTTGGGTGAATGTTGGGTCATACACCCATGGGTTCTCCTGCAGCGCCTCTCTGTATATTGGGAAGCAGCCGGTGCTCTTGACTCATTCCCCTCTCCGTGGGGAGTCCTCTCTGTCAGACTGCAGGGGAAATTGACCTGTGAGTAAAGCGAGCATTTTGGGGAATGGTTATTTATTGAACTGGAGAGGAGACTTGATGATTCACTGACAGGTTCAGTCTCAAACACATCCAAATGCACACACACAAATAGAAATGCTCTCCTACGAGAGAACTTTTATGAAAAGAGTTGAAGTATCAGGGTAACTTCAACCGCCAAATGTAGCAAGGATCGTTTTTTCGCTCTGCAGTCAAGGCCGTTTCTTCTTTTCCTCTCATCCCACTCTTACTCTTTGACTCACAAAGGAACTTTCTGTTGTTACAGTATGATCCAGTCTAGTCAGTATAACTGTTACTCAAACACTCTTGTTTCATTTAACTTAATTTTGTTGCCTTCAGATGGAAACTGTAACGGCAAAAAGCTCTCAGAAGCTAAGAAACACGCTAATTGAATGTTTCTAGTGGGATTTGAAAGCAAAGGATGGATGACCCTAAGCTACATTAGACCAAGGGTGTTAGCTATATACTAGAATTCCGATTTACAGCTCACATCTCCCAATTTTTAGACAATCTACAGTAAATGATTTTTTTTTTAAGTAACACATGGACATCTATGGGGGCTACACATGTGTTTCACATCAAAACAGAAATCTCAAGATGACAGAAAGTAAAAACCTGCATCCTTTTTTATTCTTGCTCTACAGGGTTAAACCACCCAAAATGAACCGAATGCACAAAGAACACTGAGATGCCTCGAGAGCATTTCATGATAGCATTCTTTGAGAAACACACAAACTCACCCCACCCAGGCCAGCTGATCTGATGCTTAGTGACATGACCTTCATGTCTTGCCAGCACCATTGAAGGCCCCCCGGGTGCCCCCTCCCTCTTTCTCTCCCTCTCTCACTCTCTCTCACCTCCCCCCACCATGCCGCCTGGTTGGGGCTCACCCTGCTCTGGTCTGGTACCTACTGTCACTTGCTATTGGGAGACATCACATTGGCACAGCGACCTCACAACACACAGGTGCAGCCGAGCTTGATTAAGGCACACACAAAAACTATATACTCACTCAACCATGCACAAAAAGGATTTGAGAGTAAATATCTAGGACAGACAGGTTGGAGGACAAATGTGTTATTAGTTTATTGGTCTTTAACATGTGCTGAGAGAGATTTCTATAAACATTGTTCTGTGTTACGGAATATTTAAGTTAGGGTTGTGGTGAGTTTATTGTGATAATCAGCTGTCTTTAAACACACTGTTGCTGATGTGATGTAAATCAACATGATGAGTTGGTGGTACTAGGATCTGCCACACCCTGGTTTCTAGAGGATGGTCATAGTGTGTGTGTGTGTGTGTGTGTGTGTGTGTGCGTGCTATCAAATAGGATTGTAATCAAGCACCAAGCTGTCCTGACATGAAATGGCCACTTACGATCTTGAAGACACGCTCACTCTGACAGCTTACATTATAATTCATGAGGTGGATGCTAGTCTCCTCCACACACACAAACACACTCTCACACACACACACACACACACACACACACACACTTCCTGCGTTATTGCTGCAGATAGTTTTCATCACAGCGCAAACAACATTATCAGTTGATCTGCTCTGTTGGTGATGTGAAATACTCCAGTTGTATCTGTGGAGTGGTCTATCAACTTTTAAACAGGTAAATAATATGCACTGCTGTGGTATTGATTTTCATAGCAAAACGTTGATTTGATGTGTAAGATTGCTAGCAGATGCTAATCTTGAATTGATATAAACAGGAAATGATCTCAAACCTGCAAGCCTACTTTCTAGCCATGCTATCGGCAGGGCTCTATAGGGATGACTATGTCTTTCAGTCGTAAATGTGGACTGCCATGAAACATTAATTTTCTCCTCAGGATGATTTGTAACAACGTTGCTTTAACCCTTGATTTACCATCTAGTGCCATCATCAGGTCAAAATTGTAATTTGTCCAATACTTTGGATTATGATCAAATACACACAAAACTAATCACATTCCCATCACGGTTCAAGTCATGCGCACAGCAATGACAGAAGAAGTCGTTGGCAATAAAAATCAGGCCTCGACCACCTCCAACAATGCTCACTAAATAACTAAAAAGAAAAGAAAAACACGGAAGTTAAAGCAAATTCTGAATCTAAGACAACATAAATAGTGCAAGTTAAGATGTAGGGCTACAATCAGCGGCAGCTACTTTGTGTTTAAAGGTAATTAGCTAATTTTAGCATGCTAACATGCTAAACTAAGATGGGGAACATGGTAATCAACATGTTAGCATTGTAAGCATGCTGATGTTAGTTTTAACTCAAAGCACTGCCATGCTGATGTACAGCCTCACAGAGCTGCTAGCATGGCTTTAGACCAGTCTTGTTGCCATGAATCTCTCAGAAGCAAGGATGCATTGCAGGAGGTACTTTACTGTGAAGCAGCTGCAGACATGCAACATAAACAATTGATGATTGCTAACCAATGTTTGAGTGGATTTTTTAAAATATTTTTGTATGTTTGTCGTCCAACTACAAATACATTCTGAACATGTAAATGATTTTAATGGATTCAAATTTAAGCTGAAAATAAATTGAAAGTTACTTTTTGTATACACTGCAAACACAAACTAAAGCTGCCTTTACACAAGAACCAAGTAAGTTTCCCCCACCTATGTGGCAGACCTGATCTATTTGTGACTGTGAAGAGGGAAAAAGTTAGACACCGTGATGTTGCCTTTCAATGTAGTCAGACATATGAGAGCATCAGATTTGTGCCACAAAGGGTATAAAAATAATCAGAAATTCTGTGTGTATAAACGGAGCCTCAGATGTAGAAGCCAACACTGGTATGTGAGGTTTTCAACAGCAACATAGCGCATCAACAGTGACAAGAAAAAACCAACACCCACTAAACAACCTTAGAACATTTCTGTTCGTTTGGTTGTCCTCTCCTTTTTCTCTCCCCTTTGCTGTCTGCGTTTCCTTTACTGACTCTGTATGACAAAGAGGAACACTGCTGTCTGAAAGGAGAAGCCTGTGTTTCACAGGGATGTTTTTGTGTGCGTGTTGGCCTCTCAGGGGCATGTAAATTTGAGAAGTGAAAATGCACTTTGGTCCACAAGCTTATTAATGCATGCATCTCCCAGTGCCACATCCATCTGGGGGGAAGTCCAGGTCAAATTCACACAGATTATGTCTGTTTTGAGGGTTAGAAAAACTTGTTTGCATCAGTGTCTGTTTTCCCTCTTGGTTTAGGAATCTCTGAGGTTTTAATTTGCAATATGTACTGTCCCAAAAAAACGTAATTGTTCCACAGCTGTACAGAATTATTATTTTTTTTAATGTTATCCTTCCTTTGCAGTGAGAATGAGTTCCATGGGTTTGTGCCTTGCTGGAATAGAGAGCTGGATAACGTCTGCGCTATGAATAGTCATCTCCAATCTGACCTCACAAGACCAAGCACATTATGGTGTGTTGTTCACACACATTCACACGCGCACAAAATTGAACTGAAAACATGGTTAAAAAAAAACTTGATCCAGTTCTTCCGGACACGGAGTCCACAGAGTGCCAGACATCGCCAGCGGGCTCAAGAAAACAGTGGTGTGTGTGTCTGTCAGTTGGCTGTTCTTTCTATGTTTATGTGCATCTATGTGTGTGGGAGTGTTTGAAGGAACCAGAAGTGACTTGAATATGTACTGTGAGCAAGTATGTATGCACACAGAATGTGTAGTGATGAGTTCGGTAATTAATATCACTACCAGTTAATTTACCTGCCTCAGAGAAAGTTACCGCATGATCAGCGACAGGGACGTTATTCGCATTACCGGTTGATCAAACGTTTCATACTAATAGCAGCGATAGGTGATTGGAAAGTTATGTAAGTACACCAGAAGTTTATGTAAATAACACTTGCCTGCTGGCTTCTGCTCTCTGCTGTTGTTGTTGCGCTGTAAGACAAGTGCGCGAGGGAATGTCACAATACAAACACGAAAGAAGAAGCAAAAAATATTTATTAATTTAACTTTTTTTTTTAGTAAGTGCTGTAGTATAACTAGCAGGAGACAAGTAATAATTGAGGTAAGTTTGGAGACATTACCCTATTTAATCATTAAATTAATAAATATTTTTGTTTTATCTCTTTTCGGTGTAGTAATTTGTAGACGGCCCTAAGCACTCGTCTAACTGCAGGTAGCAGCAGCAACAGAGAGCAGAAGAGAGCAGGCAAGTGTTCATAAACTTCTGGTGTACTTACAAACTTTCCAATCCTTCGTTTTATGAGTACATAACCTATATGTACTAGTGTAGAAGTTTGGTATCATTTCGGGCATCATTAGTGGGGTCATTTACGAGATACAAACGTGGGTCCATTAGCCCCTGCGCTAAGCTATTCAGCTGATAATGCTACTCTAGCTAACTCTCCCAATGTTAGACCCAGGTGAAAAAAGCTTCTGGGGGGGTGTATGGCTCGAGGTCATGGTGCAAAGGACCCTAGGGTGAAATTACTCCGAACCATCACTTTAAAGGAAAATTCTCTTTTTCTTTACCTGGGTGCAATTTTTATTCTGGTCATTATTTGTATCAGGTATGGTAACATTATATCACAATATAACATGTTTTCTGATCATTTCATAAATAGTCTATATGAAATATCCACATGGTAAACATGTTTGTATACTTCTGTGTGTATTTAGTGCAAAAGGAACAGTTATAAGTGAAATTATACAGACAATATATATATATATATATATATATATTTTTTTTTTTTTTCAGCTATACACTGACTATATTTACATGCATGCACACAAATATTGTGATGTAAAAATGTGTATTAGATTTTGCAGACTTCCTGGTTCAACACCTCAATTGTACTTAGCATAATTCTGCATACAGAAATTCTTTTTCTGAATTATATTAAGTACAAGGACACATAACTATATGCAATTATTTCTCCTTTCATCCATCTACTCTGCTATTACTTTCCCTGTCTGCAGTCTTTGTCGGGCACATGCTTAGTGTAAAAAGCTGATTAGACAGCCAGTTAGCCAGATATGTGGCCAAGAAATCTACGTTTCCAGGAGAAATCTAGCTGGGGAAATCAGGTTTATCTAATCCCATACCCAGATTACAGAATCCAGGTGTCTCGTTTACATGACATTTAAGAAATCACCTTACTGGAGAAAGCCGACTGCAACCCGGTTACTTAAAGACCAGTGTGTAACATGTTTAGTTGTTCATAATCAAAATCTGTGTTGCCCGTTCACAAACTCGTCCTTTTTCATGAATATTTACCACCACCATCAATTCCAAGTATTCCTTGTGGCTTGAAATTTTACATTTGCATTCGCATGAACTGGGGTAGACGCTCCATATTCATGCTCCATCTTGAAATACGTTAGCCGGTAAGGGACATACAGGACATACTGCTCCACCTTTCGCGTTTTTGCTGTCACGTGATAAACTCACAGGTGCTGCTAATGCTGCTAATGGGTATCGTAGCTTCCCGGCCCCGGCAAGTTTAAAGAAGGAAACATGGAGGACCACACGTATTCAAAATCCAAATGTCAGGAACAGGAGTCTTCTTCTTCTTCTTCGCCCAGAAAAAGAAAAAGGATATTGAAAAGAGCAAGAGACCGGCTTTTTGAAGCGTGAAGGCTACCGTAGCTGTAATACGTACTTTGAACTGCGTGGTACGAGAGAGTTGATATATGATCTCAACGCTAGATGGGAGAAATTCCCACACATTGGACCTTTAAGTGCATGTTAATGTAAATTATTTTAACTGACATTTTGGGTATGCTCAGCAACGGTTTCACCTCTTAGGAAGCGATTTGAATAATATGGTTTGGGGTTTGCTTACAGCCCGTGTGATTGTTTTATCGTGTTCATTGCCAGCTCAGGATGCCCAGGAATTTTATTCATATTAGATGACTCAGCCGGGCAAATGCAAAACCAGCATTCAGTAGCAATGCAGGAAATATTGTGCCCTTTATGTAGCAAGACTAAGACCCCATTTATACCTCGTAGTGAATTGCAATCTGCAATGTTGATACAATATGGGCTAGATTCAATATGCAAATTTGTTACTTGTCAATGAACATGGCACGTCCCAGGTTGAGGAAAGCAACGCTGCTGTACGGGCTTCACTTCATTTTCATTCAGGGTTTTGCCGAATCGGCCAATAACACCATTCTGTCTTTACCTGTTTGCCTATACACATGGATCCACGCTTATGTAAAGTCACAAAACAGTATGATATACAGTACAGTACAATGTATAACCTAGTCTATGAGTGTTTGTGAAAATATCTGTTTCTTTGTGCCACATACACTCACGAGAGATAGAGAGAGTGAACAAAAGCAGCAGCTTGTGCTCGGAGACAGGTGCACTCATCTTCAAGACACTTCCCTCTCTCTAATATCTACATCTGCATCTCTTCCTTCCTTCCTCGCCTCCCTCCTTCCTTAACGCTCTCTCTGCAGTGTTCAGGTGGGATGGTGACGCATCGGCTCAAGCAGGCTTCTTATTAGCTGAGCGCTAACAGGCAGCCTGTGTTCCCGTGGAGGCTGAATGCTGCTGAGTCATCCTGTACAAGCTGAACAGTGTGAGTCTTCAGTCTTCTGCCTGACCCACACACACACACACACACACACACACACAGGCAGATAAAATACACTCACCTGCACATACTCTTAAACTTCTGACTGGCTGGATGAGAGTTTTACAGTGTAGGTGCATCAGGCTCAGTGTGTGTGTGTGTGTGTGTGTGTGTGTGTGTGTGTGTGTGTGTGTGTGTGTGTGTGTGTGTGTGTGTGTGTGTGTGTGTGTGTGTGTGTGTGTGTGTGTGTGTGTGTGTGTGTGTGGGAGTGCCATACAGAGAAGAAGGATTTTACATGTAACTGCTGCAGCTAACCTCCAGCTCTCTTTCTCTCCATCACCTGTGCAGCTCATTAAAACAGCAGCATGAGACCAGAATTGTTGACAGATCTTCTCTTCACCCCATCAGTCTGCCTCTTTAGTCTACATTGCCTGATTACACCAACACTGAGTTTGAAACATGCCATACAGTAATGGATCGCTCTGCTGAAAGACCAATCACTGTTCTCATCAATCACAACCTCCTCATCCTGAGTAATTTTATGAATTGTTTGTTTTTCATGGCAACCGCTTTTCGTTTTTCTGCAGATTAAGAAATTGCATATTTGATTTGGTGCTGTCAAGAACCACATTTTTCACATGGAAATGAGTTTTACACCTGGAAAACTGAAGCCTTAGTGAAGCTGTCCCTCTGTTTGGTGAAACTATGTAGCTCAGTGAATCAGACACTAAATGGGAGATTTAAAAGTACACATTTTTATTAGTTTGTTAGCAGCTGCTTCCACTTTTAAGCCATCAGACTCTTTGTTGAAAGGAGGAAAACTGAATCAAAAAAGTTATGAATGACCAAAAGCCTACAGATCATTTAGAGTATTTCCAACTGCTGAACAGACTTGACCCTTCGCTAAGCCAGCCTCCCTTTGTTTCTGTTACACCGCAAGATTTCTGCTCTCGCACGGCACATATGCAATTTACGAGTTAACGATAACAGTGGCAGATTTACACCACTCAAATTTTTTTTTGTTATTTTAAAACAATGGATATCTGACTTCAGGCAGAAGTAGACAAAAGCAGACCTCTCACTTCTAGCCGACCGTTGATTTAGTCGGTTGAAAGACAACTGATGCTAACTGTTGCAGCTAGCTAGCAAATGAATGCTAGATCAATAACGTGTAATCCCACAAAATAAAGTTGTTAACTAATGGAAGTAACACACACAGTCTGTATTAAGGCACTGACTTTACTGAGCTTTTACTAAGTAGTAAGTAAGTAAGTAGCTTACGCACAAGAGCAGAAACATCAATTTCTTACAATTTTCAGTTTTTAAAGAGTAAAACCTTGAAACTCTTTGTATACCCCAATGCACACTATGGGCATTTGACATGTGGAGAAAAACATAAATAATTGTATATTATATTTATTTTGTTGCTTTTTTTTAAATGAGACAAGATGAGGCTGCAAATTTGCAAGCTACAGACGTTTTCAGTGTTAGCAAGGTTGGCTGCTCTGCTCTGAGTTTACACTGCTACTGTATATCACAGAGGGAGTTTATTTCTGATGTTCTCACACTTTCACTAAATTTTCCCCTATATACTGGGGGGGAAAAAAATTGTTTCTTCAGCTGACAGAATACTAACTTTATACTGTTAGTCTTGGGTTGTGCACACTGGGTCCAGTCCATGAACTTATCTGAAAAACATCCATCAATATCCCTTTCCATGCTATAAAAGTTTGTATCCATTAACAAAAATGAATGACAGTGTGCGGAGGAGAGAAATAAAGAAAAGTTGTGTGGGGTCAAACTACCGGCTGAGTTTATGTGCATGAGAGATAGAGGCGAAGCAGGGGATGGCTGGACAGAGGGAGTGAAAAAAAGATCGAAAGAGCGAGTGAGAGTAACAGTAAACAGTCAAATGATCGATGAACGCCTGACGTGACTCAGCTCTCGGTTGCAGGCCAGCATTTCCATGACTGGCGAGCCGCCTGCACGACGGAGACAAACGACCCGGCAATGAAGGGAAATGAGGATTTTATCACCCTTTTCCCTCTCACACCGTTGCAGGCCCACGCTCTCCAGATTGCTTATGTGTGTGTGTGTGTGTGTGTGTGTGTGTGTTGTTCTGCACTGGGAAGTTAACCAAATGTGTGTCCCGTGTTCCTGACAGGCTGGCTTATGGTCGTACGCTGGCCCAAGGGTGCAGTTTAGAAAAATCACTCACTCAGTTGGAGACTTGTGGAGAAATGCCCAAGGTTTGGAACACCTATATGTTACCTGGGATCCTGTTTGTGTGTGTGTGTGTGTGTGTGTGTGTGTGTGTGTGTGTGTGTGTGTGTGTGTGTGTGTGTGTGTGTGTGTGTGTGTGTGTGTGTGTGTGTGTGTGTGTGTGTGTGTATGCAAGGGAGTGTGTTTAAAAGGACATTTATCTCATCCTCAGATATAATTACTCTGCCCCATGGTGGGTGGGGGGGGAGGGGGGGGGGTTATCCAGCTCTCTCTCCTGTCTCTCAAACCCCTCTATCCCTCCCTCTTTCTCTCTTACCTTCTCTTTCATATCCGCGAGCTAAGAAAGCCGATCTCACTCTGCCAGCTTCGGAAGTCATTATGGGATTACCTCATTCCCAGAGTATGGATCTCTTCTCTTGGAGCCCATGAAGGGGGCTCACCCGTTCTTCGCTTCCCCCAAAACGGCTCACTCTAGCTGGGGTAATCAACCAGCAGCACTCCTTCTTCCAGCCTGGAGCTCCACCTTGGGGCAAATCACCTCTCGCTTCTCACTTCTCACTTTATCCAAAATATTAATCCTCACAAAATTTACTCAAGAAATAGAATTTATCATGTACAATTATTCTGGATTCAGGAGAAATGTTATTACAGTAGGAGGGTTATGAAAAACCTTGGTGTTTTTGTTTTAATCTCAACTGTGTAGAGTAATGTAGCTGCTGGAGGGGACGAACAAGCAAGCAGCTTTTGTAATGGTAATAACCGTGTTCTCAGAGACCTGACAGGAATGCACAGCCTGAGGTGAAAAAGTGTTATATTATCACTTCCTGTTTGTGAATCCCTCGCCCCCAATGGGCTGTTGGGTAATGACAGCTGCCATCATATCAACAACTCTCTCTCTTACTCTGGGGGCAAGATTAACAGTTGAAAGCAAACCAGTTTGTTCTGAAGGGAGAAGTTAATTGAACAGGCTTCGGAGATATTTGTAATGCTCCTCACCTCAACTCACCTGCGGTTTATCACACAACAAATACACATGCGAGGCCTTTCAGACCTAACACAGTAAACGGCAGATACATCACGTTACATGTAATTTAGCTGATGCTTTTATCCAAAGCGACTTACAATTGCTATATATGTCAGAGGTCGCACGCCTCTGGAGCAACTAGGGGTTATGTGTCTTGGGACACATTGGCTGATGTATCGCAGTGTGAATCGAACCCAGGTCTCCCACGCCAAAGGCATGTGTCATATCCACTGCGCCATCACCGCCTGAGATACACTGCTGTGCTATGCTGTACAATGATAAATGTCACATTCTAGACTAGCCAGCCTCAAATAAAGGAGGGGAAAGGCATTAAAAGTTATGAATTTGTTGTGTCACACAATGTGTCTGTTGATGGAATAGTTCAAGGATTTCTCAGGCCACCAGGCACCATTTTATGAGCGTGCGGTATAGAGAAATCACGTTCACTAGGCCCTTTCTATTCTTTACTGTCTCCACCACTGTGCAGCTGTCTTCAGCCTTGCTCCGGGGCATGATAACCATGTGTCGGTGCCACACACACACACACACACACACTTATGCACCCCCCCATACACACAATGTTATCTTCAGAGTCACAAGTTAGTGTTTTTCTAAATTGGGCCATGTGGCAGCCTCCTGTTACAAAGAAGCCACACATATTTTGGTGCAGGCTGGGCATTTATCTAGCATAATGTGATTATGCTGACGTGCCCTCGCTCTCAGTGGCGGCGGGTCAGGGTGGGCCACATGGTTTGGGGTCGGCCCCTCCCCTGGGCCCTGTTTTTACTCACAGCAGAGCTGGCTCTTTTTTGTTCACGTTGCTTGTCAGGGGAGCCAGGCTGATCACAAGTGACGACTCCTGGTTAAAGTGCCGCTACTTGTCCTTTCTTCTTTCCTGTTTGTCTTTGTCTTTATGTCACTGCCTGCACCATCAGAAAATCTATATCAGATACTACTGCCTTAGAGCCACTATTTACAGTAGCGTCTTTTAAATTAGTCTGAGGTCATACTGTTTTGTTAGTAGAAAAATTGAATGATCCTGGTGAAAATGGGTGCAGTCTATGTCCAGTGTCCCCGAAGTGAATCGAATGGAGGGGAAATTAGCAGCGTGCACTGCTGTCTGCCACATTCATTTGATTTGATTAAACAGCTTTAAGTAACACAAGAAAATGTGCAAAATTTGCTCATTCCAATCCAGTAGAAAAACAGGATACAAAATCCCTGCAAATGTTTATTAATTATGTCCATTCCACCAGATGACTGACAACTTGTTTGCCTCATTATAACGTTATCTGTAACCAGTGCCGGGTGGAATTAATAAGCTAACTTCGTTAGTTAGCTAACTAACATTAACGTTAGCCAGGGGCCACAGTAGGGGCTGCTTGCTCCCTCCACTTTTTTGCGTAGACACAGCATTGACAGACCCGGAGATGGACAGTCGGTTTAGCCATCTCCCGATGTCCGCTTGAGGCCTTTCAGATTTAGTCCCATTTTGACCAATGTGTGTATATAGTCCATCTTTAATTTTCCTTCCGGCTCAATTTTTCATCACTTCCATCCTTATATAGCAGTTGGTGTTCCTCCCTTACCTCTTCTTTATCACTCTCCCTCTTCAACTTCCTCTATCTGACCCTATTCCTTTCCTTGAGTTCCTCTCAGCAGACTCTACAGGGAGCCTGCAAGCCCATTTTCAGAGTTATGGCTCTATCCAGCCTAGTGTTACAACTCTTTTAACCACAAATGTTTCTTGAGCGACAGTCTAAGAGATGAGAAATTGCTATTCAGATTGCTTTTTAAGATTGGCCAGGGGAGACAGAGGAGCCAATCTGAGCTGGCTGAGAGTTTAAATACCCCACCCAAATTTAGCTTTGTGAAACGACAGGCTACCCTCAACTTCAATAGCAATTTCCATCTGCAGAGATAGCTCTGGTGAGGAGCAAAGAAAGGTTGTTGGTTCAACTCCCTTGTGAAAGAAGAGTAGCAATAAGTTGCTCTTAAGGGAGTGGGTGTATGCGCTGCAACAGGAGACACATGGAGCTTATCCTATACCTCTGCATCACTGTTGTTTACCGTATCGAGACCCAAAGATCACCAGATTCCCCCATCTTTCCTTTTCTCTGTCACTCTGTCTTTCTCCTCTCCTCCTCCTTCCCATCCCCCTCTGCTGCTCTCTGCTCGCCGCTGTGGTGGGTTCAGTTCTTGACAAGGCCCCACATCCTGCTAGTTGCTAAATGAATAATACATGCATGTTCTAGCAGTGCCGTTAGACAGCGCGAGAGAGAGAGAAAAAGAGAGACAAAGAGAGCACATGAGGGATGCTGTGTGTGTTTGTTGGTGTGTGAGTCTTGAAGCCCCTTATGGAAAAGGCCTACGCTGTCACCGAACTTTAGATCCAGTCTATATACAGCGTGTACAAGAAGGGAAATGTCTGCATTCGACAATCTCCTGTCAGAACTCGCTCTTCTTTCTTTCAGTCCTTCAGCAGAGATGTGAACCAGAGGTTGTTGGTGCAATTCCCATTTGGGTGAAAGAGAGCCAATGCAGTCCTTAGGAAAATGATTGAGAACATAATATCAGTGGGATTTGAAGAGCTTTGATTTCCAATGCTCTATGTGTGTGTTTGTGTGTTAGCAATATAGCAGTTAGGTCTCATCATTTATTCCAAGCAACACTAGTTCCCTTTAACCCAGCAGAACGAGGGTTGCCCTACTTTTTATCAGCTCCTCTCATTCAGTTTTGACGAAGATCAAAGCAGTATGCCAGCAGCCAGCGGAGCATGCATGCATTATCAATCATGTCTGTGGCTTTTTGTTGTACAGGAAAAATATTGCAGAACACAGATCAAAAGGAAAAGGTCATCAAAGGCATAAAAAAAAAATCATATAGATGCAGGGTAGTAGATTTAGACACATACAAAGGCAGAGGGCACAAACAAATCCAAAATCTTTTAGCTGCATGCACTATTATGTAGGTGTGGTGTGTATGTGCGAAACAAAGAAATAGGCGTGAACAAAAAACATTTTGACATCCTCTGACCCTGAAATTAGGTGTGCAACTGTGTGCTTTACAGTTCAGAGAGCTTGTTATTTCTCTTCTCGCTCTCGCGCTCTCTCTTCTAAAGACTAGAGATTTGTGGTATAACCACGGCACTTTATCTCAAAGGACACACGCAGAGTCAAATGATTCACCTCTCGCTCTGAACTATTTCCACTGTTATTAAGAAAAAAACAGAGCAAATGAATGGGAGCAGCAAGGGTCTGTGGGCTAAGTCGAGTTAGTGTAAGCAAGTGAGCCAGACTTGTTTTTGAGACGACATCTGTAAAAAAAAAAAAATTTGGAGTTTGGAGACAGTGTTTAACCAGGTATGAAGTGCAGTCTCAGCAGTTTCCTAGCGCTCTGGGTACAATGGAAGTTCCGGCACCTGAGACGGCAAGCTGCCGATTGATGCGCCATGACTTCATGCTTCTCACACCGACAGGCAGCTCAGGAATCTGTCTAACCAGCTCTGCAGCAGACGCACACAAACTGGCACAGACACTTTGATTCTGGGCAGAGTTCCTGTGACGGCAGCCGTGCCATAGGCAGCGCCTTTAACCTTGACACACACTGCACAGGACCCCAGATGTATGACTGCTGTTTGTCTCTCTAATTTTCTGCCAGCCACCCCACGCACACCAACATTCACACACTCCATACTGTAACACGTCATGCTGTAAAAGGGGGGAGGGATCGAAAACCCTCATTTAAAGAACTCACTCCAACCAGTTAGAGAGGAGAAAGGGAGACTTCTCCCCCCATTTATTTCTTATTAAAATCCAATTTCTTTTTTTTTTATAAAAAAAAAAAAAAAAATTAAAAAAAAAAAAAAAACCTCAGAACCAATGTAAATAAATTCTGTAACACAATCTGTATTATGTTATACTGTAGGAGTGATTTCTTAGTTTCAGTGGATGTTTTGATGCTTTTGCTGTTAAGATTGTAGCTGTCATGATTCCAAATGGACTAAAGAGCTGTTCAATATTTAAACTTTTTGAGAACCACCTTTCAAGCTTTTAGGGGGAGTATGTGATCTTGTGATATTTCCTTAAATATTTTGCCACAGATCTACTGGTAACAAAAGAAGTAATGTTCCCAGATGGAGAGCACCAAATGTTCTGATGTTCTTTTGCAGTATTCTTCAAAAACATATCTGGCCTCTGCCTATCTCAGCGGCAAAAAAATCTGCCATTTGATATAAAATATCGTGTCCGCCTTTGAAGTTATCTTTGTGGCGCTTAACATGTCAGCGATTCAGCCAGGGGGATAAACAGTCATTCAACTCCAGGATCAGTTTCAGAATACAACATTTAGACAGTCAGTGTAACAAACACAGAACGCTCTTCTTCTGTTGTGTAGTGATTTTCCACGTTGCTGTTTTCCTCCAGCAATGTGGCCACCCATGGTTAGAAGAAATAATGTGCATCGTGTATATGAAACTTATATGTGTGTGTGTGCTCTGAAAACCACTAATTTACACAGACAACTGAACCTATGAAGGTTGTTGTTTGAATGTGTGAATATTTGTGAAAGGTGTGTGAAAGACTAAAATAAAATATTTGGCATATAACCATCACCTAAAAAAAATGCTTCCCTAAAAGTGTTGGTATACCTGGATACGATGATGCAGCACAAACCTTTCATGTGTTTTATACCGAATAAATACAGACCATGATGCAGCGGGGGCTGGAGTGTGAAGGCCGACAAGTTCGGCCAGCGAGCCAAGGTCGTAAAAAATGTAAGGCTTTACTTGCATGTGAACTGGACAAATGTTGTTTCCATAGCAACTGTACTGACAGCTTAGAGAGACTGTGTGTATGTGTGCATTTGTCATAATGGCTGCCAGGCTATATTATCTCTATATAATGTAAGTAATACTAATAGTGTAATAGTTTTGGTGTTATTTACCCAAGTTTTAAGATTAATTGGTTTTATGTTGTTGATGCCCAAAGCATCGAAAAAGTCAAAAGGTTTTCTCTTTCCATAAACAATGTTTTGGATAATTCACAGACCTCACAGTTGACGTCTTCAGGTTTTTAAGCAATTCCTACTTAGTGAATAGCACATCAAAGCAAAGCCATCCACATAGGTCAGGCTGTTGCCAGACTGTTCATAGTTATACCTACGAAAAGTAATGCACTATTTCTTTCGTATATATTAGGGCTGTCAAAATTAACGCGTTAATTTTTGCGTTAATTTTGTAATATTTAACTCGTTAAAAAAAAATTACGAAATTAACGCAGCTGTGTTTGTTTACTTCATGTGGCGGCTGAGAAACGTAATACGTCTACATAACAGCAGGCGGCGCTACTCTGTATTGTTGCCCAAGTAATGAAAACTGGCATCTGATTGGACGAACGCATCACATGGGTATGTTTTCTCCGGTTATTGAGAGCCAGACTGTCATGGCGGCCATTCAGAATACGATCTCATATAGTACTAAAATAGTTCACTGAAACATGTTTCTGAAAACATTTTAAGCGAGAAATAGGCCTTGCAGTTGCTGAATCTGTCTTCATTTCAGCTCAGCAAAGGTCAGTTTAGAAGATTTTCGTCAGATTTTGAGAGATTAGTCACCTCATTCCGCTCGCCATTTCCGGCTCTCAAGTCAGACAGTTTCTAGCCGTTTCCAGCAGCCTTCAGCAGGACTAAGCCAAATTGTTGCTGCTGTTGTTCTGAAAGATATTAAACATTCTGAACTTAGCAGAACCTTTCCTTGTTTGTTTTTTTCTTCATATTTGCAAAGTTAAGTGATTTAGCATTTAAATATCCATTATTACAAGCTTCAGTCCCAATTTAAAAAAGCGATTAATCGCGATTAATTACAGCAAAATGTGCAATTAATTAGTTAATTTATTTTAATCGATTGACAGCCCTAGTATATATATAACCCACGTAAGTGAGCCAGGACGTGCAGGGCTGAAACACAACAAAACAAACACAGGACTTTCACCCAGGAGACCGCTGTTCGTGTCTGTGTCCCCTGTGAAAGCAAAAGTCAATGATTATTTTAACTTACTTTTGTTACATAACTTACGTACCTAACTAACAACAAGATACAGGTTATGTAACAAATGTTCTTATTTTAAACCCAACCATCATCTTTTCCTAAACTTAAAGATGCAGTAGGTTAGCCTTATAAAACTAACTTTCTGTCATATTTGCTGAAACTGACCAGAGGTGTCAAAAGTATTCACATTCATTACTCAAGTAGAAGTATAGATACTAGGGTTTGAAAAGACTTCTGTAGAAGTTGAAGTATCAACTCAAGCTTTTTACTTAAGTAAAAGTGTAAAAGTACTGGTTTCAAAACTACTTAAAGTATAAAAGTAAACGTAATGTAAAGGGGAAAAAATGCCAAAAAGTACAAAAGCTTAGCCCGCCCAACAGGGGCCTATAGTGCACTAACCCACCTCCACAAAAAACATTTTTCTAAAGGCCATAATGACTATAATAATGTTATATTAAAATCATACGTGCAAACTCAGAAGGGCTGAAAAGGTGACACATCTCTTCTGTGTTTATCAGACAACGGCAGCTACAGTCTGGTGTTACAGTCCTCTCCAGTGAAATACAGACACACTTTTACACCGTTTTGCTGTCAGCATTGTAACCTTGTTTACTCCAGCTGCTAGCTAACGGTAGGCTAACGTTACCTGCTGCCGAGTGTAGCGTTAACTAGCGTCCCATGCGGCGATGTTTCAGTTCCCTCTAATGTCCGTTTTCGGAGCATCAGAGAGAAGCGCAGGCATTTAAGTGGCACCGAAACAAGGCACCGAAATCCGCGTTGCTATTCGGTCCGGTAGATAACGGTCGTTAAGGCACTGGTGCCGTATTAGCAAACCAATAGGGTGTCGGCATGGTATATGTTTATACTTCTCATCCAACCACAATCAAATTCACTCTCTCCGGATGCCGCGATTTGTCTGGGTAGGTTTTTTTTGTGTTTGTGTTTTTTTTAAGGATGACAAGCCGGAATGAAAACAAGCCAAACTGAAATAGGAGTAACGAGGCTATTTTTAAAATGTAAGGAGTAGAAAGTACAGATAATTGCGTGAAAATGTAAGGAGTAGAAGTAAAAAGTCTGCTGTAAAATAATTACTCCAGTAAAGTATAGATACCCAAAATTTCTACTTAAGTAAGGTAACAAAGTATTTGTACTTCATTACTTGACACCTCTGAAACTGACCCTATGTTCCAGTAGAACTACATGAAGCAGCTAATTTTAAAAAAGTGCGATTTGCAAAAATCCCCCGCTCCCTGTTCATTTACACCAATCAGGGCCAGGGGGGGAGGGGGTCTAACTGCGTGTCAATCGCTGCTCATGCACACACAATAGGCTCGTTCGAGATGAGCCAGATCTGCACAGAATCGATCACCGGCGATCGCCGCCCAATGCATGCCGGTTAGATTTGTGTCCGACTTGATCCCGACTTGATCCCGACTTGATCCCGACTTGATCCCGACTTGATCCCGACTTGATCCCGACTTGCTCTGACGTCATGCACACGTGGGCAACGATAATCTCACGAGACCAAGGCGGCCGCAGTTCTGAGACGCAGGTAGCGCAGTTGCTTTTCACCAACTGCAAGAGCCAGGCGGACGCATGCGGACCCAGTGCATGCTGGGAAACGCCGGTCTCTCAGCTGATCGAACAGCTGATTGGTTCAGAATCGACTCAACATGATGTTTTATATAAACTTTTTATTGATTTGGAATCGAGGGATGATGAAATGGGATTTTAACTGCTATGTGTCTGATTTAAAAGCTTATTCTGTACAGAACACATGTTGTGTGGCTGATAGTTATGTTTAGAAGTCAGAGAGACTAAATCTGTTCAGATTACAGATCATCTACAGTCTGTTGGTAACTAAAATCAGCAACAGATCGCATGTAGAGCATTTTGACAGCTACTCTGTCATAATAAAAACAACTGGAGACTGCGTAGGAGCTGATATATGGGTCTGATAACATTTTATTAAATTGGAATCGGACCACAGTGTTCCTGTCACTTCCTGTTCAGCCTGAAGGCTGCTGGAATCAGCTGGAAAACTGTCCGACTTGAGAGCGGATTTTTGTCACCGCCCCCGGCTGCTGCCGCCTGCTCTCGTCTACTTTACAGGCGAGGCGCAGTTCATCTCGAACGAGCCTATTCATTTTACCTTGTGGGGGGAGGGGCTTAGGAGACCGTTTGGCCTCTAGCAGAAAGGGAGGGGAGGGACTGAGAAGTTATTGATGTTCAAATTCTTTGGCCAAGTCCTGGATCTTCACAATCCTACCTACAGCACCTTTAACCAAGTATTTCTGTTGCCTGAACGACTTTGCACTGCAGGAGCTTGCCAGTTGCACTGCTTGCTTGTGTCCATCTGGACATTCATAGGAAAATGCACCAAAGACAGTGCAAAACTTTTCGTAAGATATCAAATGAACCGGTACATAAGTAGACATTTTTATTGTTGAATTATTAGACTCATCATTAAGACTAAATAAATCAGTTGAGCGTGATGTGACGTTTTTTCAAAAGACACTGAAACAAGCATAATTTGCTAAGATGTACTGCAATCAAATTATTACCAAAGATTTCTCTTATTTGAACATAGAAGACAAGCTAAGCTTGTAACACATGTCTGTGTGTGTGTGTGTGTGTGTGTGTGTGTGTGTGTGTGTGTGTCTGTGTGTGTGTGTGTGTGTGTGTGTGCTATGACCCTAAATATAGGTTTAAAAGTATCAGAAGACTCAGTGCAGAGACAGGAAGACAGAGGAACTCTCCTGATTAACCATAGGGCAGACAAGCTTAAAGCTGAGAGCAGATGCCACAGCACAACCTAGCACGCTTCAGCTGGCACAGCAGCTCAGAACCTACACGAGTAGCATGCCACAGTAGCATGTGAAGGCATACTGCCGCATGACAACCTCCTGCCATTAAATATGCTTCAGCACAAAGGAGAGTGGATGTATTCTCCATTCTGCCCTCTCTTCTGCATCTGATTGCATCTACGCTGTTGTTTGATTCTCGTTCTCACACACACAAACCCACAGTCTCTAATTTTCCTTCCCCATCCCAAGTGCCTTCTTAATCGCTTGTTCACTCCCCTCTCTTTCGATATCCCTCTCCCTTTCTTTCTTTCTCGCCTCCTCCTCTGCCTGAGAATCTATTGAGGATTCACAACAATAGAGTTGTAGACTGGATTAAGCAATACAATGTTTGATGGAGGGGGTGTAGTGGGGAGAAATCAATGGGCAGATGTGATTTCCTAAGCCGCTAAACATCCTCTGACACGTCGACCAATTAGCTGTGTCAAATGGGGATATCTTTACTACGTGTACAAGGTCATTAGATAAGTACGTCCGTAGCACTGGAGATTTCTGCACATGTATTCAAGTGTGTGTGTGTACTAAAACAAAGGGAGGTATGAGATGGAAACATTTAACAATAAAGCTCAGCATAGTTCCTTCGTCTTGATTACCTGTCTGCGTTGCTTAATAACGTTTTGGAATTGCGCAATTTGCAGCTTGTCACACTCACTGCAATTGCATTCTGTTTAGAGAAATAAATTGAAAAAGCAATTTTGCCATCATTTCTGTGTCATACGGTGAATAAATGCAGTTAGAGAAAGCATTGCTTGGTACGTTTCAACACGCCTGCTGCTTTTCATTCCTCTTCTGTCTGCTGTCACAGGACACCTACTGCAGAAAATGAAAGACAGAATAATGTCTTTTAGTTTCTTATCTGCATTGAGACATACAATAGCAAGCAATAGCTCACATATATAACTGTGCTCTGTTCTGGTGTGCTTGGCGGGAAAGGATGCTGCTTAGCTGGGAGATGTTTCGCTTGTGCTTGTTGCTGATATGTTCATCTTGTTAAAGACATCTCACTAAATTAATAACAAATCTCTATTATATCGGTGCACCATTTAAATAATGATGATGATTGTTCATGATCATTTTCTAAATGTGAGCCAGCTTATGTATTGCTCACCTTACACTCTGAATTTCTTTGATGCTGCTGGTTAAGGCCAGTTGACCAAATTGGATGTCTTAAAGTGAAACTCCTCACATGAAACCTGGGAGCCACTGGTAGAGAGAGGGGGTTGAGGTTGTATTGTGGGTGCAGTTATTGCTGACCATTGTCTCGAGCTAAGCCATGTTGTCTGCGAATGTGGAACAGTGCCCTTGATGGAATGGCCATGGTGACACTCGCAAAACGTTTTAAGAGCAAGTGGAAGAGAATAAGTTGAAGGATTGGTGATGTTGAATTTAACGATTTAAAATTGAAATGCAATTTAATGCTAATCACAAGAATTAGCTAAGTACATAATTACAGACAGCAGTGTTCTTCTTCTCTGAAGGTAATAGGGTAGTGGTAGGTCTATATATTTGCCCCCAACATCTCAGTTGTACTATTTTGTCTGTAATATTACATACTTCTCTTTGTTTACTAAACTAGTGCAGTGGTCGTTGAAAATGTGCCTGTTTGGAACGGGCCGATTGCTTGGCCTGTGGTATTGCTGCTTGTAGAATTCTTCAAAACCAAATTGTACCCCAAAATTACTTACAGAAGGACCCCAAACCACAATGCAACTCCACTGTATAGCCTACTACTGACTTACAGTGTAGGCTACGTCTACATCAGAGACCGACATTGTACTACTGTATGTATACCTGACAGAGAATGCTGCAGATTCAGAATATAATCACAAAATATCACAATGACAATGTGGAGTAATCAGACATTAGCGTCATGGACTCAAGGCAGTGCGCTTACCCATCCGGCCCGTTATGAGAGCTAATCAGCACATCTGTGTTCATCAACCACCAGAACCGGACCGTGTGTGTGTGTGTGTGTGTGTGTGTGTGTGTGTGTGTGTGTGTGTGTGTGTGTGTGTGTGCGTGCGCGCACACGCAATGAGAGAGAGAGAGAGAGAGAGAGAGAGAGAGACGTCTTGTGTCGTTAACGTAGTGCTACTTTGCACATTTTTGTGGGTCTGAGGTGTATGTCACATTTTAGCTGCCAAAGCTCTCTGTCTCTGGTCTCTGCTCACTGCTCACTCAGTGAGCAGAGGGGGAGTGGCCAGCGACTAGAGCGGCTAGAGCAGCAAAAGCCAATGTGTGCTTCTTTTACCTATATATTTAACGATATCTTTTGCATTTCTTATTCAAACAACGTCAAACTTGGCTCGTGCCCGTAGCAAGACACCTGTCAGGTTTGAAATCCATCGGACTAACGGTTCTAGAGATATGCGCATAACACCCACATAGACAGACAGACAGACGTTCCTGCAATTTATAGATAGATAATTTATTGATTTCTTTTGGCCACTTGGGGGCAGCAGAACAAGCTGTAAACTCAGCATTGACATATTCTCATCATATAAAGCATTGACATATTCTCATCATATAAAGCATTGACATATTCTCATCATATAAGGTTAAAGGGGCTATACATGACATTCAGGGTCTAGGCCAGAATTGCTTGCACGCGGCTTTCACCTGTGACGACATGGAAGGGGGGCTGAGCTGAAATTGCGGCAGCTAGCATTGCTAGAACTGCTAACAGCACTAACAGCAACAGTGCTGACAGAGCTAACGGTGTTAGCTCACAGGGGTTAGCTCACGCTCACCGGGGGCGACCTGGGGGGCAAACCGTTGTGCGTTAGCTTTAACGACAAAGCCATCAAGCCACCGTGGGTCAGGATTCAAGGATGGATTTGAGCACCGCTGTCCCACACACTTCCAGCCCAGGGGACTGGGAGGGCCAACAGTTTCAAAGTGATGGACTCACATGAGCTCGCACGCACTAAGATGTATGTGCGGCAGGAGGCTAGATTTGACTTCGTGGTACTCTAAACATATGACTGAATGTGTTAAGTTCTCATATAAAAAGGAATAATTCCCACATTTTCTGATCAACAAGCCTTCTAAACCAGTTATGGAGATGTTGGAGACGCTTTAAAACAATAATAGAAAATTATTTGAGCTCCCACACACATTTTTCTCCTTTCATTAGATGTCAAGTCAGCCAGTGGTGAGTTGGAATCGTGGGTTGTTAATGTAGATGAACCTTTATTAAGCTTCCTACTTACCTTGTACCTTTTTTATCCTCCATATGGCACCATGCTGTATGTCATATTTGATGAAGTGCAGAGACAGCTTTGATTTTGCTCTGTGTTATTCAGCAGGAAGGCTGTTATAGCTAATGAGGATCAAGTTTATTCATGCTGTTCAAGTTATACATGGTGTAGGTTGCTGCTGCTACATTTGTTGAAGATTACATAAAGGAATAAGATCAAATATCAAGCACTCTTTAGAATATCATAACTGATCTTAGCAATTGGATGATTTTGGAAAATGTGGGAGCTTTAATTTGTAATCTTTAGTTGGATGTTGTTTATTAAAATGCTGTATATGTATTTTCTGTGACATCAGCCCTGTAACCTTAGAGGATTTCTCCACTTTCCTTATATGGCCTCTTGCACTGCATTCTTCTATGACTGATCCAACCAGGAAGTCATCAGGAAGTTGTCTGTGCTTACAGCGACAGGTTGCATTGTTTAGCATTTAAATAACTCCCTGTCCCTCTATCTCTTCTAGGAAGAAAATTGCACTGCCAGGCGCATCTTAGCATCCTAGCATATCATGTTGTTTTCCAGGTTTGAGCTGTGCTTGGCTGACTGAGTCTAGGACAGCTGTGAGTGAGGGCCATTCACTGCTCTGTCACGGGTTGAGATGGAGGCACTGAACTGAGGCCAGACATCCTGTGCTACTGCTACATGTCACCTTTTCTCTCTGTAATGGGTTGCTGTGTGGAAGACAGCTTGAAGTGAAAAGAAGATTTTTTTGTGTGTGCTTGTGTGTCCACGGAAATACTGAAAAATTCTCAGGTTAACAAATAACATCAAGCCCTCGAGCGCAATCCCACAGAAACCTCAAGGTCTTACCATCAAATAGATTATGTAAGCTCCCTCGTGTGGATTACATAAGAAACACTGAGTGGGACACTGTGTGACCCCCCCCCTCAGGAGAAGGAAAACAAGATCCTCCGAACCATAAAATGTTTTCACAAAATGTGTCATTTAAACCTGAAGTAGCTGGGTGTAACAAATGTTGAAATGATCAGAAATGATTGAGTGTTTCAGACATTTCAATTCATGTGGTATTGCTTAGAATACATCCAAGTATTCAGAAGTACTCTAAGTACATACACGTTTTATATTGTCACTTCTTTTGAGCCACAGTGACGATCTTGATAAACACAGGTTAATCTCACGAGTCTCTCAATTAAATTTGTTTCACACAATATTTAAATGATTCAATGTCCCTTCTAAGATTATTTTTTGGGCTTTTCCACATTTTTAATTTTTGACAGGACAGCTAGGTGAGAAAGGGGAGAGAGAAGGGGGAAGACATGCAGGAAATAGTCCCAGGTAGGACTCCAACCCTGGACCTCTGCGTCGAGGCATAAACCTCTCAGTATACGTGCGCCTGCTCTACCCACTGAGCCAACCCGGCCACAATGTCCCTTCTGAGTCTGCATCTTCATAAGCATACCATTGTGAAGTAAAATCATATCCCACACAGAGAGAGGAGGCAGACTGAAGCAAAATCGTGCCTGAACTACAACCCCTCTGGTGCCATGGCAACGAAGAAGTGAAAAGGGTGACTTGTGAACAGGAACCAGGTGAAAGATTTCTTTTGTGGTTGCTATTGTAATATATTTCTCAGGGCACATTTACTTATAACAAATGTTTTCTAGGCAACTTTGTTCATTCATTCACTCCATGATTAATTTTCTTTTAATTCTTTCCCCTGGTTTAAAATCAAAGCCACCTTATGTTACCTAAGGGGAAAATGAGAGCTAGAGACCACATTTTATAGTTTTTCTGTGACCTTGGGCTGTTCAATGTTGAACTAGATGGGAAAAAGCTAATTTATGCAATTGATAACCAAATGCCAGAGCTACAATGCAATGTGAGTAGTGAATGGGACACCAGCTTTGCAAACAGGAGAACTGATTTTTGTATACAACAAGTCGCTTTTAGATTATAAAACAAACCTCCTCTGACAAGTGAAACAGAGTGTGCAGACACACAGTCAGTGGCAGCTCAGGTTGGTTACTTTTAATTTCAGGAAATGTAAATGTACTGTAGATACAACTAGCTGCAGACTCTGCACAAGCATAGGCAGCCCTTCAGATAAGGATGGAAGGGTTTCCTGTGTAATGACAACACTAGACTAAGGGCACCCTGACTACTGAAGTCAGCTGTACTGACATTTGTATTGTCAACCCTAAAAGGACAGGAATACCCATCTCATTTCACCATGGCTCATGTGTATTGTGTTACGGCTGTTATTGAGCTGTTTTCCAAGGGGTCCAGTATTTCTAGTGGCACCCTAGATTAGGAATCACTTATGCTTCTGTAGTTTAAAATTGCCAAAGGGGTGTAAAACACATCCTGCATAAGCTGGCGCTCTACCCTAAAAGGCTTGCATACAGAGAAGCTTGTGCGCATCATTGAAAACTCCTGTCCACGTTTCTCAGTCTGTTACTTTGTGATTTTTTGGACAAGTAGTAATTCAAAATACAGTGAAATATGTTGTGTTATTAGCATGTTTAAAAATACATATACATATATCACATATGCAACCCTGACTGTTGTTTAGTGAAGCTGACTGTAAGACAACATAGACACAACAGTAACATCTGCAGGCGTTTTTTTTTTGTCTGTGCAGCAGCGTCCATTGTGGATTTCTTTTATCCCGAGGCCACTGGGACGCGAACAGTTCTGTCTCTCTCTACGTGGGATCTTTTGTCCTCTTCACCTTCTCAATAATTCAATGGAAAGAGGAGACGTCAGCTCTGGTATAATTACTGTGTGAGGGTGCCAAGCTTCTCTGTCAAGGGCAAGATGGGACCAAGCTTTAAAGTACTGGAGAGGGCTAAAAGACGCAGCAACAACGTGCACCGTGGCGCTGTCGATGACAAAAGCTTCAGCTGCCGGGCAGATGATGAAACTGCAGGTAATTTGTGTGTTAACCATTTTTGTTTTTCAGTAAGAACTCAACTCAGTGCCTAATCATTGCAAAGAATATATCTATTTCATGTGACAGCCCTCCTGCTATAGCAGGGCCTGCTGTGTTTCTTTCTCTGTGCTGTCTTGCAGGTTCATGGGTGGAGCGAAGTCAGCGCAACTGGGAGCACGTGGTCAGTCTCCCAGGAGTTGTTAAGATTTGCCTTTCAACCCGCTCAGTCTCCATCCTCCATCCATCCTGGTTGGCTTCGTCCTGGTTAATAGCTAGGTTTACACTTTACAACACTTTGCGTTCATCATTCACTCATCAGTCTGCTGCCACTCCTCGTTACTTCATTTAATTATGATTTTCTTATATATGTAGTAAATAAATGTTAAACCTTTTAGTTGCAAACTGTGTATCTCTTGTTTTTTTCTCGTGGCTATGTGAGCCAGGTCATGACAATTATCTATTTTACACACGGAAAAAAAAGAATCAATCGTTAGACACAGGAGTGACATTTTAATGTGTGTCTTGGGTTTAAATGTTGTTCTGCAAGTTCTCAGCGCTCAGGAGGCAACACAATTCATCACTGTTAGGCAGAGACGTGTGTGAGATCTGATTTCAGCTCTGGGCCCAGCTGAGATGACAGACCCTGTTAATATAACACCAGCCGAACCCCAAACTTCCTGCTCAGAGAAACCCTCAGCATAAGCATACCTGCCAAGATATGACTAAAACTCTAACTGTCACGAGATCTAAAACCTGGCATGGGCAAAAGCTTGGCATGAGGCCTCTGGTTTTAAAGCAGCTAGACGAAGTATAGGCAGTCATTAGAAGAAGATGTTTTGACACACTGTCTCTCCCAGGAAAAGGTCTGGACCAAAATGTATTAAGTCTCCCAGAGTAGGAGTGTCTCATTCATCCTGATGTAAAGGGCTGAGCTGATCCAAGATCAGCACTGATGATGAAACTCTTCTTATGTGTCTGAAACCATACAGAATGGTATGATTTAGAGCAAATCAGAGATTTCATTATAACCTGCTATATTCCTCACAACATTTGAGAGTACACTTAGGCACTGTTATGCCTTGAGCTAATTGCTAACATCAACACACTAACATGCACACAATGATAAAGCTACCACGCTGATATTTAGTAGATATAATGTTTACCTTGTTCACCATTTTAGTTTAGTGTGTTAGCATGCTAACATAAGCTAATTAGGACTAAACACAAAGTGCAGCTGAGACTAATGGGAATATCATTAGCTTTGCAGGTATTTGGTTGTAAAGTATTGGACAAATTAAACAGTTTGGCTCGCTGATGGCACTAGAGGTAAAGTCGGGGGATTACCAAAGCCATTAGGATTCATCCTCTGGGCACCACGAACAAATATGTACTCAATTTCATGAGAATCCATCCAATAGTTGTGGACTCCATTTACTAAAAAAGATATCTACCTGCTGGTGGTGTTGGAGGAAAATTCAGGCGTTCACCAAATTCGGTAGGTCCTGCACCTCATCTGGGGAACATGAATGTCCAAAATTCCATGAAAATGCATCCAATAGTTGTTTAGATGTTTTATAAAATCATACAAATATCCATCATATTGCACTTGCAACAGAAACACTGTTTTGCAAGATCTCAATAATAAAAGATAATAATATTTATTTATAGAGCACTTTTCAAACTCCACGTTACAAAGTGCTTCACAAAACAATAAAACAGGCCAGTGATAAAAACATCAGTTTTAAAAAAAACTAAAACAAATAAAAACTATTTGGTGTATAAACACTTGTAAAGTGTGGGTCAGAAAAGAAAAGAATAATATAAAAGACTAAAAGACAATTCAATAGGAACTAGCTTTGTGGTCATTTTTAGGCCATATAATATAATTTCAGGCCTGCACACTGAGCAGAAAAGTATGAATGCGGTTCAAAGTGAGCTAAACTTTGAAGGACATCTACGAAAGCAGCTGAGTTGTACATCTAGAAACCGCAAAGCTCCCCCTGTCTTCAATACCCTTTCTCCTTTGCTCCTCATTGTCTTCCGAATCCCATGCCCATCAAATTAAAAAAGCCAACATCAAGAGAAAGTCACGACCCAAGTTCCTGTAATTTTGATCATAATGAAATAAGTTGCGTTTAATCAAAAGGCTGATTGTGCATCTCCCTACCATGCACACTCCAAGTTGCACACATCAGAAGCCGGCACAGAAAGGCCACATTAAGTGTGTGATGGCAGCCGAGAGACAACACAAAGAGGCTGTTTCTAACTAATTAGGTTCCATTCCCTTCACCTAGATTTTAATTATGATTGGGCACTTCAAATATTTCCGCACCAAATATCTAAGGTGGCTTCTTTCAAGTTTCTTAAAATAGGTGGGAAGAGGAAGGGAAAGCAGAGCTGCTAACTAGCTTAGCATAAACTAGCCAGCATGCCTGACTTGACACAGAGCACCCTGAAAATGAATATTGTTACATTTGAAATGCCGTATGAGGTGTGCTTTCTGGCACACATGCTTCTAATCCTGTTGCTCCATTCATGGAATATATAAGTCATTATTGCTTTTTATAGCTGATACATACGTCAGAAAACTTCTGCCCCTTATAGACTCAGAAAAGCTTAATGGCAAACCTCTGTTTTCCGCTGCAATTACACAACTTAGTTTTTCATTATTAAGATCTTGGCTCTTAAATTGAGACCTCCAGCTAAAAATGTTAACACTTAATGAGGTCACAAATCTGCTGTATTTTCATGGTGGCTCTACTCTCCAGCCACATTCATAATTAGAGGAATCAGTCTTCAGGCTCACCACTCATTCGGTGAGATCCAAACTGTTAATTTTGAGATTTGTGACCAACTTCACCAGCAATTCCAAATGATTATATACCGGTCTTCTTCTTTCCACTATGACAGATTGCAGCCCAGAGGAAAACATTCAGCAGCTGAGGAGCTCCAGCGAAGACAGGTGATTCCCTTCTAATGGATGTTAATGTGGCGGACACGACTGAGAATATTCCCAGTGGTGTACACTTACAGTTAATTGATAATTGAGGTCTATGAAAAGATGCACATTAAATCATGGCCAATGAGCCTGCCTATACGGTTGCAGCAATTTAAAGAACAAGTCTCTAGAGGCTCTTAAGGTTTCCCACAACTGAAATGCACTCTGAATGAATAATTAAGGTGGAAATATTCTTAACTCATATTACCTTCTTAAGACATTACTATTGCAAACATGTAGCATATGCACAATGCTGAAATGCATGCAACACTTTCACCTCCGCCAAACTCTGGGTTGCTTTCTTGATGTCTACTTATGCTAGTGTTTAATATGTGAGTTTCCTAATGAGCCCATGTGTTGAGATGTGAGTCTGTGACTTACTGAAATTGAATGTTTTGTCACATTTAACATTAATAATCGGCGACAGGTTGCACATAAACAAATGTCTTTTTTTACTGCTCTTTGCTACCAACTGATGCCATACCATATATATTTATCCTGCACTAGAGGCAGTGAATGAACGCTTTTTAATTTACCACATACATTTAATGTTTAAAGGAAGCTTTTAAAAAAACATATTTTGAGGTCCCATATTGTAACAAGTGGGATTTAAATTTAAATTTGAAAGTATCAAAACGCTCAATACAGAGAAAGACATACAGCCCATATTCAGAAACTCTTTCTTTAAAAGTTGTGATGTTACAGCTATACTATATATAATGCATATATATTGCATTTATAAGTGCCATTAAGGTCATTCCCCGGCTGCAATGACGATGTAGAGACTCTGAAAGTTAACTGGAAGAACCGGAAACACTGACCAATCGGAGCAGACTGGGCTTTTCAGGAAGGGGGGGGGGCTTTAAGAGACAGACGCCACAATGGAGTGTTTCACAGTGAATACAGGTATATTCAGATAGATGGTATGAGAAAAATGAAGTGTTTTTTCAACAATAAAGCATGTAAACATGTTCTACTAGAAACCCAAACTACAAGTATGAACCTGAAAATGAGCATATTATGGGACCTTCAAATCATGTATAATTGTTTTTAGCAGCTATAAATTGGCCTGGGCGCTATGGTTGAAATAATTACAGTATATTAATACGGATATTTCTTCAAAATCAATGTTAGGATGTAAAACTAACACATCTAGCTTGGAATCACTATTTTAACAACATAAATATATACAATAAAAAATGCAATGTGATCATCATGATTCCACTGAATTATACCATATATATGGGTGGTGATGGCGCAGTGGATATGACACATGCCTTTGGTGATCAGGTGAATGACTAGCCTTTCAAGGAGGACATTGTGTCCTTATTAAAACAGTATGTTAAGTCAACCCCTGTACGATGAAAAAAAAAAAAAAAACACCAAACAAATGGGCTAAATCATCTTGTCACAGGAATGAAGAAAAACTAGTATTTTAGCAGGTATTTGTCCAAACTGTTCAAACATCTTATCATTGTCTTAAATCTCAACAGTGACACAGACCATATTTGGACATTTGACTGGATGTATGCTTTAGCTTGGAACAGGTATTTCAAGAAGCTTCTATCTGTCCTGGTCTGACGGCGGCGTACACAGATGGCGTGTTTCCCTAATGGCCGAAGATCCTGAGAGCTGAAATGGGATTGGAGCGACTGTACAAACAGATCAGACAAGTTTAGCAGGATGATATCCTGTAACCGTGCTACCTTAATAGTCAGCCATCTTGTTGTTAGCCAATTAATGGCTCATTACCTGTTTAGATGGAGCTGCGCCACCTCAGGTTACAAGGACACCAAACCTGCACTTCACCTACTGCCTCAAATCTGATTAGTTTCACCTAATTGGCACAGATCAGATGTTTTTTTTGTTGCTTTTGAGTAAGAAGGATTGGGTTTCATGGGCAGTGAAAGAGATGCCATTGCCTTCTGGTGATGAACAAACACTGATCATCTTTCATGTTTTGAGAATTAAAACATCAGTTTTTTGTTTGTTGATTTTTTTTTACAGCTAGTGTAGACAGAAAAGCTGCAGAATCAGTTTCTTTTATTTTGTGTATGTGGGTGCACAGCATTAATGCACACATCCTTGCTTAGTTTTATGAGTATATTTACACAGAATGTATATGTGTCTGTCTGCACATATGCAGGATAGTGTATTCTCTGTGTTTTCAAGGACACACACACACACACACACACACACACACACACACACACACACACACATAGGGACTCTTTTCTCTCTAATCAGTAAGTTCTTGTATCTCTCTGCTCACTTAAAATGTTTGTTCTTCTTGCCAAACACAGGTCCATTAATAGTGCATGAATAAAAAAAGCAAATAGAGAGCAAAACAGCAGCAAACCACCAAACAGCCATGCGTACATTTATTTAATATTCTCTGTGCTTTCAGCCCAAGCTGCTCAGCCTAGGCACTGTCTAGTCAAATCATGACAGCCAAGATTAATCTGGCTCTTTAAGAAAAAAACATCACTGAGCACTGTATGTAAAACAATGTGTGGTTGTAAACTATATGGAAAATGAGAATTGTTTTATTTAAGCATCTTGAAGATGCTGTAACTTTATCTTGACCATATTATAGTACAGCGTACAATTGGGTTCAACAGAAAGGAAGCAACTGCCCATTTTGCATGCAGTTTTATGATCCTGTTTTTCACAAGGCTAACTTTGTACTCCCTCTGACGTTTCATACTCCATGAAAATATTCCCATGAGAACTTACAGTTGGCCTGAAGTGAAACAGGACGGACGTTAACCGCACTAACTCAGAGCTAATCGATGTGTTTAAGTGTAAGATAGGGAATGGCATGGTCCATAGGCCTTTCACATGGTAATTGAGGCTAATCTCTTAGTATTACTTTGGCCAAACCAACCATTTCTAATGGCAGACAGTGGGCTTTTGAAAACTATTGAAAGCTAGGTGGTGTGATAGATTCAGGGGAAATTTCCTGGCAAGTGCTGAAATTCAGCTGCTCTTTTATTCACATAACACACACAAATGTCTTTATGTTTCTTAATCAAAAATACACATTCCCCTTACCTCTCTGAAACACACACACACACACACACACACACACACACACACACACACTCGCACACACACTCAGGGTACAAGGCCAGGTGGTGTGGTTAGTGCCAGATCTTTCTCCCTGCTCTCCAGAGTGCAATTGGTAACCTGAGCTGCCTGTTTGAATAACTCAGTTATCCCAAAAGCTTCCTCGCTGCAGAGACATCATGGAACAGTGCCCAAAACACACTTTGTCTAAGCTCCTGGTAGTCACTGACTGCGTGATGAAAATTGAAATTCAGCTTTCAAAGCCACTTTGACTGTCTTGAGATTTCTTATCATAAGAAAAGAGTAGGAATTAAAAGTTGGCTGGATAGCCTTACGGGCGCAGCTTGTATCCAAAATCTGTCATCCAAGTGTCACTCAGTGTAAGTTAGACGGTGTGATTGTGTCAGCTGGTGGGACGTGACAGCCAGGCCCGGGGCCTCCTCATTTAATTAGGAGCCTGCCTTGTTTGGGAGCTCAAAACCAAACCTGTTTCCCACCATCTTCCAGGGCATTTTCTTTTTTAAAGATTATTTTTTGGGGCTTATCCCTTTATTTTTGAAAGTGGATAGACATGAAACGGGGAGAGAGATGGGGGATGACACACAGCAGGTCGGACTCAAACCTTGCGCCGCTGCAGGATTCAGCCAACATGGGGCAAACGCTCTTATTGGTTGAGTTAGAGGTTCTATTTTAAACACTATTTACTGTAAATTTAGCTTAGATGGGTTCTGCTATAAATGTTACATGTACATCACATTGAGGCTAAACTGTGCCTGTCAGGGCTTTACTTGTGTCACTCAGCTGCAGTGCAAATATTTGTTGTCACCTCCTGCCCCCTCTCAACACCACCCTGTAAACCCTGCACACTATCCTTTTGCTGTTGTCCAATTATTATGGAACCGCATCTTCTGTCCAAACCTTGAGTCAGAAAGGTTCTTTAAAATGTATAGTGGTCATGATGACAATTAAAATAATGATGATTTTAATACTTATGCTTATGATTTGTTGTATTTGTTGGAGTGGTAATAGACATTAACATCGTCTATGATTCTGTTTTATTCCCACTTTTGAGTTTGGCCCCAAGCTTGAGTTGAGTAGCAAATTAATACTCTATTTTAAAGAGAACTGTTTAACTTACCATACTTATATGGTACAGTGTAGACATTATGATGATGGACGCTTATGCAAAATCAAATGATTACTTCTGGGAGTATTTTTTACAGTGAATGTGAAAATTAAATAATAATAAAAAAAAACGGTGTTCTACATTAAAATGTGGCACAGAACGAGTTTTGATTTTGCATGCATTCAAAAAAATATCTTTCCTGAATTCCTGTATTTTACCAATTTCTCTATGACAGAAAGTAATACGAGTAATCCGTGCAATATACACACGTTATAGGGACAAAAAAGTGCTTCATGTAATTTAAAAAAAAAGTTTTTTACTGTAAACAAAAGTTAAAACTGACATGAATTGATTAAAATACGACAGAGAACATGACATTAAATTACTATTAAATATAAAATATAAGAATATATTAATGAAGTAAAATAAAGTTAAATTGGGCACAACATAAAATAAGTAATTTTGTAAAAGTGTGGGGAAGGCGAATTGTTGAAATAACAATGTAACGTCAAGGCTCACACATGTCCCTGTCACACCAGGACTCGGCCCGGAGCGCCCTCTATGGGCTCGAAGCGGCACTGCAGCAGCAGAGCGCCTCCTCCCTCCTCCTGGAGCCGGAGTTGCATTCCTGTCCTCTCCATTCACACGCAGGGAGCCGCCGGAGAGAGAGAGCACCGCCGCTCCGTGACCAGAGTGGAATGTCCCTAAGTTTTGGAATTTAAAAACATGGCGAGGATATCTAACCTACGGATCACTTGAACCTGTAAGTACCGTTAAAACTCCGTGCAAGCCTTTTTTTTTTTTTCTTCGTGTGGAATGAACGGGTTTTGGTGGAGCCGGCTGAAATATTTAGGTTACATTTTTTTTTCTCTCTCTCTGCATTGCTCCGTGTGGTGAGTTGGTCGTTGTGTTTCCCCCCCCCGCTTCTCCCCATGCCTTCTCCGCTCTCTCGGCGTCTGGTTTCTCCACGAGTTTGAAGAGCTTGAGGCTCCAACCAAAACCGGGCGTTAAACAAGGGCATGAAGGGGGGTGCAGAGTAGCTCTAATATCCAGTTATTTCTGCGTGTATTGCTGTCTGAAGGATGCTTAGTGTTTGTGTGTTAGCGGTGTGTTGAATGTTCGCCCCGGTGTGACCACCAGTCGGATTGATCCACACCAAACTGTAAAACTGCGGATATTTTGGGCGCCGAACGAGGCTTTAGGTGGCTAACTTAATTCATTTGGACATTTCTTTTTAAAAATGATTTCGCTGTAACCACCTGGCACTTGAGAACAGGTTGGTGTTTTTTTTTTTTGCAAGTAACCTCGGATTTGGTGCAGTGTGAGGTGAGTTTCTGGTTGCTTTGAAAACGTCGGCCGCAGTAAAAAGAGACTTTTGTGATCTGGAAAAGCTTCGTCTTGCAGTGATAACTCGAGTCTGGTAATAAAACGAAAGCAGCGGGACCAGCAGGCATCTGGCTGAGGGTGCGTATGGCTGTTGCATTGCCTCAGAGGAGGAATGCCGACCACCATACATAATTACAGGTATTCACGGAGCTGACATTCCCTGTCGCCTGGATAAATAGTCCGGGGAGACCGGAGGGGCATGCATGGTTTCAGATTAAACATTTGCTTTCATGCTTGTTTGCTGCTTGTCCCCCCGAAAACGTAGCTGTCCCCGGCTTTCTTAAATTGACCTAAGGGAGGAGTTGTGGATCTCTCCAGAGGGACGTGGAGCTTACTTAAAAAAAGAAAAGAAAAATCGATTAGCCTATTAGCTTTACAATAATTAGAAATTGTGTTGGTGTGGTGTGAAAAGAGCCTTAATCTGCTAACGAATGAGAGGCAATTTGTAAGCTTTGTAATTCGACAGCAATTGAATTCCCGTTTTGAGCAGGGATGGAGTGGTGAGGGCTGTCTGTGGGTGTGTTGAGTGCGCATTGTTTGTCAGCTATTGAACATGCTCTCATTGCTCTATCGGATTCTCCTCAGTTTTTTTTTTTTTTTTTAATCAAATCCTGGTTAACCAAATTAGACTACCCCCCACCCCCACCCCCGACCCCGCGCTGCTACGTGAATTCATTTGAAGCCCATTTTAAACATATATTTATGAATCATATTAGATGAGCAAGAGCTTAGACATCATTTTAACCTTTTATTTATTTTTTTATGGAAAAACGAGGGAGGCCAGACAAAAAGCCTAGATCCCAAAAAACAATACAGCAACATTCATTTCATATTTAAGTAGGAGTCCTATAGTGTAATTACTGTGCATTTTAGATTTTGTTAACCTAGTGGTATTTATTGGTGTATTTTATATTCTGTGGCACCACTCTAACACACATAAGAAACCGATATTTTTCATAAAGTGACATGACCCAATTTTGCCTCATGTCAGTTAAATGCGGTGACCAGCATATCACCAAACACTTATGCCACAGTTCTAATCCCACATCATTTAAATGTGAAATGATGTGGGATTTGAACATTGGCAGAAGTGTTTGTTTAAGAGGTGGTCCCCTGTCACAGCTTCAACACATGTAACCACAGACAGACAGACTGCATATCTCACCAACCACACAACAACAGAGGTGCACCTAACTTGTTCAGTCAAAACAATCATTAACTGTACGTGAGAGTGTGACTGACAGCAAGGAGTGGCAGTATTGTAACCAAACATAGTGACGACTCTCTTTGTCCAAGGACTATGTAATCGCATTTAGTTTCATTTAGCTGACAAGTGTGGAAACGACAAAATGTTCTAGGTTGCTTGTGTGAAAAAAATACTTCAAGTGATTATCCACGGGAGAACTATGGATCATAATGATATTTGGACATGTTTAGACATGTCCAAATAACCACATATTCTTATGTGACCTGATTCGGGATAGGAGATCTGTGAGAAACAATCTTGCCTAGATGGAAATCCCTTTATGGTTTTCAGAAAGTTCTCACCTTATACAGCCAAAGTCTTCAGAAAATCATTTTGTTTTGGCAAAACTGTGACCTTGCATGGCATTTCACATGACAGGCAGAACACTACAAACAATTTGCCACAATCTTCCCTAATTATGATACAGATCTGCCCAACGATAGACCAGCAGTGTCATGCATTTTGAAAGTCTGCCCTGTCCGGTCTGGCTGCTGCCGTGAAGGGTAAATCTGTGATGTCCAAACTTTGGAATTCAAGCTGACATGTGCACTTTGCACCCCACCGGTCCTGCCTTTGTGTGGCTCACCCCCTGCCGCATTCCTCTGGACTTTTCAGTGAGTGGCATATTTAAGGTCTAATTAGATTGTAGATGGATGACAAAGCAGAAGAGCTGTGCTCAAGTGAGAACTGAATCGTGATTTGGCACTGTAAGACTGGCCTGTCTTAGTGTATATGTTGATGAAGGATTTTAGAAAAAGGAATTAAAGGGGATTTGAATTAGATTCCATCACGCTCACATGGGACTTTCTCAGTTGGAGTGAAAAACTACTTCACTGGTTCATTGAAATTGTTTATATATGTGAAAAGACTTTAAGTGCATAACTGTATCCTTCAGGGTATGCTGAACTGTGATTTATTGCTTTCATGCGGCGAGTCGATATATAGACTGTGTTCATGCTCAAAGTGTGCAGTGTGTGTGTTGCTAGACTGCACAATCAAGCTCTTTTTCCACTTTCCCTTACTGTTCGACATTTTAAACCAGTGTGACAACCTCATGTTTAGGCATTTCCTCTTCTCGCCTTCTCTCTCTGCCTACTCCTCTGCCGTTCTTCCTGCCTCCAGACTTATGCTGCCACTCAGGCTTTCTTTTCTCACTCTCCCCTTCTCTCTCCCTCTCTTCCTGTCAGGAGCCCATCGTTGTCTGCAGCTAGTCTACCTCCATTCTTCCACACCACCTCTCTCTCTGCCTTTTCTTACTTTCATTTTCACGATCTGTCTCCCCATTCTCCCTTCTTCTTTCATGCTGGTTCTCCTCCCTGAGACCATGCGCATATAAGGCCTACTCTTCCATCGTCATCTTTTGCCTCTCTCTCTCTCTATATATATATCTCTATGTCTATGTCCAGACTCCATGGCATAATGTAGCAGTCTTAAAATTCCCTTATTTTTTCCGTTCTTCAGTATTTTTGGTGGGATGACTAGTCTAGGCTAGATGGCTTGCCTTGGCTCTGTGAATGTAGAAGCATTTACTACAACTAAAAGAGAATCCCCTCTAAAACCAATACAGGTGCTATGTCGGAGAGTGTCTGGTACGCCATGGTCTAAACCCCCCCCCCCCATGTGTGAACGAGGGCTTCCTTGGCACAGCGGCGCTGTAATGCAATATCTGCTTTCATATCGTAGCCGATGGAAATGGCATGTTTTTATTACATACGTTTTCATTTGTGTCACTCTTGCTAAAGATGTTAGCTGTGTTGCCGGCGCTCTGCTCCGACTGTGTTTTATTCAATTTGTGTTTGTCTGCCTTTTACTTTTATTTTTTTTAACACCTCACTTTTCCTGTTTTAAACTTGACTTACTTCTTCTCTTCTGTCACATCCTCTTCTCTTTCGCGATGTTGTCACCTCATCTCTTTCGGAGCCTTGTCCCATTCTTTCTCTCTGAGTGTTTTTACTTGGTCTCTCTGGGGGTTGTGTGGCGCCCTGAGGCGAGGAGCCACACAGCAGCAGCAATATTAAAACGCACTAAAGAGGGACCAGCAGCAGGGCTCTGCCCCAAGGCCCTGTCGTATACACACAGACACACACAAACACAGACACACAGCTCTCATGGTGCTAACACCTCTCCAGCCGACAAGCCTTAATATGAAATAAACTCACTCGCCAATACCTGGCGGGCCTGTCTGACTGACTGCTCAAATAGGAATGACCTCCATTTGGCCCGAATAAGAAGCTGGGATTGAGAGTCAGTGGGCGGTGTTGAACTGCAAAGTGCTGTTGCATTACGAATCATATCAAGAGGTGAGTTTGCAGGTGAGCCAGCAGCATAAACCCTCATCAGTGCCAATCAGAAGTGAATTTAAAGGCCGACTGAGCTATCTGCAAGCTCCATCACATTTCTAAGAAGGGGAGTGAGCTCGGGGCTGGCAGTTTTATTTTGGTCCCAGGAAACTGCCTGAATTAGAGAGGATGCATGAAGTGTGGAGAATTTGAAATGAAAGCCTTGTCTGTATTGTTTGATGCCTTGACCTTCTCAAAAAAGATTCCTTGTTGCATTCCTCACTTTAGATGTAGCCAAATAAATATGACCACTGTGGTGGCAGAGCACAAATTTCCCGAGCCAGAAAATGCTATTTTTTTGTGTGTAGCAGCCTTAGTTTCTCCCTTTGTCATGCTCATCCAAGTGAACTGTCTGTTATGTATAATTAATTTTCTCCTCTCTCCCAGTTTATTTTTATCGCCCACTTTTAACCATTCCTTCAAAGGACCCCTCCCCCGCTTCCATCCTCCACAGTTCCTGCTGAAAGTGACAGCTGCTCGGATACGGGGGATGCTTTTTGAAGCAGGCACTAAAAAGACCACTCACTCAAGACGACTTGGAATAGAAAAATGTCGTTCTGACAGTATCAAAAACATGCCTCCTAATCTGGCTGCAAATTGAAAATAAATTCCACTGTAGTATGTGTGCCGCTTGTTGACGAAAATAATTTACATGTTCTCCTTTTGTCAAAAGAGTTGTTGATTAGTTTGGTTGGCATGTAAAGCAGAGTGAGGAGGAGGTTGACTTGTAGGGCACAAACAACTTGTGCACGTTTTTCAGGTACTTCGTTTTATTGACTGGAGCAGGAGTAAAATCAAACCGACAATCTCATAATTTGTGGAATGGGCTCTCATCCAAACCAAAGAAACACTGTAATTGGTTGTGTTTGACCCACAGTCCCCTGGCACGTCGTCCCTGAGATTTGAGTTACAGTCATCCTGAAGGTTCCATCTGAAGGTCCAAAGATGCAGTGTTGACCCCCGTTTCCACTTCTGACCCAGTGGCCTTGTGTAGAAATCCCACCGCCCCCGCAGCTAGTGGGCACGGCCTCAGCGTATGAGGTTTCCTCCCCGGCATGCCAATGCTCTTGTCAGCATTCTGTCCACCACACCTCAGACACTTGACTCAGACAGGCAGCTCAGGTCCCCGATTTGTGTGGACATAAAAAAAATTGATCTCTTGTTGCATTTCCTCCGGTGAAGAAGAGCTGGGTCCTGCTATCGATCGTATTAGGAAGTCACAGTTCCGTTCTGAAACGTAAGACAGCAGCTATACCTGTCATCTGTATTCTGTATAATTTTATTGCTGAACTGCGCAGCTGGCATGGTAGGTTACACGAAGTACGTTCTGTTATTCTGGTTATTCCTGTTTAATTTTTTATTCTATTTCTTGCTTAGTCACTGTAGACGGAGTCTTCCAAAATCAATATAGCCTACAAGATCCTTAATGTCAATGAAACTCAGGTCAGTCTTCCTCAGTAACTAATAAGTACGGATTGTGTGGTGGGGAAACAGAGTTACAGATCCCATCCACATTCAATTTACCTTGAAGCTGTTTAATGGTGCACTGTAGTTAGGACTCCGTTTCTTTTCTTTTTTTAAAGATCTGGTTATTTATCAGGGTTTATTAGGCAGTGTTGGGTCATACAATTTTGATGTCATTTGTTTTGATTTGATCTGATCCTTAAAAAACTCCTGGTGTTTTCTTGTTGAGAAAAAATAAAAAATGAAAATAATAAGCGTCCACTATAGTGTCCAATGATTAGGGTTGGGTATCGTTTGGATGTTTACGATTCCGATTCCTAAACCGATTCTTGAAAAACTGAAAAATGGCATCAAAGAAAGGCTCTTTTTCTTATAATAAGAAAGAGAAAAAGAGAAAGTGTGATACTTTTACGTCCGTTTCGGAGCGACAGAGGGAAAACATTTCGGTCGACACATTAAGCGGAACCGAAATTTGCGTTCTAATCCGGTCTGATTCCTGCCGGTTGCGTAGGAATCGGTTCCATAGTGGAACCGGGTTTCGGTACCCAACCCTACCAATGAATACACCACTGCAGATCTATAGTGTTCTATTGATTGAACAAGTGTTGATGTACATGATAAGGTGTCCCCGTACAGTATTATAGTTCTGGTATATCAGAATATGTCGGCGTCTAAAATGTTGGGATGTGGTCGAGGCCATCACCCATCATCCAATGTTTGCCTTCCGAAGTTGCTTTTGAGCGAAGAACAGCAGATCTTTGAGTATATTGCATCTGGCCCAGCCTGTCAGTATCATTGGCAGAAAGTGTGTGTTGCTGATGTTGAGATAGACTCCGTTTAGACGAGGGAGCCTACTGGTTGTTTACTGTGCTCACTAGAGTCTGTCTGCCTCTTCAGGCATGTTTGGCTTGTTAATGAGAACCACTGTGTGAGAGAGGAGGCAGCGCACCGTGGGTGTGTGTGCGTGTATTTGCATCGAAGATAATCATCAGTGTGCACAATGTACAGGACGATGGTATACAGGATGCTATCTGAACGGTGCGTGTGCGAGCATGGGGACTCCTCGTGTTTAATGCAAGGTAGGCCTCTCCACTGTGGAGGAGATGAAACGGTGAAGAGTTTACACGGGCACATAGCCATTTATTGTTGTGATTAATTTTAATGGTGCAGCAGCTCATAATTGCTTGCTTCCCCCCCCTCCTTTTAGTCTCTGTAGCTCCCACTTCTTCATTCCTGTCTTCCATCCTTCACCCACCCCCCCCTTCTTGCCCACACACAGCCTCCTGGTTTCTGTTGTTTTTACCAAGGGGGTATCCTAACTAATTCAGGCGGTCTGTTCTCCCAGCCCTGTAAATAAGACTAATAGAAGGCGGGCCTTTGAAGAGAGCCACTTGCCCAGGGAAAGCATGGCCGTGGGCTAGCCTATTAATCAGCTAGCTGCCTGTCTGGCCCCTTTACTGTGGCTGGGTTGTGGACTAGCCAGCAACAACCCCCATGTTAGCGGAAGGAAGGGGCGGCTTATTCCAGAGAGGTCAGCAGTATGGTGGTGTCGCCCCCGAGGCAGTGGTGGGCATTGAGAAAGTGTGTGCATATGCGTGTTGGACACAGGCAGGATCACTCTCCCTCTCTTCTCCTTTTTAAATGCACTCTGGCTTGTGTTTGTGTCACACATGCACACACGCTCCACGGCTCATAAACCACACACTCTGATGTCAGCACCTGCATGTGTGTTTACCAGATGGAGATAAGTGCTCATTTATTCATTTTGTTTATCACTAATTTTTTCCCTGAATGCCTGGCACTCTGTAGGTGTGTGTGTGTGTGTGTGTGGTCTTATGTAGGCAGACACTTCACAGAAAACCAGTAAAAGGAAAAAAACATTTTCGTTTTTCAGCGTTACAGAAAGGGCAGTTGGCCTTCAGAAATCCACTGTGCGATCCCACTTCAGCTGCAAAAAGAAGGGTAGATTTTGAGTAGCTTTAGCCCTAAATCACTTTGGAGCACTTCCCAGCCTCTCACCTCCCCACGTGTAACTCTCAGCAGCCACTTTTTCACAGCAGGGCCAAGTGGGGACCTGTCAGGGTTTGGGGCCAACTCCAAACATTTCTAAGCTCTGACTGAAAGCAGTATTAGTTTATTTGAAACCGTTTCCCCAGATTACAAATGATTGATGTTAACAACACAAATAGATCTTGTAACTACAGAAATGTTACTTTGAAGAACACTGGAACATAAATAATAGTGCAAGCCTCTTATACTTTGTAGTAGGAACAGGGTAATTACTCTACAGACCTAATCACACGTTACGTGTTATGTCCTTGCCCGAGAAATTGTTTGGATTCCTGGAAACCATTGCCCCATGCTAACGGCGGAGCCACATTCAAATGTCAAATTACAAATGATTGTCTTAAACTTCACTTAAAACGGTGCTGAAGCAGCATACAATATCCTACACCTCCTTCCTCTACTACCTCCTTTTCTTTCCACAGCTTCTTTGTCAGCTCCCTCTTTTGTGCTCCTTTCAAAGGGTTAAAGAGGGAGAAGTGATGAGTAGCCCGCCGAGTCTGGCCTCCATTGTGTGTTGGCATTGTGCCACTGCATAGCATGTCAACCATAGACCCATGTACAAGGGACTTTTCTCTACTCACAGACACTGCCGTTACCCAGTAATACTACCTCCACCTCCTGCAAATGAAAGCAAATACTTAGCAAAGGTTAGTGGCATTAGGAGGCCATTGATAACACTGATATTTCATAAGCAGCTCAATGCAACAGGGCCTCAAATAAGGTTTATAAGCTTTTACTTTTTTCACAACATTGCTTCTTTCTTGACCGACAACTTCCTGGTAGGCATCGATGAACAGCTTGGAGAACCTTCTTCTAACATCCAACAACTTTAGACAAATGTTTTAGGATGCTCCTGAAAGACCGGTTGTTTTTCCTCTACTCCCTCAGTGAAAACATGTGCTCGAGGACCATAAGACCCCTCCCCCCCTCACCCCCCTTTCCTCCCTTACATAGCTTGTTAAGGAGAAAACCACTCGACGGCATGTTGCGTCAAACATTGGTTGCTGCTCGGTCTAATTCTTTTAGCAGACCTGGGTTACCCCCGTGCTGCAACGACGTCCCGGGGGTGCTTTTAAGTCGTCTCCTTCTGCTCAGACCCCTGCAGAGCTGGGGCATTCTGGGAATAAGTACTTCAGGCCAGACAATGAAGAGGGGGGTGGGCCGACTGTAACCAGAAATAGAAGAAGAGCAGGAGGGGAACGTCTCCAAACTGGAAGAAGGGGGTGGGATAGGGAGAGGTCAAAGGTTAGACTGATCCCTACTTAAAGGTGGAGTGAGGCCATGGAGGTTTTATTGCCCTTGTGTTGCTTTTTGCCCATCCTGGAAAGAAACTCTGAGCTGCTACTGTGTCACGGGGGAGGGGTGTTTAGGTGGGTGTGAGTGCAAGCTACACATTGCTGTCCCATGATGGCTCCAGTTGTGCTCGGTGACCTCTGACCCTGACCTCCTTTCTCCCTACCAGGAGCTGTCACATAGGTCAGCGGTATGTCAACTCCCGCAAGAAGAGAACTAGGGTAGCGAGTAGGGGTGGTACGGTTCATGAAAAAACACCCGAACCGCTCGGTTCGCTAGTCTCGGTTCGGAGCGTGTGTGTACCGCACGGTTCGTCAGTACACTGTTAAGCTGCACTAACCTCTTACTGCCGTAGTGCCCACTTTATACACCTATGTTAAAACAGTTACTGGAAATGACGAGCGGGATGGGCGTGACAAACGCAACCCATGGCAGCTGATTGGACGATGTGACGCGATCGTCCAATAGGTCTGGCTGGTCCCTAATTTCAAAGCCAAACTGTCATGGCGGCTCCTTCAGAATACGATCTCATATTCTACTAAAATAGTTCACCGAAACGTGTTTCTGAAAACATTTTAAGCGAGAAATAGGCCGTGCAGTTGCTGAATCTGTCTTCATTTCAGATCGACAAAGGTCAGTTTAAAAGATTTTCGTCAGATTTTGAGAGACACCGAGCCGACCGCTCCTCAAGTGGAGTGGGGTGCCGCTGCACGTCACGTCACCTGCAGAAATGTCAAGTGGGAGAGAGGCTGCCCAGAGCTGGAGGATGCGCCAGCGTCGTTTATAGTTTGGTGTGTGGGAACATTTTGGATTTCATGGTACCTATGATGAAATAAAACAATATATAGAACTGCCACTGTGTGCATGTTTTGTGCAACATGCATTCAATATGCTAATTTTAGCTATATATCATATGCTGAAGTATATTCTGGAGCGTTAAAGATTAAAAGGAAAAAATAACAAGAACCGTACAGAACCGAAAACCGTGACCCTAAAACCGTGATACGAACCGAACCGTGGGATTTGTGAACCGTACCACCCCTAGTAGCGAGGGGCATCTTTAAGTGTTGCTCATTGGTTGTTTCAGAATATTTTTGCGCGAGTCTGTTCTCTCATCTGGTAGATTTTCTGGTTCAGCTAAGGAGGCTGAGCATGTGATGAAGCTGCCAGCAGACACGAAGGAATGCGCCAGCGATACCATTCAGCTCTTCGCCGGGCCACCGCATTCCAAATGAAATGGGGTGTGTAACTTGTGACTGGTGTGATGTGCTGATGCGTGGCAGCTGGGCGGAGTTACTTCCTTTCTCTCCAAGTCCTTCTCTTGGGGCCTTCCTCCCACCTCTGCCTCGCCAAGATCCGTGATTTTGGTTGGAATGCAGTAGGAACCTTGTTTCCCATCGCATGTGGAAGAATGCGGCTGTTCTGGTTCATCGGCTCGGGCTCTCCGTTGTTTCAGAGTGTGACCTCATTTGGCCCTAGAGATCAGCGTGACATCGCCCTTGGTGCACCAGCAGACTCCGTCTGCCTGCCCTCTGACACATGACGGATAGTATTTGTCCAAGTGGCACTTGAGGCAACACTGCATCTTGAGTGGAGCTTAATAAACGGAGGCATAAAACCAGCGATTAATTTTAGAACGGACAAAGGGGGCAGAAAAGTTTCAACCTTCCATGCAAAAACATCATCAACATGAAACCTACTTTAGAATTGGCCATACATGACTTTTCCTTCTCCCAAATACTACAAAAAAATAGAGACACATTTCAGAGCCTTTGCTACATGTGCCGTTTTCAAAACATGGCACAAGCTGTTTTTAGCTCATTCAAGAGGCACACCTTATCCTGCCCTCGGCAATCAGTGTTACAGTCAAACTTGGCCACAGCACAGACACATTTTCAAAAGTAGCCCGTCTCCCAGTCTGCTTGTAGCTGCATCGACATAAAAGCCTTGAGCGTTCAGATTTGTGAAAGGGCGGGATAGGAGAAATCTGAACAAAATGATGCCAGAGCCTGCACCTCGGCCAGAAACGGCTGAGGGAGAAGAAGACAACAGAGGAGTGAGGGGAGGGAACTTGGCAGCACTAGCTAACTCAGAAAAGCAACAAGGCGGCTCGCACCAAAGAATAATAAATAATGTTGTAGGGGAAAAGCGCTTGTGTGCAAGGTAGCGGGGAGAAGAAGAGAGGGTGTCGGGAAGGAGAAGGATGACAAAAACTCAGAGAAGCTGAGTCAAACTTTAATTAAGGACTTAACGCAGCATTGGAACATCTGCTGTTGCTTGTGCCACCCTGCCACACCGGCTTTACGGCTTTTTTTTTTTCGAAGCAAAGCCAAACAGATGTTACGAGGGGGTGGCGATTTTACCAGATGAGAAGTTTGGTTTCAGGGAAGAGGAGGAAATTAAACCCTCCCACTCTTTCGAATGGCGATTTTCATGGAATTAGTATTACGGTCTGCTGGCCACAGCAATGATGATTGTGACCCTGTGCTATCTTGTTAAGTACCCCACATTTCATCTCCATCTCTGCTGAAGTGCTCTTGAGCAAGATACGGACCGCCTGCATTATGAAATGGCAACATAAAACAATGCAAAATTGTACCTTATGCTTCCTGCTAACAACTCACTGCAAGCTGCTCAGGATAATAACATTGTCTCTAAATATTAAACTGGGCTCTAAATAATGCCGCTTGTCACAGGGGCTGATCTATAAACCATATTTATCGAATTACGACCATTATGGATGTCTTGCTTGCTTAAATTTACTGAAATCGCTAATTATTATAAATGATCCGAATCCCATATGATTAAACTGAGAATCGTTGTGACAGCCAGACACCTAACCACACTATTGACCGACAAATCAGCCTGCAGCGTAGTCGAGTGATCAGTCGGGTCAAACACCAGAAGTTAGCCAAGAGGAGATATAATGCATTGATATATTGATAAAGTTATTACATTTTTCGTTCTCAAAGTCAACAATTGACTGTGATATAGATTTTAGGTTACATCGTCCATCGCCCCAGCTAGTCATTACCACTGCGGTATTGAGCTTTGTGCCATACCTGTCCTTCGTGGTCAGCGTCGTGGCATGCCAGCTATGTCCACTGACGCTCACAATGCGTGTTTCACCGTTAGGTGATCTTCACCTCAGCTTGCACTTAGTGGCGTTTTAGTCTCTCCCTCTGATCCAAATGTCTGTCATCATCAACTTGGAGAGATCCAACTTGGTTGGGCTCGCTCGCCCCCTTTATCGGTGTCCCTGTCTCTCCCACACTCTCCCGCTTTCTCATTTTGTCACTCTCCTATGGCGGACGTGATGAAAATGGCTGTTTAATCATGCAGAGAGGTCAACCAATCAAAGGGCCCGGGCCGAGTGATTTAAGGGCCTATTCAGAGCACAGCTGGAGGGGGAGAGTAAGGGAGGGCGACAGGGGGAAAGAGACGGGTTGGGGTTTGATTGCTGTATGGCGCAGGTCACCTCTCATCCACTTACCACTGGTCTCGTTTCACCAATAATTGTCCCTGATAGATTGATGTATAGGCAGGGAGATGAATGGATGGAGTGGTTAGAAGGGCGCATAGGCAGAGAGACGCACACATTAGTGAGCCGACCCGCCAGTGATGAGATACGTTCACACACTCCAAACTCACACGACCTCATCAACAGCAGTACAGACCCACGTCTTCCTCCCATTAACTTTGGCAGGCTGCTTACTTCCACTGTAACTGCCGAGCTCCCTGTCCCACATCTCACACACACACAAACACACACACACACACACACACACACACACACACACACACACACACACACACACACACACACACACACACACACAAATATGCCGTCTGCAGACAAGATAGTTCTCACCTGAATGTCAATGGGAGAGAGTGACAGATGGTTGGGAGGAGCAGGGGAAGTACAGACAGACAGAGACCGTGATTGCCTCCTAAACCTCTGTCTCCTGTCTTTGGTTCCTGTCACCCGATATCCATCTATGAAATAGATATTGTATACGGAGTAGGCATGCCGCAGTAGTCGGTGTTACACCAGTCTTACACAGTTTGGCCATACACCGATTACAAAACTTGCCCACCGCCCCAACCTTCATTTTATTTTCGAAATAAAACCCATTTAGTTACTTTAGCAGCGCCCACGTTCATCAAATAAAAAAACCTCTTATTCATAAACTAAGGGTGTTAGCAAAACTTAGTTGGATGACGGACGCTACATTTAACAATTCTTTTTAACTTGAATGGGGATTAAAGGATTTAATCGTGCGACTCTTCTAGACTTTCCAAATGTTATGTACATTTTGATGGGCTTGTGATGTGTGAACATTTTTTATCCACTTAATAACAGAAGTCTCTTTTACAATGTTTATGGGAACAAGTCTTTTTGGGCCCCATGGCATCATGGGACGGACACGTAAGTTGGAATTCCACCGTTTGGCCGCTATGTCAAATTGGCTTCAAAGCCTGGCACACTTCTTGGGGGCCTGGTGTGGACCAACTTAAGATTTCTTTATGCGGTCACCTCATGAAAAATCAATGCAACAAATCCTGCTCTGCAATTTTGAATTTGACATTTGATAGCAGTGATAAAGTGTGCCATTCAATATCAAGGCTGAGAGGTAGAAAGTTGGTGCCAATATCTTCCCGTAGTAAGGTTGTCGAAATGATACTGAAGTAATCGTACAGTCGCTGTACTAACCTCCAGTCACCGTTTATTACCGAAGAGGACTGCAGACAGCCCTGGTTATGAGCAGGGTCATACCCCAGATCTGGTAACCCATGTCGACCCATTCACTCTGACATCAATTACATGTTTTGGTTCATTGCAAAGCTATTATGTTCTCTCCCTTACCATTCATCATTTTGTCTTAAACCCCCTCTTAGTCCTGTTTTACTTATCAGACCTTTAAAACTGCAATGACAGTGCCAGTGGATCTCTTTTCTTTCTGTAAGATTTCTGTTTAGATTGCACTCAAAAGTGGTTGATTGCTATTAAGGTCCTTTGAACATTTTTGAAGTACCTTGTTATTGATGTGCTCAATCTACATGGAAGTGTAATGTAGCCTTTTGCCTGGCCCAGACATGTTTTTTTTTTTTCCTTCACACTAGCATTGCAGAGAAAGATTGAAGGGGATTTCATCAGGTCCTGACAGGGGTATTGCCTGATCAACTTTATTGAGTCATCAGTATTGACTTTAGCTCCTGTTCACACATCACCCTGACATGGCACATTTCCACAAGGTTTGTGGGTGAAAAGGATGTCTTGTCACTCCTCCCCTGTATTTTCTGCCTGGCTGTCTCTCTTCAGTACTTTCCTCTTCTTTCTTTCCTGTTTTTTACATCTCTGTGTTCATTAGGCCTGTAACAATTATTGCATAATTGTCAAATTGCCGTTTTTTTATTTAGTGTTTTTTTTATTATTATACATAATCAGTTTCTTTGTTTAACCGCAATTATTTGCTAACATTAGCCAAGGTCTTAATGGGTATGACTGTTGATGGTAATTGTTGATTTTGTTTGGATATGCCAAATTGTAATTACATTATATTAGTAATTATTGGTCGGACTATTGAGCTATTCTAGTTGTTGGCACTAGACCCTATACACGTTCATAGCAACAACAAAAAATGACAAGGGGGATACAGTTAGACATTTTTTTTATGATAATAAAGAGGCGTGGTTTGCTTCATGTGTATTTGTGTGTATGTATGTATATATGGGTCACATAACAGTGATATAACCAAAAGATGTATCCTGGAATTCATTCAAAACTTAAATTTGTTTAAAAAAAGAAATCTCAATTATTTCTGAGACAATTAATTGTACAGCCAAATTTGGAATTGTTACAGCTCTAGTGTTCATTTTCCAGCAGACTGAGTATTAGTTTGCTGGTCAGTAGCCTCTTATCAGCTTTACACTGTGACTAATCATACACAGTTAATATTAGCTGCTGCCAACTCGGTTAAATTAACAACCCGCTAAGTACATTTTTGTTTGGGAATATTTGGTATGCCCTAATGAATGATGCTGGCTGTTCCTGCTGAGGTGTTTTTTTTTCTTTAAACAATTCATTTGATGCTGCAAAGCACCGAAATGGAACTACAGTACCATGATTCATTGTATTTACACAGGCAAGGACAACTTGTTGCGCAGAGGCTAAAGAAGATGGGCATCAGTTGTTTTTTGCTTTTATTCCTCACCTGTATTCTTATCGGAAAGTTGTGGGCTGGGCTGGGCTGGTGGACCAGTACCCTAAGACAATTCATCTTCACTGGTTTGGATGTAGATTTAATTTAACCTTTTGAGAGTATCTGACATCTTCAAATTGCTGTCTTAAATAATCATCCAAATCCAATCCAGGTCATGATATAGATCTCTCTTTTCCATTATCTTTTCTGTTAAATCTACTGAGGGCATAAGGCGATGACAACAAGTATCCATGTCTGTTTGACAGCCGCACTATTCAGCAGTAGATATGTTATTACTTTGTGCTCACCGTGGCTCTGCTCGTGTTTCTGATACAGCTGATGAGTTAGTGTTTGCAGAGTACCACTCAAGCAGATAGCTGGCCTCTTGCTCGCTCGCTCACTCTCTCTTTCTCTCTCTCTCTCCCCGTCTCTCTGACCTTGCGTCGGCGTGTGCTGATGAGCGCTGAGTGGATCCACTCATGTGTGTGCACGCGTGTGTGAGAGCTCGAGAAACCGTGGGAGCTCCATTTGTTGTGTAAATGCGAGCCGCTAATTGACTGCCGGGCACGCAGCCTCTCCTTCACCGGCTGAACCCTGCCCTCCGCCGGGGCCCGGGGATCCTGCCAGGGGAATGTTTGCCCCCTCACACACACACATCTACACACGCTCGCAACACCCTCCCTTTCTCTCTCTTCCTCTGTTGGAGCGGGCCTGGCACTGGGCCAAAGTGAGGATGGGCACAGCGCAGGCCTTTCTGTTCTCTTGTCTCTGTGTCGAGCTCTCATAATGAAAAGCTACATGCCATTTACTCATAATCACATGCTGTGCTTTTTGACACTCTTCTGATACAATTTCTCATCTCGTGAAAAACAATGAGTTCTCTCTTTATATACTTTATATAATTAGTATTTGTTGGATACATTAGATATTTTTTTAAACAAGCACACCATGGGGAATATTTACGAATAGGTACTATGGCTGTACCGAACTTTTGCGGAGAAGATCCGCAGACGTTACGCAGTTGGTGGAAATTACCCGGCGCAGGCTAATTCAAGAGACAGCGACGCGGTCACGTCAATCGGTGTGAGCGATGATTGCGTCTGAAAACTACTTAGTTTGGTTAACTTCTGCCGTCTGTCAGTCAGCCGGGCAGGCAGGTTAGCCAGCCACTGTGCACTCTGCTGCTGCTGACTCTGATTCTCCACTGGGACACGTTCCGTTTTTTTCCCCGCCACGCTTCATACCACACCGGGAACGACTCAGAAGCGGAGCATATATATATATATATATATATATATATATATATATATAACACAGTGGTAGTTAAAAAGTGTAAAGCAAACGGTGTTTTGTGTATCATAGAGACTGTTATGAAGGAATCACGGAAATTCAATCAGAATTACAAACGGGAAAAAACACAGACACACACACACACACACACACACACACAAACACACACACACACACACACACACACACACACACACACACACACACACACACACACACAGACCTCCTGTGCTCAAGTTTTCCCAGGCCAGTCCATTGTTTTGCAGAGGTAAACATCAGGGGGCACAGAGGGGAACATACAAACAATAAACTGACACACTCTCCCGTAATACTCTTGTTTAGACTGCAAACACAATGGAGCAAGTGTGTATTTGTATGTGTTTGTGTGTATGTTGCCAGCGCCACAGTAAACCGTAGTCCTGAGAAAGAAAGTCAGTGTAGTACCTGGTGCAAGAGAATGGCAACTTGCCGATTTCATACCAATAACCTTCCCACGATTCGATGCATCCAAATGTCAACTATGTCACCTTTCCATTTTTGGCAGTTCAGAAATACTGAGAATGCAGTGGGTTGGCAGTGAGTAAGTCAATAGGTAGCCATAGTGGAATGCTCTGCCATGTAAGGCCCGTTTAACGTGATATTCACAGTATGTGTTCATGGTGTGCATGAGAATAGTACTTGACTTTCAAAACTGGTCTACACTTAAATGCAAAGGACTGTTATTTTAGGTGTTCGATGGCAGCAAATGAGACACAAAGGGACAAAAGCAAGGATTTAACATCAAGCTCGCCACTTATGCTCCAGAGACAACAACAATAGGATTAGCTGGCACGCTAAATAACTAAGGCCTAGGGCAAGCCTCTTATACTGTCACAAGGCCTTTATTTATATATATATGTTAATATGGTCATAAGTTATTTTAATATAGTAAACTGCCTTAAAGTGCACAATGACTTCCATTTAACATCACAATGGAAATATACTTTGTAAGATAAATTATTACACCATTTCTTGCTTGAGATGGCAAACACATACTAATACTTAAAAACACTACTGTAAAAGTGGCATTGAGGATATGTCAGGCGGTGACAAGTGTCATATTTATTATTGTTTGTGTTTGCACTGAACCAGTGGAGCTGTTAATGCCCAAAGTTGCCCAACAAGTTTGATTCCCTACAGTTGCCGCAGGAGAACAGGAACATCTAGTATCCACAAGTGGGAACGAAAACCGAGTTAGATTGAAAGAAAGACAGGAAAAGGTTCATCTGGAGTGTCACTGTCAAGGAAGGGTTCATCATTCGTTCACCATTAAAAGCAAATGTATTTCCTGTTTTGATCCCACTGTAATCCCCACCTCTGCTCCACAAATGCATTTGCTGCCAATAATGCTTATTGAATCATATTGACTGTGTGCGGAAGTGGAGAGGAAAGAGGGAGAGACAGAAAATGATAGGGTGGCTAGAAAGTGGAGCGAGGGAATGGAAAGCAGGAAAAGAGGAAGTGAAATGGAAAGAAACAAAAACGTAAAGTAAAACACTACATGAGGGAAAGAGAAAAGATGGGGAAAGAGCAAATTGCTCTTCCTGCCTGCTAGCTGTACCAGCAGTATTGCTGCCAGAGAGGCAGTGTTGAATCTGAGTCAGCAAGACTTGAACTGGGGCCCTAGCCTATAGCCTCGGGGCCGCTGGTAACACACACACACACACACACACACACACACACACACACACACACACACACACACACACACACACACACACACACACACACACAGTGTCAGACCTGTCGCCCTATTCTCCTCAGCCCTCCAGCTCCAGCCCTAACTATAGCTGTTCAGCCAACCACTCTTAATTAGTAGCTGCTGCTGCCGCCTGCCCTGCCCCGGCGCCACTGTGGTAAAGCCCCAGCCCCACGTGTGTGTGTGTGTGTGTGTGTGTGTGTGTGTGTGTGTGTGTGTGTGTGTGTGTGTGTGTGTGTGTGTGTGTGTGTGTGTGTGTGTGTGTGTGTGTGTGTGTGTGTGTGTGTGTGTGTGTGTGAGATGGGTTACAGTTTGTATTTACTCTGTGCATCAGCTGCACTGTTGCCACTGTTCCCTCTTTGCAGTGGGTATGCATGCGTTCTCTGTGATAGTACATTGTGCAGGTGGACCAGGAAATCAAGACAACATACTGCTGGGTTTGCTCAGCAGAGACTGTGGTTTTGTGCATCACATTGTTGAACCACATGCTCCGTCTCTTAAGTCTCTTTTTACAGTAAACTCTTCATCTTTCTGCTGTTGCCGCTCAAGAGAGCTGGCGCTTCTAAGCTGACATCAGAGAGGAAAACGAAATGCTTTCTTAGTGCCACTTCTTCAAGATCACATTGACCAAGTGCATGAGAGTAGAAATGCTCAGAGAGGCTAAAGATACACGACGACTGTCAAGTAAATCTATATTTCCCCTATTTCCGATGTTCTGGGAGTGCTTTAGAAACGGACGGACTTCACAGTTTAAGGAGATGGGTTCAGGATCCTGTTTCACTGTTGTTCTTGTTGAGGTTTATGCCTGTCAAGAGAGCCAAGTGTGCATACGTTTGTGTGTATTTACTGCTTAAATACTTGGCCATACTTCAACAACCACAGGAGACAGAAAGTATTGCACAAGAAGTGATCACTTCTAGCTTCCTGTGTGTGTTCGAACTCCATACATCTTTCCCCTCCCTGCTTCTCATCGCGTCCTGTCATGTTCATAGCATGAGGTGGAGGTGAGGGTCTCGTCCAAACCGTGGATCCGGCTGACATATTTCTCCCTGAGGACCCTAAGTACAGACACATAGCTTGAATAAGTCTGCCAGCTGCTACGGCAGCCACTGGCCTGCTTATCAAGACCATAATACAACGAGAGAGAGAGGAGACAAGCTCAGCTTAGCACAGGAAATACATAAAGCTGGAAAACAGACAGTGGATGATGTTAAACTAGCTCCACATGCACGCTTTCAATGCGTACACATTCATATCGGTTCCTGAAGGAACGCAGGCCACAACCCAGCAACACAGTGACCCACATTAGCAGCATTGCGCAGCCCCTTTCACTCCCGAGGCCAGATCTAGGCCACACGGAGTCACGCTTGCTAGGCGAAGCACCTCGAGCGTCGCCCATCGTCATCCATTCACACACAACCACAGCAGTCCGTAGGCTGATGGATGACTCAAATCCATTGTGAAGTGAGAGATTTGGTTGTGTTCTCAGCCGGGAGCTTTTAAAATAAATGTTCAGATTGCTGCGCTGCAATTGAGGCTTTCCAGGATTTCTGCTATTTGACATGATAACAGCTTTAAGAGGTTTTTGGTGGGGGTCAAAGCGGTTGTGGTCACCCTACATAATCTGTCGATCTTTTTTAGTCTCTTATTTCCGCCCCTCCTCTTCCTTTCCTAATGAATCAGCTTACAAAGAAGCTTCATGTTCTAGTGTGCTTGTTAAGCCCCATATGTAGCTGCAAAATATCCCTTCTTTAGTGACAGACTGACGCATGCGACTTTCCGAAAAATGAGATCAAAATAAAGGCTGCTGAACTAAACTTAAACCATCTGCATCTGCTTAAAAAAAAACACAGCCCTTTTCCCCTCTTTTTCATCTTTACAGGAATTAAAGGCCACCTCCATAAAGACAGGTACATTTGGCTTTTGTTTGCACTGCATACTATTTGAGTCTACAGGTTAGGGAGAAAGAATAATGTGTTATTTTTTTTTCCTTCCCCCAAGAGCGACTTCACTGCATTTCTAGTAAGAGTTTCATTTGCATTTAAGATGCTAATGTAGCCTTTTGGGGGCGAACAGAAATGGTGAGTGTGTCGGCGCTTTGTTTTGTCCCAGTTATTCATTAGGCTCTAATAATTGCTGCCTCCCGCTTCATACAAACAACGCCAGGAGAAATGGATTCACTTCTTTCTCTCCTCGGAAAGGTCAGGCCATATTGCAAGACACCTTCCCGACGGAAATTCACGATTCATTACTTTCAAAAAATATGCTTTCTCTTGGACGATTAAGCTGAAAAGCCACTGTTAGTGTGTGTGTGTCGCTATTGGGTTTAAGTCAGCCGTTAAAATTCAAATGAGGCGCGCAGGTCGAGACTTGAGTATTCCTCTAGAGAGAGAGAGCGAAAGAGAGAGAAAAGGAAGAAAGAAGCAGGGATCTTCTGAGGACAACTCTCATTGTAGGTACAGTAGAGGTCACAAGAATGACTCTGGTGACGGGTCCTTGTCGTTGTGCGAGCCTCAACCTTTCCCCCTTGTGAATTCACGAGTTTTAACAAGCCAGAAGAGATCATACAAGCCGTCCTTCAGCACCCCAAGGGAAGGGTCAGCCGACCTGCAGAGGAAAGTGGATTGCAGTGCGGCGATGGAGACCGGCTTAGTGCTGAATCCCATTATCAAACAGCGTTTGTCAAATAATAGGTCAAGGCCCACTTGTACCAAAGACATATTAGGTTGTGGTTTAATTCCAGGGCTTTGTAGAACTGATTTTGCTCTGTGCAAAGTGATTTGATAGAGAACAAAAGGTTGCTTGTATTAAGCCAGTTCAGACAGCAGACGGGCAAAGCTTGATCTCAGTTGCTGTGCTGAACAGAATACATTGATAACAAGGCTGGCAATATCTAGAAGGCCTGCAAAAATATTGCTTATACTTTGCAGTTTATCGGGACTGCAGTTGTTTAATATTGATATACATTATCATTCTTGTTATGACATTAACATGCTGACTTTGTTTTTAATAAAAATCCAACACTTCAATATTGCTACCGTGCCCGTCCTATACAGCTGTACAACAAACTAAAACTAAAAGCCCCCATGTCTGTGCTCCATCCAGTTTTGCACCTACACTTCCAAGCATGGCGTATATCCCAACATTTCTTGCATCATTACCAACTGCATCTAGTTCACTTTGAAGCCTAGAGACCTAGCTTGCATAAATATCTAAACAATGTACGATAATGGCTCTCAAATAACGCCTCGGACATATTTTCAATCTACTTTGAAAGTGGCGGTGAGTGGCTGAAATAAGCGAGGGATTGGGGAGTTATGAGTGGCAGTGGGTCCCTGGAGGACCATGGAACATGGCAGGTCATTTGCCTGGCCAGTATCGGTGTGATATATTTGTTGCCGACTGAGAATGCACAGGGAGGGTGTGCAGAGGTGGATGGAGCGAGGCGCTTATTCAGCAGGCTGGAATGCAATAGAAACAGAGGGCAGACTTAATCAGACTGGGGCAAATAACATTTAAACACATTTAAAACCACAGGGAGCAGAGTATTTCTTATCTTGCTATGATTGTGCCCCCCAGAGAGGCTATGTCTGCCATGCACAGCAATATTCAGACCTGAGACTAAAATTGCCAGTTTTATTCATCTGCTCTGTAGGAGACACTCTGTGTGGGGCTTTTGTAGAGAGAAGTTTGTCTTCCTTCTAAATTCTCATGTCAAAAAGTTGGCAAGCGTACAACAAGAAGGGCATGTGTGCAGCTTCAGGCCTGTAGCATCCAGTGCGGCGGGTGTCCTATAAGCCACAGTTATGCCAAAGACTTTTCATATCCAGTTGCTTTGTTGAACAAGATGCTGATATATTTAGTCCCTCGTCTCTCCTGTCTTCTCTCCTCCCCTCTTTGTTTTCTTGCATTCCTCTCACTCACCACTCTTCCTCTCATCTTCCCCCGCTCCCACCAGTCTCTCCTTATCTCTCTACCTCTGTGCTCACATTTCTCTCTTTTCTCCCTCTGTGTTTTTCTTTCTCTACGTATCCATTGTAATCCTCCCCCCATGCTCTCCTCCTCCCCGAAGCTCTACCTCGTCTTGGGCCCTGTTGCTGTAACAACTCTGACAAGCTCTTTGGACACACTTTTCGCTTTGTCTTTCATCCGCCTATTTCTCCTTTTTTTCTTTTCTTTCTTCATTCACAGTTTCTTCCCTCCCTCTGCCACTTGCCACATTTAGACAAGGGAACGTCAAATGTAAACTTAGACGGACACAAAGGCCGTCGGACACCCACAGAACACACACACACACGCAGGTCGCGTGTACACTAGCGGCAGCTTTATTAATTGTGCTGTCTGCCAAGTTGAGAGACAGTCTCCGTAATATGACCTAATGAACATGTGCTCGAGGTTTCTGTGTGTTTTTGTCTTGTGTTGAATCTCACTGCTCCCTCCCCGTGTCTGCCCTGTGTCTGAGTCACAATGGCTGATGTTACTCGTCCTTCTGGACCGACAAGTAGGCCCGGCCCTTCCTTTTTGGGAGGGCTCCAAGAACAGCCAGGCGCCTCCCAAAAAGCTCTGATCAGGAAATGGATGTGTTGGACTGAAGACAGGAATTCTACTTAGACGTTTTGGCCTGGGGAGGGATATTTTGGTAGAAAAGTTGGTAGACTGTGGCTTCCAGTTGGTTCTACCTTCATCAAAACCTTAACACGTTCTCATATAACAAATGCTAGTTTGATACAATAGCACATACAATGAATGATTATATTTGCTTAGAAAATTGTTTTACGTCTTGGTAGAAAGGTTTGTAGATTGTAGCCCAATCTGTTTTCCTTTTGCTAGATACAACCTACAACATGTAGCTATGAGCAATAGCATTTTCTAAAAGTGCAGCTCTCACATTATATTTAATACTGTTTCATTATACCCATTTATTTTGATATGTTTATTCTTCTTAAACAGAGAGAATTGTTTTTTTTTCATTTGATGTTAACTTGATTAGCATAAGGACAAAAAATTACTTTCATTGTGTCATTTTCACAATGACAAAACTTGTTTTTAAAGAATATGCTGCACACAGGTTAGAAAGAAAAAAAAGCTGCAGGCTGTGATGGTCGGTGAGGTACAGAGGAGTTATGTCTCCGAAGCCCGACTGGGTGACTTGAATTTTGTGTCTATGTGGAAATAATAATAAAAGATGAATTCAAGGCTAAAATCAGCTGAGAGACATCCGTTTCTCTGTCTAATACAGTATACCAAACAGGTCTCAGCCATTACAAAATGATTCCCAGCTACTCTTATTTAAATTCCATGATAAATGCGTGACTATTAAAGCACTCGATTAAAACTCTAAAAATGTGGAATCCTAGTTGTAGTGCGGCACCACGAAGAGTATTGTTTTGAAGTGGGCCTACTTAGTCTGGTGTTGGGTATAGTTACGTGACAGACAGGCACTCAGTTGCCCACTAAGCTGAGAGAAAAAAAAGTTTCCCTTTTAGCTGAACATGCACAGACTGTTCTTCTCTTATCTCTCTCCACTCCTCCTGCTTCCACCTGAAAAGGTATCGTCAACCCCTCTCATCTCACCCCTCTATCTCTCTCTTTTCTCTTTATTTCCATCACCGCGCCTTTTCACCTTTGCACTATTTTCTCTCTCTTCTCCTCAATTACAACCTTTCTCACTCAGTCTCCCTCTTCTCTGTTATATTTTTTTCATTCTCTTCTCCAGCCTCCTATCTCATTTAGATTTTGTTTCTCTTTCCTGAGAAGATTTTAGTCCGTAGACATCATTGAATGTACATTTAGTCTCTTATGTAGATAAAGAGAGGAGAAAGCGTTATCTCAAAAGTGGCGTTACTGTATGTGTTGTAGTTACTACTAAAAACTAGGCTACCTGTTTGCGAATAAGGTATTAGTCACACACCCACATTTACACACCAGCCTTTGTCTCTGTCTCTGTAGCCGCCTCTATAGTGAAGCGGTGATGCATGCAGCGCTGTGTGTCGTGCTTCACCAGAAATACAGTATGTGCCGATGATTTGGGACAAGACAGGAAATCGTCTGAGCTCACAAGCCCCTATTCTTTCATCACTGAACACCATGCATGGGAGTGCACGCACACACACACACACACACACACACACACACACACACACACACACACACACACACACACACACACACACACACACACTGTCTGTTGGCTTGAATATCTCCTGAGCTTAAAACAGTTGGGATAGACGAGCTTCCTTTGTTTCAGCTCCACAATGGCGCGACTGAAGATAATTGGCGTTGGCCTCACATGACTCAGATATAACAGTGCTGTTTAAACAAAATGAATGGTCCTGTCACACTGAATTCCTGGACATGGCAACGTCTTTGTTGAGTGTGTATGCTGTTGGGAATCTTCCTGAATGTTGTACTGAGTTGGACCACGTTGGGTCAGGGTCAGTGTGTTTTGGGGTGGCAGATTGGCTCATTGTTGAGCCAGTCTTTCTTGATTTTTTTTATGCAGAACAAAAGTGTTCAGTACCTCATTTCTTCAGATTGAAATATACAGTGAACGAGAAATTATTTCCAGTAAGCGATGCAACGATAGACTGGCGGGTGACCAGAATTGGCCGGTTTTCACGTGCTCGGCCATGACCGGGAATGTAGGGAACCTCGTGAATTAACCTGCAACATGTCAGCTGTTTGGAAATTCTTCAGCGTGTGTGCAGAAGATAACACGTTTGCAATATGCAACACCTGCAAGGAAAAAGTAGGGCGTGGAGGGACGACACCAAAAACCAAAATCAAATTTTTTTTTTTGTTGGATAGTGGATGTGAAAAGAAGGAAATGGTTCTAACATTGCACTTTAGATGTGTGTGAATTTCCAACACCTGGAGTAATTTATATAGTTCTATTTTATAGTGATCTGTTCCAAAAATGTTCTATGTTCTGTGCAAAATGTTCTATTCTGAGAAAAGATAGAAAATACATATTTGTGTGTGCTGTAAAGTGGTTAGAAAAAATGAAATCGGAATCGGCTAAAATCGGTATCGGCTGGCCTAACTCAATGAAAATCGGAATCAGCCTAGAAAGTTGTAAATGGTGCATCTCTAATTTCCAAATAAACTATGACCTGCATGCGTAAAATGTTGGAGACCTTCCGTCTGTTGACCTTTAGCATCCACAACATCTTACATGATAGATAGATAGCCTTATTATTATTGGACTCATGGACCATTTACATGAGTTTTCACATTGTTTTACGACTGTTTTCCTGTTAAAGAATTGCCCCAAGCAGAGACATCTGCATTAGCCTAAGCCTAATGTATTGTGACCCATCTGTGGACATACATCTGCTAAACACCGTGTGACACAAGCCACACGCCTGTCTTAAAGCATTTAGAGCATAGGATAAAGCCATGCAGTCATAGCCAATGATATGGTTACTAATACTCCTCAATAGCACACATCCGGAAACAGTATGGGCCTTAATAGACTAAGATGGATAAATATGCTGTCCGAGTCAATAGTGAAACAGCCCAGATACACTGTGTGTTGTTTGTGTGAGTTTGCCAGTGTGTATTTAAGTGCTTTTGCTTGCGTGCTGTCATTACAACAAAGCAGGACATTTATTTGCGTAAAGTGGTACTAGCCTAGATGACGTAATGATTCAGACTGCAGGGAAAACATAAAGCAGATGGTCAGTTGTCTGTCTGTTTCAATAAACTTAATAAGTGGAGACCATATCAAGTGTGATGGAGCACGAAAAGAATTCACAGCTGAGAAGACATGAGCTAGATTTTAGATTAAGATTTGGATTTGTGTCAATTCTTTGAAGTGCTAAGGTCCAATGTTGGTCTCTTAATAATGTAATCTCAAAAGGGAAATAAAAAAGGATTCTGGTTTAGATGGTCTGTATCTATAGATGTGTATTTCGACACTTTCTTCCCATCAACACAAAAACCAGTGATGCCCCAGATAGGGCTGGGCGATATGGAGAAAATCAATTATCACGATATTTTTGACCAAATACCTCAATATCGATAACGCAACGATATTGTAGTGTAGTGCACAAAATATTCACACAATGAGATTTTTGATCAATAATCATCTGTAATGTGGATATAATGACTAAGGGGGTAAAGGCAAATAATAGAACAGTTACAACAGTCTGGTAAGTTCAGAAAATGACATAACCTTACTGTAATGCAGCCTTTAAAACCAGGAAAAGACAACACTTATGGCATATTACGATATCCAAAATCTAAGACGATATCTAGTCTCATATCACGATATCGATATAATATTGATATCAGTGTTTCCTCTAGGATTTGTTTTAGCGGTGGGGGCAGATCTATCGGACCCCCCTGCTCCCCGCCGGCAAATGTTTTACGTATTAAACAGAACTGACACTTCGCTGCAACACAAACAAATATATTTATTCACCTCTATTCACACACAATGAGGCATATTTTCATTTCGTTTTGATTGAACTGTATTTTTGAGGAACTGTAGGTCTACAAAATGAATTTTACAAGAAATTCTTCATAGGGAAACGAAAACCCAAAGTAGGCTATAGTATGAAACCATTCATAATGAAACTAATTGCATATTTGCCTCAGTGGCAAAGTTGGCAACCTTGCAGTGTGCATTTGATCTTTCTTGGCTTTTGGAAAAAGGGTTACACTAGAACGGCCAGGACGGTCATTTTGACCGTTTTAAAATTTATATGTGTAATAACTTTTCTAAATAAAAAAATACAATCCTGCTGGTACCGGACTTTTCCTAAAATAGTCTGTATTTTCATTTAAAATAGTTTTTATACACTGTACATTACACAAAAGGCAAAGAAAATACAATCACTTTTACCTATTTTGGCCATATTGTCATATTGACTGCTCGGATTTTCGCGGTTTTTGTTTTTTGCGTGGTTGAAGATGCATCTTGGTTGTTTAGTAATAAAAATCTCTGTCAGAGAAACATAACTAGCGGTCTCGAGTAACAAGTGTGGGCAATGCATCACCGATGGGCCGAAGGCAAAGCCAGAGTCGGTAACGTAGGATCTATCGTAGGAGCTACGGCGTGGATGGTTCTGAATCAGAAGAAAAGCACCGGGCGATCGCTCTGTGAAAGGCGCAGTACACGTAGACGGTAGCTGTCGTGTTCATATAACTGTATACATGCTACAACTGGCTGGAATCATTGCACACATCCTCTCCAAGGAGTGTACCAGCTGTAAATTGTCCAGAGGAAGTTCATGCAGCAACTGGCAGAGGAGCTGAGAGCGGAGTTTATGGAGGAAAAAAAGGGCATGAATGAATGAAATAATCACGGTTTAGCCTACTATGCCATGATATGATATCAAGAATCAACAGCCACGTGCAATTTAGCTAGCAAAATGTGCAAGAACTATAGACTAATACAGGCTTAAATGAATTGATAACATAAGTTATACACTTACAGTTGTAAAGAATGCACACATGCCATCTCAACCAGGTCCTCCGGACAGCCTGTCTCTTTTTCTTTCTCCCTTTTCTCCGAAGTGGCACGCTGTCCCACTCGCGTTAAGCCGCGTGTCGCGCTTATTCTCCGTCGACGTGCTCTTTACAATCACTGCTGATAGACGGCTTTTTGTATATATATTTCTGATACCGTGGCGGGAGAAATCTAACCGTGGCGTACCGCCACTTGCCAATCAACATAGAGGAAGCACTGGATATATTGCCCAGCTCTAGCCCCAGATATGACATGGCCAAGAGCAGACTGTACTTTGGACTTTCTTTTAGTTTTTTCTTGCCTTAGAATAATGTCAATTTGGAGTTGACATCGTCAGTTTGAAATAGTTTCTCATTAGCTGCTGCTCTTGCTGTTGGTTTACAGCGAATTCATCATTTTCAACAAATACTTGTGCAATCCCAGGGAGAGCTGACCATTCAACTAGTACTGACAATGTTGGCAGTCCACATAAACTTAATCTGGAAACATTAGGTTCAAGGAAGGGAGGCTAGCTTTATGGCGCCATTAAAACAAAAGGAGACAGTGATTCTTTTTAATACCTTTCTCCTTAAAGCGACTCCTCTTCCACACACTACCACCATCAACAGCATTGTCCTCAGACCTTAGAGAGAGCATTTATGATGGCATGCCGGATTTTACAACAGTCAACACTCTGGCGAGTTTTTACAAAGCAGTGGAGCACAAGCCAACCCCAGCACTCTGGGTGTCAAGGATCAGTCAAGCTCATAAATAGAGGGTGTGAGGAAGAGAAAGTAGGAAGGAGGGAGTTGCATTTGAGGACAGCAGTGTTTGGTAATAGGCTGTTTGGAGCAGAGTGGGCTGCATTCCATTATAGTGAACTCAGCAGGGAGAATCTAAACAGCACTATGGAGGAATGAGCCGGTTATGTTGTAACAGAAAGAGCTCGAAACGGTCTATTAATGGATGGGTGTAATTTATATAATGTACACCCCTTATACAGGACATATTTTATCATTTCAGTGCACTTTAAAGTTTTATAAAAAAAATATCGTCATGAGATTACAACATATGCCCGTTAAGAAGTATCAGTTGATCAGTTTGTCAGTCACCAACCACAATATGTCTTAAATATAGTATAAAGACTATGTTTTGGCCAGTTGATAATCTTCAATGATATCCTCCGTTTACCATTTTGGGTCCTACTTCACTGTCAGTCCACTGACTGAACCTGTCCTCACCTGTGGTTTCATGGCATCACCTGTACAACCATCTTAGAAAGCTCAAACCACAACTTGATTGGTGGTATGCATGACTGTTGAAAACCACAAGGTTGTTTGTGGTTGACCTTTTGTTGTGAGTAACTGGCATTGCTCAGTGTTGATTCAAGTTATGGAGGGGGGAGGAGGGGGGGCATGTAGATGCTTGCTGGGTTTGTAAATAGCAATAGGAGTGCCCGGCACCATTCACACTCCACAGGGTAGTTTCCTAAAATATCTTTGTATTATTTGCTAGTGTCTGGGCCCCTTTACACGAGCTTTAAATAGCTTACCAGGGTGTCCCATTTCACATACAGTATCTGCATTATGTCTTATGATTGTACTTAACCTGACCTGACCTGTGCAGTTTAGTTTAGTTTAGTTTAGTGACTTTGTATTTTAGTTGTTGAATATGCTCAGACTGTTCCCCTTGACCAACAGAACCCAACCATCACAGTGCAGGTAAAGAGGGGGAGTCTCTCCCACGCCTCTGTCTCTTTTCTGGGTGAGGTTCTCTCACATCTCAATTTCACAGAGCTTTGTTTATTTAACCAAGCCTTGGCTGTCTTACAAGATTGTACCCAGTGTGTCACTGAGACACACAGACCACTCCATTGCTATCTTGAGGTTTGTTGACATTAAACTGCACCTTGTAACAGTAGGCTAATTACATGTGGATGCTACATTAGCTAGCATTCTCCACCATAAGCTACTGGTCATGCCAGACCAAGTAAAGCCTTAGCTAGTGTGTTGCATTGAGCAAGGCTATGAATGGAAGAAATGAAGAAGAACAGGTATAATAACATGTGAATGTAGCTAAAATCTAGGTGTTCTTCTTAAGTGTGCAATATTTTAAGGTAGTAAATATTTGTTAATTTCATTCTAAAATATAAGATTTAATGCTGTTCTGGAAACGTGGGGATATTATGTACTTGTGCATCGAGGATAACTTCATGCTACATTAACAACCTGCTGTTGCATGTCATCACTGGCTTTGATCGGTCAACACGGTCGTTTTCCTAAAGCCATGTCAAACAGAAACAGCATTAGCTTTATGCTACAGACAATAGTACCGGCTCAGTGTGATATTGCTTTGGTGAGCCAGTATTGAAACGTTGAACTAACTGCACAAATGCATTACTTAGTGACTTGTATCGGGCCCATTGCGGCCTTGACCTACATATTGCCTACCTCTCCCACCTACACACACACACACACACGCACACATGCACAGGATTTGCCATGAAAAGAAAGACCCAGTCGCACAAACACAGGCGAGAGATTAAGAGTAAACCACTAATCTGACGGTGCCTGCATCAGTCGGTTTGTGTGTCTGCGTGTTCCCTTTTTAAAATGTGGGCAGGTTTTATGCGATGGCTGGTTCATTCTGTCTTTGCAGCTGAATTGAAGCCCTTTGTTTTTCCAGGAATTTTACCCCTGAGAGAGGAAGTGGGGTGTCGAAAATGTTTGCTCCTTTAGCTTGTTGTGGTCGCCATAAATGGTGGTGTTTGAACAGTTTGTTTCTTACTTGGGTTTCTACACTGCTAGGAGGCATAAAAGGTGGAAAATGTGACGAGAGGAGATACAAAGAGATATGTGAGCTGTGTTTGCACAACTGAGAGAAGGAAATAAAGGTGAGAGGATTGGGGTAGATATAAAGAGAGACAAATACTGTCTGTCTGCTCTTCACTGGAATGATGAGGGCTGTATGCCTTGGAGACACCCTGGGGCGCTCAAGCGTTTGTTCACCAGCCAATTCAGACACAATATTCATAAACTGTTCAGAGCACCGAGATGGTGCCGTTCACTATCCAACTACCTCGAGCTGCTTAGAAAGTGTTCAAAACACAATGGCTGTTTCACTCTATACTTGACACAGAATGCTAGCATAAGGCTAGCTTTGTAAGGTGAAATTAGATTTGAAGGATAAGGTAGGGCACACACACACACCTGTCAGACAAAACAGATTACTTTTCACACACAAATATACACGGTGTGTGTTTGTTTGATGAGGTGATGAATTCCACTCTGAGGTTTGTTCTCAGCTCATTCCCTCTGCATGCCAGTTTGGAGCGGACTTAGTGTGAGATCGCCAGCGGTCATGTTCAGAGTTCAAGTTGCAGAAGCTGGTATCAGTGTTGCTATGGTGTATGTTTGTGTGGTGTTCCATACTCTTATGGCCTCATCTTAAACACACAGCGTAGACGACACACCTCCTCCTCCCTCTGTGTCATTTTCGACAAATGCAGGCAGAGCAGGAACAACTGTAGCCTCAGTGCACGGGCGCATATGCGTGCGCACACACACACACACACACACACACACACACACACACACACACACACACACACACACACACACACACACACACACACTTGAATACAACCACGTGTCTGAAGTAATGCCTGTCGTCATATAATCCCATTTACCTCCAAAAACACAAGAGTGTGTGAGAGTTTATTGTCACAGGGAATGAGGAGAGGAAGAATGTGTGTGATGTAGTGCCCACAGTCTGTCTACTGTCTAGGAGTGGCAGCTGTCTCTCTCTCTCTCTCTCTCTCTCTCACACACACTCACACTCACTCACTCACACACACACACACACACACACACACACACACACACACACACACACACACACACACACACACACACACACACACACACACACACACACACACATCTGTTATCCATAAGGCACATTGGGTGTCAGATAAGCAGTTGTCCTTGTACTTATTGCCACTTCAGCCCTTGAATGTGTGAGTGGATTGTCTGGCAGTTTCTACCCTTGTCCTTGTGCAGGCTACTGATTCAAGCCTGGGAAACAAATGGGAGCATGACAGTGAAAATAAGTGCCATAATTCAGATTATTACAGATTAACAGGCTAACACAAAAGGCGGTGGTGTAAAGTCTTTAAATCTGTTTTTCATGCTTTAAGGATTGTTTATTATTATGTGTTTTATGAACCTGTGGCTCATGATACTTTCAAAAACATTTTACGATCTCTGGATTCCATTATTGCATTGAACAGAGCTGAACAGCTTGTAAAAAGTCTGCTGTAAAGAAAGTATTTTTGGTCAACGTACTTGGGCAAAACTGATGTAGAACAAAGCAAGGACGATGTCTGAGACCGGTGTTTCTACTCCGTAGCTTTTTCTCAGCTCCTTCACGTCAAGGGTAGCTGCTAGACCGGTCGAGATCAGGTTTTATCACTTCAGCTGGGCTGATGGCTTGAAAGTCTGCCCAGCAAGATGCTTCAAAGACAAGGGGCTTGTTCGGGTGCCTGACTTTCTAACACACACACACACACACACACACACACACGCACACAGACAGACATGCACACACGCACACGCTACTTTTGTACTCTGGAACAGGGCATTTGTTTTGGCAGGCCACCTGCCACAGAAAAAGGGCACCGGCGCTTGTCCTCCGCTAAACAGATTTATGTTGGCACTAAAACAGAACTCATAAGGACTTTTTATACGCCTTAAGACTTGCCAGTCAGCTTGTTCCCACAGGCAAGGCAGGAAGGAAATGATACAAGATACCACAATATATAATACTGCTTTGTTGTCCGACCTCTTGAAAATTGGTCTTACCTCCTCTGAAATTTGTCTTGGCTTGATGGATGACTTGAACACGATATAAGGACAGTTGATTTTGGCACTTTAAAAGTGCTAGCTCATATTTTGGATATTCTTTTTTTCATCACTAAATGCCTTTTTGTCAATTTTCTTGTTAATAAAGTAATGATATGAAGGAATGACACAAAAATTAATATCAGATCTTGGGCCAACGGTTTCTGGTTATATTGCCCCCAAGGGCACTCTAGAAATACTATCCATACTCTGTTATTAATACGTATTCTGCTGTAATTCAGCTGTAATTCAGTTATTAAAAAGGAGCGACCTTTATGAACAAAAATCTCAGGACATTGACTAATGGCCTTATATATGTTTTGATAATATTCCAGTGGAACATTCTCTGATAATCCTCAGCCGATTGCTTTGTTGCGGTGTTGAGATTTGAGTTTTTGGTAGGACTGTCTGTTTCAGCTTTAGATTGGTGGTCTTAGCCTTCCTTGACATCTGTCACACTGGTGGGCTAAACCAGGCTGCAAATGACTAGTCTGCACCATGCCTACCTGGAGAGTGATGTGTGTCTGAGCACAGGCCTGAGATTGTAGTTGCTCAAAGCACCAACATAGTTTGCAGAGCAACCCACATCCTCTACCCTGCAATAACTTCAGTCAGACTTTTGTCTGTCTGTCTGTCTGTCTGTCTGTGAGTCTGTCTGTGAATGTGTCTGTCTGTGAGTGTGTTGTCTGTCCAGGGATTGAGGGGCCGTCCACAGGAAACGTTTTTTTGTGCAAACGCACTTTTTTTGCATCGTTTGGGCCGACCGTCCAGACGAATCCTGTAAACGCACTGCCTGAAAACGCACTTTTTTGAAACCTGGTCTCAGGGTGAAAAAATTTGAAAACGGCTCTCGTTTGGCTTCGTATGGATGGTGAATTCGGATATGACCCCGTATCGATGATGTCATCGCCACACCCCTCGACCTCTTACCGCACTTGTGCTAGTGCACGCCGGTCACACACGAAGCTAAGCGAGCATATCCCATCTCCATGGTCAAACCAGCTCACTTCATCTAAATACTTTGTCTCTGCTCCCTGACACTTCCCTCTGCCCTGCCGGTCCTGGATTCTACACAAGATATATTGCTAACGTTATTTAGCCAACGTTAAACATTGCTAAAGTAGCTGACCGCTACAGCTGCGACGTAGCTAACGTTAGCTGCTATGGTTGTTTATAAAGTGGAAGTAGACAATTTAGCAACTAGCTAATCTGTCTGCTTATCAACTCCTTGAACGGATTATAGTAATTTTTACCACGGCTTATTGTAGAAAGGCTACAGCCAGAAAACCGTAGATTATCAAAAAGACATCATTCATGGATCATTGATGTTTGTTTGACTGCCGATGTTAGCGCGCTAACGTTAGCTAGCTGCTATCTAGTGCGCTGCAATCATGTCCGTTGGCAGAGAATTGCAAAATAAAAAGCAATCCAACAGCACATTATACAATGTAAACAAATACACGTTTTCTTGCGGCGGCCTTTATAAAATGAGCAGTGGTGAAAGTTCTTATAGTCCACGGATGTATTAAGAGAACGTTATAATCTGGTCATGTTATGATGGGAAGTGGAAGTGACTATGCTCTTCTTCTCCGTTTTTTGGTGAATTTCTGTAGCAGAAACAGCGCCACCTATAGGCCTGACATATGAAGTAGCGTATTGAGTCATTTACAAATGGATTCGTTTGGACGCAACTATTCTCGAATCCAGGGAAGACGGGTAAAAAAAAGATTGTTTTGGTACGTGTGGACGTGGCCTAAGAACCATCCCTTTGCTTCAATCCACCCATCCGTCAGTGTGACGGGGGATGGTAATCCATTCTTCATATATGCAGATAGTGGCGGTGAGATTAGGCAGACCCTGGGAGAGGATTAAGGCTTCATGGCTTGCCCCCTTCTATTTTACCTCTTCTCTAACCAACCACACCACACCACCCGCTTCCTGCCACCTCTTCGTGCTGTTCAATCCTTTACCCACCCCTCACCCATCTCTTTTTCCTCCCCTAGGCAATCTCCAATCTTTGGAGTGTGTTGGCTGCAGAGTGATGAGGTGGGGGGGCGATTAAGATAGAGTGGGTTTTGTACATGTGTTTTGATTTGCATGTGCATAATTCCTTGTGTTCTTTTGCATCTTTTTTCACGCGCTTATGTGTGTATGTATGTATATATAGACCATTATTTTGTGCACAGAGGAGAAGAAATGCAGTTTGTGTGTGGGTTGAAGTGCACCCAGTGTGTGTCTTTTAAATCATATTGCTTTCAGTGAACTCCGAATTGTAAATTATGTTATGGTTGGGTTACAGTAATTGACTTTGTGCATATATGAGACTTTGTGTGTCTTGAGAATTTGCATTAGTTTTCATAGCCATATTCCCTTATTCTCACACATCCATCTCCCTTACTTTAAACCCTCAATTCCACCCTCTCACCTCGTATTCTTATCCCAGATGTGACCCACATGTTGTGATGCAGTGCAGAGGGTAGAGGATTTGTCTGAGTGCTGCTCTTCTTCTTTCCTCATCAGCATCCCTCTCTTGCCACCTTCTCCTCCTCTTTCTCCCCTCCAGTGGCGAGTGCTGTAATTGATATGCCACCGGCAATAAATCAGCACAGCTCTAGGGCTGAGGAGCGACCATTATCTAAACAGACAGGTTTATCTGCTTTGGAGAAGAGGGAGAGTTGATCCAGCTCAGCTCACAAGAGTCACCAACAGCTGACCAGCCTCTGAAATGTCCTCACAAACGTACATGAGAACACACCACCGCCTGATCTCTTCTCAGGATTCCCGCAACTCTTTAGCCAAATAAGCAAAATATAGTAAGGCTGAAGGACCCCTCCTTTCTAAGTTTTTCCTCCTCTGTTATGTCTTCTCCCTCCCTTTCAATCCCTCATTTCAATTCCCAATGCCCATAGAGACACAGTACAGTCCTGTCAATTGATAGGGCGTCCCGATATCAAATCCAATCAACTTGGCCGCTTAAAGCCCGTCCTCTCTAATGCTTTTCCCTGATGTGATAACGGCCTCGGCTCCCCCAATGTGGTGGCTGCCCATTCCCAAAGCCACAGACACGCTCCAGCCAAAAATGATTGACATGTTTTTCCTTGATGGTGCCAGATATGGCTCACAACCTTGTTTCAGCAGTCTTCCCACCATTTCACTTTAGCTCTGGAGGAAATTGAAATTGAAGAGGGTTTAGAGGGATACGGAGGTATAGAGAAAATGGAGGAATTTAAGAAAAAAAAGAGGAACGTATATAAGAAGCTAAGTGATTGCCTATGTCCTCAACAGTTGGGCATTTCTGCCATGTCGGGGTGGAAGTGGAGGGATTTGATAAAGAGGTAGTTGGGGGCCCATTTGTGAAGACATTACTTCACTAACGTGTGTTGTGATGCCATTGTCTTATTACCGGGATAGATAACAAGCAGCCAGAGACCCCCAGATGCAATTTGTTGTGCGATTCACACTTACATCAAGCCGTGGCTGGCCTAAATGAAGAGGAATTACTGTAGGGACGATTTTTTTTCTTCACAGTCTCATTCGTTCTTTATCAGGCTCTCTCATTTGCCCGCTCCCTCATTCTACTTCCCTCACTTGGAAATGACAAAGGCAAATGAGGCAGCCGGCCTGCCGACGTGCCACCGCTTTTTAAATTGGCATCTGCTCTTGTCACGCGGCGCGACTGTACCGTTGAGCAAGAAATTAGTTTTTTTTTATAGGCTGGCTCGTCACTTTATTGCGGCTGCTTATGTCGAAGGGGCCGCTGTCTGCGTCGAGTCGTTTTAATCTCACAGAGTGGCGAGTGAGGGTATATCTGATAACCGGCGCTCAGGCCCTTCTGTCTGCAGTTACCACATTGAGGTAGCTCAATCCCCGGGGCTCCCCTGGTGTTTGATTCAAGCGCAGGAAGAGCTCTGATTAACTTAAAATGCAGCAGAAGTACTGCCTTTTGTTTGGCTCCCTCTCTCTGTCTTTCTCTCCGTGCAGTTTCTCCTCCTCTATCTCCTTCTTTGTCTTTTCTTTTTTCTTGCTCTGCTCCTCTTCCTCATCTTGCTTTTTCTCTCCTCAATTTCCCCCTTTTAAAAAAACAAACCATCCAATTACTATTTCTCTTCTCTCCTGCTCACTCTCTCTCTCTCTCTCTTTCATTTCTCTCTCACACACTATTTGCAGCAGCAGCGGCGACTAAAATTGATGTGCAATTTAATGACTCCTCTTACTGAGGTGTTTAATTCTTTCAATACTTCCAAAAGGGCATTTTTCTCCCTCAGTGTTTCTCTTTCTCTCCATCTCCCCCCCCCCCCCCACAAAAAAAAAAAAAAAAAAAACACACACACACACACACACACACACACACACACACAAACAACACACACACACACACACAACACACACACACAAAAAAAAAAAAAAAAAAAAAAAAAATATATTTAAAACAAAAATGGTTTTTAAAACAGCCACCCATTCATCCCTCAGTGCTTGGTAAACTGACCACACTGGCTGACCTGTATGCTTGGTGATTGATAGACGGAGAGCCTTGTCCTGTGGCTCACCGCATGGAGAGCAGGAGGCGCAAACCAAGATAAGGAGAAAACGAAAGGAAAACCCCACATTGCTCTTCGCCTTTCCCCTCTCTGTCATTTTTTTGTTGATTTTCCTCTATCTCTATCTTTATGTTTTTGCCTCCTTTATCAGCCCCCCCCCCCCTTTCCTACCCTCCTCATCTCTCTATAGTGTCTCTCATCTTGTCTGATTTGGCATGGTCATAAACAGCCCTTCTTGCAGACACTTTGATAGTCAAGGTGAAATTGAAGCATGGGGTCCATGGGAGAGTTGCGTCCTGTTTTGCATAATCAGCGTTTACTGGAGAACTGATGTCCCAGTATTGCAGGAACATGATTGGCCTGTCAAGCAGCAGCACAGGCCCGGCAAACCCTGCTCCTCATCATCATTGTATTGCCGTTGGAGGACGCCCAAAGGAGCAAATACTCTCCCTTTTGACTCCCCCTTTTCTCCTCCTCCCTGTCCTTTTACGCGTAAAAAAACTTCCATCCTATAAATTATTTCACTCCTGCCCTTTATTATACCGCCTCCGTTGTCTGCATCCCAGGTTGTCAAGAGATACCAGCTGTGGGGTACAGTGTGTGCTGTGTGAAATATATTTGTGTATTCTGGAGAAGCTCATAAATGAAAGCAGACCTAAGTAAATGTATATTTGCCAAGACCCGGCTCTTCATTTATCAGAATTAGCTGGTATGAGAGGAAAACGACAGCAGTGAGGAAGGAAGTTGGGCCATACGCACTGAAATGTGGGCAGTGTTGGGCTACGTTAAAGGTCCCATGGCATGAAAAATTCACTTCATGAGTTTGTTTTTAACATTAATATGAGTTCCCCTAGCCTGGGTATCCTACTCTGCCTTTGAGATAAAGTAAGCTCAGATGGGCCAATCTGGAATCTTCCCTATATGTCATCATAAGGTGAAAGGTTACTCGACAATTTCAGGGAAAACTGTGAAATTGTAAGGTATTTTATCTGCTATGTTTGCTTAAATACATTTGATTTCCCACTGTAATACGTTGTCGGATAATTTTGTTGCAGCAGAAGTTGAGCTAGGTTCAACTTTTTTACCGGAGGGGTCTATATCAAAAGAACTATGAGGTCGGCCTTTTCGATGCAGTACAATTGTCTATCTGAACTGAATAGCAAGAGACCGGCATGTTTTGAGTAAACGGACTGTGATTGATGTTTGAAGAGACAGGGCAGGATTGGCTGTGGAGTGTGGATGAGTGTTGTGTTATTTGGGGAAAGAAGAAGAAGAAGAATCATGCTGAATTTTCAGCATACATCTCAGTCAAGGGAGTTTTATATTTATCTCTGCTTAAGTTCTATTTGTCCTGATGTATAGTATGTTGTGTGATCGTAGCTCCCTGAGGGAAGGCAGTGTGTGTTGCGACCTGCTGTACTGCCATGGGAGCCTGATGCCTGGATACAGTTGCCAGAACTGCAGGCGTAATTACAATAAGGGGTTACTGTATATAGTGTGTTGATACCATTGAAACCATGGCAGGAAAGCCTTCGAGCAAACTTGGCTATAAATTGTTTGCTGTCAATTTAACGGTACCCACTGGCTCCTTTTCAAACGCATGCCTCAACCAAAGCCACCATGGCAAAGTTAAAAGTTATGAAATATTAAAGAGTTCAATGTTGTGAGTCTATAACTCATTCCAGCAAGACTCCCGTTATGTATACAGAGCCTTTTAATAATCGGCCCATGCCTCCCCCTGCTATCTTCACTCATAATTAAATGCAGACACCCATTTGCCTTCCAGACTTGATTTGATATTATTTATTTATCACTGGGGCAAATGTCAGCTTGACTTTTTTTCTTCTAATTTTGGCTGTGCAATTTGTGTCTCTGCCTGCTTGATGCATAATCAATAGGAAATGTTCCCTAGACGCTCACTGTGTTTTTTTTTTTCTCCCTCTTTCTGCCTTCCAGGGCTCCCACCTCGTGCCTCTGTGGATGATGTTCCTGATGACGACTTGCAACGCTGAGAACAGGACAGCGAATTAGGAGTTTTGTTGCCCCTCCCTTTATCCTTCTCTCTCTGTCCCTCAAAACTGTCCTCCCTTATTCCTTGACAGAAGAGCATAAAACAAGAGAAAATCCTGACTTTGGTCTTGGTACCAGAGCTTGTACTCCTCCTCCTTCTCCTCCTCTCTTTTTCCTTCTCCAACCCCCTAAGCCTTGCCTCTAGACGGCCCAGATATGTGCCCCCTAGCTCGGTCAGCGGCTTCCCCTGGCCCGGGGAACTTGTTTCTCCTCTTGGGGCTTTTGCTTATCATGAGCTCATCCTTCTCTGGAGGCCAACCCCCGCCCTTCAAACGATTTGCCCCTACTGAGTGGGGGCTTACGCATCTGGCCATCCACAACAAAACTGGAGAAGTCTACGTGGGAGCTGTCAACTGGATTTTCAAGCTGTCTAGCAACCTGACCAAACTACGCAGCCACATGACTGGCCCAGTGGTGGACAATGAGAAGTGCTACCCTCCGCCCAGTGTCCAGTCCTGCCCTCATGACCTGGCCCAGACCCCCAATGTGAACAAGCTTCTTCTCATAGACTACGCACAGAACCGCCTCATTGCCTGTGGCAGCACTTCGCAGGGGATCTGCCAGTTCCTACGTCTGGATGACCTCTTTAAGCTTGGCGAGCCCCACCACCGCAAGGAGCACTACCTTTCCAGTATGGCAGAGTCGGGCACCATGTCCGGGGTCATCATAAGCTCCCCCCACAGTCCGACCAGCAAGCTTTTCATCGGAACCCCCATCGATGGCAAGTCTGAGTACTTCCCCACATTGTCCAGTCGCAAGCTGATGGAGAATGAAGAAAATGCAGACATGTTCAGCTTTGTCTATCAGGATGAGTTTGTTTCCTCTCAGCTGAAGATTCCCTCCGACACTTTGTCCAAGTTCCCTGCTTTCGACATCTATTATGTATACAGCTTCAGCAGCGAGCAGTTTGTCTATTATCTAACAATGCAGCTGGATACCCAGTTGACTTCACCTGATGCCAGCGGAGAGCAGTTCTTCACCTCGAAAATTGTCCGCCTCTGCGTGGACGACCCCAAGTTTTACTCCTACGTCGAGTTCCCCATTGGCTGCACTAAAGATGGGGTAGAGTACCGCCTGGTGCAGGATGCCTTCTTGGCTCGTCCAGGCCGGCAGTTGGCCAACTCTCTGGGGATCTCCGAGAATGAAGACATCCTCTTCACAGTCTTCTCTCAGGGTCAGAAGAATCGGGCCAAACCACCCAAAGAGTCAGCATTGTGCCTGTTCACCCTTAGGAGGATAAAAGAGAAGATCAAAGAAAGAATTCAGTCCTGCTACAAGGGATATGGGAAACTCTCCTTACCCTGGCTGCTCAACAAGGAGCTCGCCTGCATCAACTCGGTAAGCTCAAATCTGCTCTTTGTGCTTTTTGAGTTCTCTAGAGTACTTACTTTCTTTACAGCCTTTTTCCTTATGGTGAATCCGTTTACTCATCAAGGCACAGATATTGTGTTCCGAAGATAAAATGTTGACATCGATGCAGAGTGCATTAGCATTAACGATAGCATTAGCGTTAGTTGGCTCTTTAGGAACCAGCGTAAAAGTATGACACCATTGCTTTTGGCAAACGTGCAGTACCTTTTCTCAAGAATGTTACTGAAAATTTTCTTGTTAACATACATGAGTATACACACATAAAGTAGACATTCAAATGTTTAAAACTAGTCCCGATGTCGACGAGTGTCCCTGAAACAGTCAGCTCATTCATAAGGCCCACTGCTACAGGCCTTCACTGGTTAATATAGTATGAACACCTCTTACTTCTTTCTCCTGCTGTCTTCTATTTCACGTTTTTTCTGCTCATTTTCCCTCTCCCCACAACCTCTTGGTGCTTTGATTTAGTCAGACAGGGGACATCATTAGCCAAGTCCTGTGGATTTGTGAAATGTCACTCAAGAGTAGCTCTCGCACGCACGCACGCACGCACGCACAAACACACACACACACACACACACACACACACACACACACACACACACACACACGACAGTATGGTTCGGTGCACTGCAGCGTGAGATCCTGAGGGATAGCATGAGCTAGTCTTGGTTTTTACTAACTGATCCATGATGCATGGCCCTGCATACGTTAGAGGATCCCGCTCACACAGACACATACACATGCACTCACACTGGAGACCTTAAGGAACTGCACAACAGCACACACACTCTAGTTTTCTCTATTGTGAACATATGTATACCTGCTCACATCCTTTTATTTTCTCTGACTTTCGGGGGGGGGGGGACTACGCACAACAGTAAGCACGACAGTAAGCATTACCGGTCCATGTACAGTAAAGGCGATGAGTCTGTGTTACCTTATTTTTCTTTAATTTTAGATTATTGGGGGCATTTGTAGGCCTTTATTATGACAGGACAGCTTAGACATGAAAGGGGAGAGAGAATGGAATGACATGCAGCAAATGGCCGCAGGTCGGAGTCGAACCTGCGGCCGCTGCGTCGAGGACTGAGCCTCTGTCTGTGAGCTGCCCAGATGCCCAGTGTGTTACCTTATTTGACAGAAATCTATGCATTTACCTGTAATTGCTGACAATTTAATAAACAAAAATGTATATTATGCTTGAGTTAATAAAACCCCAGTTAACAAAACTGGTGAAAAAATAATATTAATATTTAAATAAATCACCGGGAATCTCCTATTCAAGTTTATGTTCTGCTTGTTCAACGTTGTTTGGTAAATTGCTCTTAAACACATGTAGAGAGGATTTGAATTACCATTTTTGTTTTCAGTTCTTATAATTTTTGGTACTGGCGATTTTCCTTTGGGGCTCGCTAAAACCTCCTTGGGGGGCGCCAAAAGTTTCTCTATGCAGGAAAAGCCCTGGCAGTGGGTTTGCTTTTGATAAGGCTCCAAACTAGACATACTGGTTTGCATTTCTCCTAACTTGGCCTTACCAATGCAGCCTGTAGACCATTTAACTTGTTATAGCAGGGAAAGCACATGTGAAATCACTTATATTAAGGAGGGCTTCCACTTAAGTGTCCCAAGACATACTTGTGAGCCAGCATGCATTGTGAGTTTTGTTCATTTGTTAGTTATTTAGCAGAAAGAGCATCCCACCGTAACCTCTCACTCAGAATGTGTCACCAGTTAAACATCCTCTCAAAAAGCTCTTGTCCCATGTAAGCTGTCAGCAATGATGATGTAATAGCCTCAGAGATAAGCTGATTGGCTGACCCCACAACAGCAGCAAGGCCTGGGGGTCAGCCTCAGGTTAATGACGTCTGCCACGTTGCCCCTAAGCAGTGACCTAATGTCAGCTGCCCACCACTGCCCTTAACCTCAGTCAGTGATCTGAGCAACCTTATATCTGACCTATGATGCCTGATATCATTTTTCAGTGTGGGAGCTGGTGCTGTGCAACATGACTAAACATAACAAGCAACACAGACAAGGCTGAATCAGATAGCAGAAGTGAAATAGCAAAAGAAGTTGAGAGTTGTACTAGCCATTCTTCCACTATGTCCTACTAGTGGCATTAGTTGGACTATAAGTAAAGGACTAACCTACAAAACTAATTCTTAGTCATCTCCCTATCCTTATTTCTCCAGCTGATCTAGGTATATAAACTGGAAATCTCCTGATCCACAGCTCTATAAGCTACTGGTGTTTTGCACTCAACCCCACCCAGATTTTCCAAGCTACTCAAGGAATTCAAACGCGCTTCTCTAACCTCTAGGCTAAAAAGTCTCAATTGCATTTGACTGCAGTGTGGGAAAGGCTGTGTGATGTGGGGGTGGAGGGCGAATACGTTTAGGTTGACCCTGCCATAGAGCAGTGAAGAGGGCAAGGCGGGAGGGGGCCAGGGGCTGGACAGCTGTTAGCCACACAGCCATGAGCCAGGCTCTCTGTGATCTCCCTGTGTTGAATTCATATTTGTGCTGGATCCTAATCTCTAGCCCGTAGCCGTCATCGGGGTGATGTGTTTATGGTTACGATGAGATGGTGGCTGTTTGTCTGTAAACACAAATGTTTGGGCATATTAGAAGCAGCTCTGTTATAAAAAGATGTGGACGGCCACAGATATACACCATTCATCACTACAGCCCTGTTACCTGGCTGTATTTGTCTGCTGTGTGTATGTGCGCCCATGTGTTTGTGTGTCTCTGTTTTGTCCCTGAGCTTTATTAGTGAACCCCTGACCTTCTCCCCGGTTGGAGAGTGGATCAATACAAACCATTTCCAGAGAGAGAGAGAGAGAGAGAGAGAGAGAGAGAGAGAGAGAGAGAGAGAGAGAGAGAGAGAGAGAGAGAGAGAGAGAGAGAGAGAGAGAGAGAGAGAGAGAGAGAGAGAGAGAGAGAGAGAATAAGAAAGGATGAACGAGTTTCAGGAGGTAAATGAGAGATTGCAGGTGGAACCAGAGAGAGGGACTGGAGAGAAAGAAAAAGGTGCAGGACGTGGGCAGGCGTAAAAAATAGAGGACACAAGGGAGACAGAGCGAGAGTTAGACGCCAAAGCAGGGCACAGGAGAGAGGAAGAGAATTTGAAGGATGGTGTTGAGGAGATGAGAGAGACAGACAGAGTGTGAAAATTAACAAAGCGAGCCACAGAAGATGCTTGAAGGAAAAAGGGAAGGGATTGAGAAAGAAAGCACAAAAAGGAACAGCATGTCAATTCGCCCCAAATCCCCCACCCACCCGCAACCCAACCCAGATCAGGTCCGAACCAGACAGAGGACAGACAACACAGACCCATACACACAGACAGACCCAGTTGTTTGTTTCTTTTTTTTTATGATGAACGTTAGAATTTTGATTTGACTGAAAAGATCATCTCTAGAACTTGATTTGAATCAAATGTCAAAACATCTTTGAACATGTTTTAAATCTGATTTTCAACAGTTTTTCTGTGTGATTTCATATTTTTGAGACTCGACAAAAGCAGCCAGATTCCAATCGGTGTAAAAAAGTGCTCATAACTACACATAACCCTAGCTAGCAAGACAGGGATTTAAAGAAGAATGGGGATTTTACTGAGAGAGGAATAAACGGATAAAATGGCATGAAGGGAGAGATGGAGAGAACGACAACCAGCCAAGGAGAGAGCAGCGAGCCTCTTACAGCCAGGGTGTGCTTGAAGGAGAGGCAGTGATTCACCGACGGAGAGAAGAGGAGGACGAAAGGAAGAGTGATAGCCCCAGAAATCTTTTCGCCACCACTGCCAAGAACAGCGGGAGAAAAGGGCGGATGACAGAATGAGGGGAGATAGAGGGAGGAGAGGAGAGGTTGATTGACCGCTGACTGCTGCACAAATAATATCTGTGTCCGTCACCTGGCCAGCACACTGTCCTCCTCAGCGGCACAGCTCTCTGTCATGTCGTGTGTGTGTGTGTGTGTAGCTCATCTGACAGGGTGTGTATATCTAGGTGTAGGTGGTATAATAAGGAGGATTCAGGAACACAACAAAACTATTTTGGTGTTTAAATATCACAGAATTTATAGAGGTGTCCTGCAGTTGGAGGACGTCAGGGGATCTTTTTCCTTAGGGGTCACTTTGCAGATATATTTTGTTACTCACATTAAATGGTGATTTCCAGCAGCTTTTTCTCCACAGCACGCCAAACATTCAACTAGCCAGCTGTAACCTTTTCCGTTAGTAGAAAACACTTATTTAGTTATAGAAAGTCATAGAAAAGTCATGGAATTTAACACTGGGGCAGCACAGGGAACTGTGGTCATATTAGCTTGAGCACACTACACAACAGTTATTGGTAGAGATGTCCCATGACAGTCTGAAATATTTGCTGATCAAGGCACTTTCTAATTGCTTGGCATTTTTTGGAATGCCTTTCACATTCTGTTGTTGGTCAAAACCACATTTTAAATTGCTTATTTAGTTAATGCTGAATATGAAGACAGGCCGTCCAAATCCTGCCCACTCCAACCTGCGCCCATCATTTTCAATAACATACCTTTTCCCATGGTAACAGACTGTATTTTGTTAATACAGGGCAATGAAGCTGTTAAATATAAACTCTTTGGCCTTACTAATTGTAGGCTATATAAGCTTACTTTAACTAATAAGGATGTTAATAATTAACCATTTAACTGTTAAAGTGGCTGGACTAAACTGAACTGAACCGTTTACTGACTATATGTAGTTTGACCGATTTAATACCATCAGCTGAACAGTTAAAAATAATATTAATTAAAAAACTTACTAAAAGTTTGTTGCATGGTCACCCGGACACACAAGCGGATGCAAGAAAGTGGTCGGATGTTAGGGAAAAAATCCCTAATCACGATTATTTTGTGATTATTGAAAATCAATATTGAATCATTGAATATTTAACACGATTACTCATTGACTCTATTTGAATTATTGCATGAACTTAAAAAACAGTGAAAAGACAGTTAAAACAGTTTAACAAATTAAGCGTGAAAACACCTTGATCTGTGAAATTTCCCTTAATACTTTCCCCATTTTAACTTTTTTCCCCATTCAGAACACATGACATAATAAGTTTATTTGCAAAACATAATGTGCAAAATAATAGTTTTTCTTGATAACGTTGTTTATGTGATCGTAATTGCAATTAAAATGTGATTAAATGCACTGCCCTACTGCATGCATCCACAACAACGCACGCAACACGGTGGCTCCGCGACTGGTACGAGTCCGAGAGTATATCCGCCGGCTGAACTGGGGATCAGTTGTTTGCTTGTCGGTCTTTTCTACCCACTGCAGCTTTAACTAATCATCTAGAAAAATAGAAATATTGGTTGAGTTTAGGGAAAAACAAAGAAAAAAACCAACTTGTTTTGGACATTCCTTTTCCTCGCTGGAAGCACCATTTGTACTTGTCTCTACATGAGGCTCATATCTGACGCAGTACTATTCAAAGTACCAAGCTTTCTCTCCATCACCAGATGGATGGTGAGGTTTTGAACTTTGTCACAAGTCAATGCATCAATCAGTCGAAGATCAATCATAGCCACAACAAAAAACGAGTCAGTCTCAAGCATTCATTTTATTTATTTTTTTACGCTGCATGGGCCAGCTGTTGCATGACCATCAGTGTCAAAGGTGAGATTTGATGCTAAACCTGAAATCGATATTTAAGTGATCACTTGTGCAACGTAGTTATTTCAAATTTTCTTTTTTGTGTGTGTGAGGCGGTGCGAGTGGTGCTGTGTTTTTCCTTGGAATAGGTTTTAATGTAGTGCTGGGCAATATGGAGAAAATCAGATATCACGGTATTGTTGACCAAATACCTCGATGTCGATATTGCGATGATATCGAAGGGTTGGCTATTGGTGCTTTTACAAAATGTAAAATAAAATTCGATAAATAATCACCAGTAATGTGGATATAATGACTATGTGGATAAAGGCCTACAACAGCTAGAACAGTCTGGTAAGTTCAGAAAAGTACATCACTTTAATGTAACCTTTAAAACCAGGAAATGACAACACTTAACATATTACGATATTACTATATGCAAAATCTAAGACAATATCTAGTCTCATATCACAATATCGATATATCGCCCAGCCCTATTTTAATGTATGGTTTTTATTCAGATTTTGGATGGGGTCAAGCATAAAGACTTCATATACTAAACTATTCAGTTCTGTTTCAAACAAACAGATATTTCTGCTGCTGGAACTTTGAAGTTATCAGTGTACAGGGAGTCCTGTGTGCTTTGTCTAGTCAGCATAGCTGCTGAGAGGAGCATGGCTATCAGAGTAAGTAACGTCCTGTGGCGAGCTGCACCCTGGAGACTAATTACAGCAGGATAGCAGATGCAAATGTTATGACCCATCCTTTTACCTATGGCTGATAAGAACCCACACTATCGGAGAATATTATACTGACTCACTAAATGGGATGCAATAGAGAACACAATGAGTTCTCTTTATTTCTAGGATCCTGTATTCGCTCTCAGATACAGTTTTCGCTCTGCTGTTAGACGTTCCAACCCATATTCTGCACGTCATGAGCCCACCTTAAGCAAACTGAGCAGATTTTCATTACGTCGTTTCAGAAAAGACGAGTGGAATTGGCCAGCTCCTAACCTTATTAAGTCCATCATTATGAATATCATCTAATGAGCGTAACTCACTTGTGGTCTTTGTAAAACACAGTCCTATTTCTGCAAACCTAATCTAAAAGGATGTGCTGGCAAATGCGTTTAAGTAATTAGACCTGATTAATTGAGCCGGAGTTGACGAGCAGAGTTAATTGACAGTCTAAATGAGTTGAGCTAGGAGACACCGATCAGGTGGGTTGCCTTAAACGTTTCTGGTACTAATGAGTCATGTCAGGTTAATATTTGGCTATTTCATTTGAAAATCGGAATTTGCTCATTTGTATGCAGGATACAGTTTTGATTGCATCGCAGTGGAATGTGGGAGCTAACAATGTCCCACCCACTTGGTGCTCAAGTGTCGCTCTCATCCCATTATTAAAGGACAATAGAAAACCTTTCGGAAAAGACCCCATGCAGAATGTGTGTGAGCTGCTTAATTCTCTCTCTCTCTCTCTCTCTCTCTCTTTTTTTTCTCTTCTCTTCTCTGACCTCTCTCTCCCTCTCTCTCCCTCTCTCTCTCTCTCTCTCAGGAGTGTTTAGCTCAACAAATCCCCATCTCTAGCACCCCTCTAATGATACTAATTGTCAGTGTAATTATGTATTGATCTGTACTGTGTGTATGGGTGGTGTGTTGCATACATCATTATCAGGAGTAATCAGAGAATGTGGGGCAGGGGTTGTGCCTGTATTGCTAATAGTCTCGGCGTGTTTGTTTGTTTTACTTTTTCTTTTAAATGCCCACGTATGCTTCCACCTTTATGGTTTGGTTCCCATGTAAATGAGCCGATGGTACGCACCACGCAGTCAGTAGAGGTCTACTTTTCATAATCATCTACCAGTCATAAATGAACGAACACCTGCTCTTTTCCACCAACACCCTGGTTCCTATATGGTGTTACATTACATCTCAATGCTGTCAAACAATTAAAATATTTAATCGCGATTAATCACATTAATGTCATAGTTAACTCGCAATTAATCGCACATTTTTGTCTATTCTAAATGTTCCTTGATTTATTTTTGTCCCATTATTTTTTATTTTTTTCTCATTTTAATGCTCTTATTAACATGGAAAAGTGGATCGGCTTGCTTTATGCAAATGTTTTTTTTTTTTTATTGAAAACAACATTGGCATATACTGTAGTGTTCAATTTCACACCAACATCCATGTGCTTCTGTCTGAAGTCATCCATTGTCGCCTGGCTTTGACGAGGGGGCGGAGAATTGGCATCAGCTGTGTGCTCGGCCATCAAGTGGTATTTCAGACTGGACGTGCTGCGATGATAGCTCCGTTCACAACGAACCATTTGGCAACTTTTTTAAAGTAAACTTTCCATTCAGAATCTTATTGGCATCCATTTCGGCGCCACACGCTCGCCACCCACTCAAAACGTAACGTTAGCCTACTACTCTTTGGCCGGCTCGCAAGCCCAAAGAAGTGTGTGCGGCGTGCCTGTTGTTTTGTTTTCCGCTCTAGCTAGATCCGGTGTGGTGTTGTAGTTTTTCTAATGTTGCTAGTTGTTGCAAGAGCATGTGAAAAAAACTACAAAGTTTGCTAGGCCAAAAAGAATGTTAATCTCGCGATAAAAAAATTGACGCCGTTAAAATGGGTTTGCGATAAAGCCGTTTAACTGCCATTTAACTGACAGCACTAACTAACTGACAGCCCTAATATTTTATATATTATATATATATATATATATATATATATATATATATATATATATATATATATATAATTACTTGAACTTACATTTGTGTAACACTTATTATAGCCTATACTTTTTATCTGCTGCTTAATATGTCTTGTATGTTTTATTTTATTTCAAAATTGAATTGGAGGATAAACCCCTTGAGAGGCACCATCTCGTTACAGTAACAAGGAACCACTTGAGTTTCCTAAAATATCTTTTGCTGGGTGAAACCTTTAAATCCGCTGAACCACTCTTCCACTGCTGGTCACTGAGCATTTCCGTCTGAACATTCGGAGGTTAAGTACTTTGCCTAAGGGCACCTGTCGTGGTTGAGGATGGAGGGAAGAAGTGGGTTACTCATTCATTTTTCCCCACCCACATTTCCCAGCTGTTGTGGAACTTTGAACTGACGATCTTTTGATCTCAGCCCTCTTTATGTCAGCTTATATTGGCATCGATTTATTTCCAACAGACTGTATGCTTCTTTGCATGCATTTACGGGTGTAGTTCTTCCTGTACATAATCCATACAGTATATAGTTTTCCTCCTCTGTCTCTCAGTTGGACTGTGGTCTAAACATGTGGTGACAGATTTTGGAAGCAGCTCTCTGAATAGGTGCCAACTCCTTGAGGTTTCACTGTCTGCCTGGAGTGCACTCAACATAGAAATGACTGGCCTGCAAGCCATGAATATGGAATCGGTGCAGTCATCTCTTTTTCTAAATTATTGATCAGTTTAGGATCCAATAACATATTCTAGAAAACAGCTACAGCATCTTGGAAGGAAACAATTCATAAATTGTAAATAGTTTGGACAAAAATACATTTATTTCTCAGACAGATTTCTTTTCCTCAATCTCCCCTCTAGTCTTGAGTTTTAAATCATCAGCCTGTAGACACACTGTACTTTTCCCTCGAGATGTTTTTAATGCATCATGCATTTTGTCCAACACCTTCGAGACACAACCAATCAAACACACTCTGTGTCCATGGCTTTGTGTCCATGGAGCCAGTGACGTCTGTGATGAGCCTTATGAGACTTTTACGTCTTGTTATCATAAACACAGAGGTTGTTTTAGACGTGTGCAAGTGTGTCTGGGAGTTGATTTGGGCTTGTTTTTACATCCATATGCTGTATTTTCAGTGCATGTGATGTACAGTGTTCTCTTGGGGATTGCTGTTTATTGGCACAAAGCAGTGATGCTTTGAAGCAGTGAAGTTAAATGAAAAGTGTTGGCTTGCACTTACATTAGTATTTTATTCAAACCATATCATTTTGCATAACTATTCATATCAATAAAACACCAGTCATTACAGTGATATATATATTTCCCAGTAATATCTTTATGGCAGTCTGTGGTTGTTGCCGGTCACTGAGCCCGGTTGTCAGTGCTGTACATTGAAGACACACACACACACATGCACACGCACACTCGGCAGCACTTCATGTGTGTGTATATTCTTCTTGAAGACACTCCAGCAATGTCACCATGGGTTCAAGGCTCCAGCTGAGCTTTCTGGGTAATTTTTGAGCTCCCCTCTAACAGAATCCCTAACTCTGCTAGGAGCAAGCCACAATCACACAGACACAGACACAGACACACACACACACACACACACACACACACACACACACACACACACACACACACACACACACACACACACACACACACACACACACACACACACACACACGTCCGGTAAAAGGCAACTGCATCTGCCAATATACTCTTAGTACTGTGTGTGTGGGTGGGGGTGGGTGGGTGGGTGCGTGCGTGCCTGTGGGAACACTGAAAACCGTCATCATCTAATATGTAAACAAGGTGGAAAGCTACAGAGGAACGGCTCCTGTTGGTGCCACATCATTTTCGTTTCCTGCTGTCCACTTCTTTCATGTCTCTCCTGTTCACACACACAGACACACACACACACACACACACATTATGTTTAAGACTGTAAGAAATGGGTGTTTGTCTGTTTGCTTGACAAGGAGACAGCCTATGACTAGTGAGGAGAGTGGCGACACACATACTGTACATGCATGCCCGAACGAACACAGGCAACACACACAGATGCATTGCAGGCTTGTCTCTAAACCATGCTGTCAGCATTTATACCAGCCACTTCTGTCCCTCACTCTTATGTCCTTTCCAGCTCTTCATGATACAAAAACAAAAATACAATATTTTTTTGTGTCTTTCTTTCTGCACAAACAGAAATAATTTTTTAGAGAAACATAGCGCCTGTTAATGCAACGAGCTGCCCAATGAATTCACGTTGCCAAATGAACTAGTGCTTTTCTGTTTGCCGTACATGTTTTCCTTCCACCTTAATAGCCATAATTCACAGCAGTGTGGTCAAACAACAACACCATGCTCCTGGACATTAGCCCGTATTGTATTCTGCTGTTTGCATATGTTTTTATGAATCAAGGTTACTATTGACAAATTCCACTTGAGGTCGGCGTGCTATGTGCCCAGACATTTTTTCTTGACGTAATACGTTAAAGAAATGGCAATCATAGGGGAATGATTATTCAACCATTTCCTCTAGCGCGGGCCAACCAGCACACATCTGTAAATAGTCAGTGTTATTGTGGGCTGAGTTGTGTGGACACGCGTGTTTGGTGCCATAGTTTTGCAGTGTGAAGTGGCTGAAGCAGCTCCACCCAGGGGAAACCACCACAGTTGTGCCTGTTAGCCAGCAACATTCGACTAGGTGTTTCTAGAGACCGCTCTCTGTGTGTGTGTGTGTGTGTGTGTGTGTGTGTGTGTGTGTGTGTGTGTGTGTGTGTGTGTGTGTGTGTGTGTGTGTGTGTGTGTGTGTGTGTGTGTGTGTGTGTGTAATCCCCATATATTGTATCAGCAGTATCTAAGCTACACATTTCTCTGTGACCATGACTATCAGCTGACAGCTCACATGTACTGTGTACACACTGTTAATACAATGCTTCACTCTCAGCCTGGATATGCACCCTTTCAAAACTCCCATTAAAGATCACAGTTTAGGGGGATTCTTTCAGTCTGGGTTGGGGTTGCAAAGGGGCGGAAATTTTCCGGTAAATTTCCAGAAACTTTCCATGGAAAGTTTAGCCGGAGAATTTTGGAAACATTCCAGTTTGGAAACTTTCATGGGAATAAATGGGAATTAATGGGAATAAACTGTATATTTTTAATATTGCTTTCCATGGAAAGTTTAGCTGGGGAATTTTTTAAACATTCCAATTTGGAAATTATTGGAAATTATGGGAATTTGGATGTAGTCCTTGGGCTCAATGTCACCTTGGGCTTTGAGAACTTGTGATGGGCATTTTTTTGCTTTATTTGCTACATTTTATAGCCAAAGCAATTGATTGATCAATAATGAAAATAAGCATTGGCTACGACCCTCATATGTAATGTACAAATATACAATAATGTTTTAAATAAAAACCTACTTTTTTTGTGAAATAATAGATTAGAAGTCATTAGAGTGGTAGGAAAAAAGCATCATTAGCTTGTGTTTTTAGTTTTTACACATTCACTCCTTTTTTTGTGAGTGCTCATAATATCCTCATTTTCATGTTCATAATTGTATTTAGAGGTTGTACCAGAATAGACTTACAAGGTTTAATTAATTTCCCGGAGCCCAATTAATAAATTTTTGTTGTGCTGCAGCTCCTCTTTTCACCCTGGGTGTTGAGCTCTCTGTTTTAGCTACAGAGTGAGGCATCACACTTCCATCTTTGTCGGGAGTCGCACATGCGCAGTAGCTAGGTAAGGACTACTAGCCAGTCAGAAGCAGAGTATGAGGGCGTGCCACGCTAGCAGCTAGGCGAGCATTATAACGTGTGTTACAAAGTGACGAACGTTTGTCACGGAAGTAAAGGCTGGACTACAATAGAGCTGTTTGGAGCAGTTGGTGAACATTGTTTTCTGTTTGAGATGGTAAGTCCCTTTTGGGGTGGACTTTGGGCTTTTTTTTACTTTGTAAACCTATAACATGAAACAACACACACACAAAAGAGAGATATATATATATATATAACACAATAAAGGAAAGGGAAAAAGCCCAAAAGCATAATATGAGCACTTTAAGAAGAAAAGAACAAGCACCAGTAAACTGCAAATCCACAACTTTCATTCAGTGCCACATGCACCCCTCGAAAATCTAAACGAGAAACCTCCTCTTCTGCATTTGTAAGACCCTGCTGCCAAAGTCAGTGGAAGGTTGTTGGCTTAACTCTTTCATCCCTGACGGAGTTCGGCGTCTTTGAAAACACTGCAGAACGTTAAATACGTTCTCCAGGCGGTAACCCTGCAGAGACCACAGGGGCAATATTCTTTCCATACCAAATATCAGCTCCAATTCACATGGGGATCTTTTAGTGCCTTAAATTGCGGAACCAACATAAGAATGTATCCTCCATTAAAAATGCTTTCCAACCTCAAGGGAAACGCCGTTTATTCCATGCTGATCCATGCTGTTTAAACCTTCCTAACCTACAGGAATGCTATAGCACCTTTACCCTCCAGTGCCCTAGAGAGACTTGTATCAGCTACTGTGTGTGTGTGTGTGTGTGTGTGTGTGTGTGTGTGTGTGTGTGTGTGTGTGTGTGTGTGTGCCGCTAGTGTGTGTGTGTGCGCTAGTGTGTGTGTGTGTGTGTGCGCTAGTGTGTGCATTGTGTGTGTAGTGATGTTTTTTAACCCTTATGGACTCTTGGGGCTGCTATATACAGTATTTCCGATAGTGAGTCTTTTCCATAGAAGATGGATTAACCCGTTTAACTTGTTTTCCTTAGGCTCTGACGGTATTGGATTGTGTGTGTGTGTGTGTGTGTGTGTGTGTGTGTGTGTGTGGGGGAAGCGGGAAGCGGGGTTGACTCTAGTCCAGATTGATGGATTTCTTTCCCATGACTATATGGTTTAAAATTGTTGCCCCCAGTTGTATTTCATATTAAGACGACAGGAATTGCTTTGTTGCTTGTAGCCAAATCTGTGTGTACAAGCAGAAAATAACGCAGAGGCTTTGTGTGTGTGTGTGTGTGTGTGTGTGTGTGTGTGTGTGTGTGTGTGTGTGTGTGTGTGTGTGTGTGTGTGTGTGTGTGTGTGTGTGTGTGTGTGTGTGTGTGTGTGTGTGTGTGTGTGCGCGTGCGCGCAGGTTTACAGGTCCTCACATGTGTTTTTGTCAGTGTGTGTTGTGGTGTCAGTTGCCTTTGTTCAGAGGAAATAAATTGCCCCCAAGCGATTAGTTGTTACAAAAAAAGATGTTTCAGGTAATGGCTGTGTGTGTTCCTCACACACACACACACACACACACACACACACACACACACACACACACACACACACACACACTCTCACAATAAAAATGTCTTATTTTCTTTTTTTTTCTTTGCTTTCACCATGTCACATCACTGTGCAAAGGAACAAAAAAGGAACGCAAAATGGAGCAAGCTCTTTGTTGACTCCCATTTAATAGTCTTACCACCCTACACACACACTCTACACTCTTTGGAGAACATAATGCAGGTCAAAGAGGTGTGCTCAGGACAGAAGAAAGAGTAGCAACTAAGTGAGAGATGGAGGCAGAGGGGGACTTGCCGAGGAGGGATGGATGAAGAGGGAGATGCAAAGCGATTAGGCGAGAAGGGATGGATAGACGCAGGTAGAAAAGGACAGGGAGGGGATATTGATGTTTGCTTAGTTACTGTATCAGCTGAAAGGAGATGGAGAAAAAGAGTGAGAAAGTAGAAAAAGGGAGAATAACTGGTTATTGACATGTGCTGAGCTGCAGGCAATTTAGGCAGATGGGGAGGGAGGGCGAGTGAGGGAGGGAGGGGAGTGTTATCTTTTCTCCTGTGTGGATCAATCAGATGATGTAGTGATAAGACTGTGGATTACTCCGCCATTTACACACTCCCAGAGAGAGAGAGAGAGAGAGAGAGAGAGAGAGAGAGAGAGAGAGAGAGAGAGAGTGTGTGTGTCTGTTGGCTCTGGTTGACACACTGATGCCCATTGAGTTTTACACTTTAGCAGTCAGTCAGCGACCTCGCATCTGACACACACACACACACACACGCCTGCACTCTTGCACTAACACACATTTGGTCTCTGTCAAAAACAGTTTTGCCAAAGCAGCATCCAATGAGTACTTTTTTTTGGATTAACACACAATGTTGTTTGTTATCAAACATTGGGATAGTAACTACCTACTACTTTCATTAGCTGTCATTAAAACAATTATTTTCAATAAGTTGATAAAGCGTCAGAAATGTCCATCACAATTTCCCGGAGCCCAAGTTGATGTCATTAAATTGCTAATTTTGTGAAAAAAAAACCAACAATGAAATAAAACATAGAAAAATGTGGAATTCTCACATTTGAGAACCTGGAAAAAGTTAATATTTAGCACGTGGGTGTTTCTTAAACAGTCAGTTATCAAATGAATTGTCAATTTCTGTCTGTACAAAATGTGTTGGTTTAACAAACCATTCATTGTCTGTGGCACATTAACCCTAATTCATAGGCAACTGATCATGCTCTGTGTTTGTGAGTGGCGAGTGGTTAAGGCATCATATGGGTCAGCGGATTGCCTGGGGCGATGGGCCCCTCGTGACACTGGAATGCTCCAGATATTGTCACATGGTCACCACCAGCATTACCGCCATGTCACCACCGTGACTGTACACTTGACAAAATGCTGAAGGTTTTGCATGGTGGGATTCTGTTCTGGGAGAAAGAAGGGTGTGTTTATGAATGGCTCATGTTTGAATAGGCTGCTTAACATGTAAGATAATCACGTAAAAGCGTGGAAGTCAGATGATGCCCCTATAGCCCTGTCTGTATTCGTGCTGTGATACAGAAACAAGTAACAAGTGGACTCTTAGATGGCTCTGCTGGTTTGAAGATTTTATTTGAGTAGCTTCTTTGGAAATGACTGCGCTAAGGCGCTTTATGTCTTAGGTTTGATCCAGACCTTTGTTATTTTTCATTCCCTGCTCTCTCCCAGTCCTTCTTCTCTCTATTCTTTGAACTGTTTAATAAAAATACGTGAAATTCAAAAAAAGGACATTATTTGAAGTGTACACTGTGAATGTACAGAATCAGAAAAGTACACAAGATATAATAGACTTTGTGGTATTCTAGAACATTTTAATACACAATTGACACACCAAATCTAATTGACCCAACCCATAGAAAGTGCCTCTAACTACTTACATTTGTCTTTTTTTTCTTCTTATTAGGATACAAAATTAACACTATAAAGATGACATTCTCAGAATTGAATTTTGAAAAAATGTTATTCTTCCGTCAACCCTCTAGTCTGATTGTTGTCTTTTTTTCCTTCCACCAGCCCCTGCAGATAGACGATAACTTCTGCGGCCAGGACTTCAACCAGCCTCTGGGGGGAACCAGCACCATCGAGGGCACGCCCCTCTTCATCGACAAAGATGATGGCATGACCTCGGTGGCGGCATACGACTACCGTGGCAACACCGTGGCTTTTGTCGGCACGCGGAATGGCAAACTGAAGAAGGTAGGAATGATTTTTTTTTTGTGCCTTTTTTATGCATTTTTTCCTTATCCTATAAATTGAATAAGCCAGTGGTGGTTATTGTTCACTTAATGAACTGTATGCTCGCAGCTTAATCGTTGTTCATTTACACGAAGCACTCTGCAGGCACTTTTTACACTAAGATTAAATGCAGTCAACTCCATTTTTCTCACTATTGGCTATTTCCAACTGGGCATTCAAGTGCCTCTTTAAAACCTGTTCGTTTAACGAGCAATTTAAAGCAAGTCTGCGGCTACTCCCTCATCGATTGTCATGTTAGTCACGTCACACATAAAATGTTACTGCTGTATCCCAATGCCACGTACCGCCTCGCCTCTAATTTTAAGAGCTTGCCTTCAATCAATCCAACAGCTATGACTGGTGAATGGCTTTTCTGTTCTGGTCAGCTGTGTAGTGTGGATTGATTCAGGTGGCTAGATGTACGGTAGGACAGAGAGATAGAGCCGTGATGGATGGATGGATGGATGGATGGATGGATGGATGGATGGATGGAGTTTTCAACTTTCTGTGTTCTGGTACAGTCTGACTTTCAGATGAACTCTGCTTGATTTAACTTTGTATGTATATAACTTAGTAGAACAGTTAAGCAGTGAATTTCTTAATGGGTTTTGTTGTCTTTTTTTTAAGGTATATTTCCACACTAGCTGTTTGGGGTTTGTGTCAACATCAGACACACATTTTGACCACACTGATACATCTGTTTTACCCTATTGTGTTGGAAGATATTCTTGGTTGACACGGAGATTGTATTTTAGATGTACACTCTTACAATGTGCCATAACTAAGATTCTGTCGATGTAACGTGCATGTGTGCAGCCTGGGTATTCGTTACTGTGTCATGTCTTTGTGTGTGTGTGTGTGTGTGTGTGTGTGTGTGTGTGTGTGTGTGTGTGTGTGTGTGTGTGTGTGTGTGTGTGTGTGTGTGTGTGTGTGTGTGTGTGTGTGTGTGTGTGTGTGTGTGTGTGTGTGTGTGTGTGTGTGTGTGTGTGTGTGTGTGTGTGTATCCAGTCTATGGACGACGGAGCTCTCGGGGTAAATGCTACCTCATTAGAATTCACCCTGTTTTCCGCCCGCACTGCTCAAGACCTGCCATCCATTCAATATTATGAATGTATAATCAGCTTGTGTGCTTTTAATGCGGGTTTGTGTATGCACGCAGTGTTTGTGTGTTTGTTGCTCACAGTATGCATAATAATGTGTACGCTTGCGATGGCATGGATTTGGTTGTGTGTATGTGTTGCAATGTGGAGCGAGAGACAACAAACAATAGAGTGTTGACTAAGATTCAGCGCTATGCATTTGTCAAAGTGACACCCATTCACTTAGCTTGGCAGTAGTCCCTTTATTTATTTAGCTATCGTCTTTTCTTCTCTGCTGGTGTGCACGCTGGTTCAGGTGTGTGTGTGTGTGTGTGTGTGTGTGTGTGTGTGTGTGTGTGTGTGTGTGTGTGTGTGTGTGTGTGTGTGTGTGTGTGTGTGTGTGTGTGTGTGACTGTGTGTGTGTGACTGTGTGAGTTTGAGTGGGGACTGAGTCAGAGTGACTGTACTGATGAACGAGCAATTGCAACAATGGTGAAACAGGTTGGAAAGGTTTGTTGTTTAGGTGTGTGTGTGTGTGTGTGTGACACAATGGAGCCAAAGAGCCTGCAGTTCTTTTGGCTGCCTTCTGTTTTAGACAGAAACCCCCCCCAAAACAACAAGAAATCTGGTCTTGGAAAATATTCAATTTGCATAGATGGAACAATATCTAAAACCTGACACACAAGCACACACACACACACACACACACACACACACACACACACACACACACACACACACACACACACACACACACACACACACACACACACACACACACACAGACTCAGAGAATCATAGCAGTGCTAGAAAAAACAACAGTAAAGCAGGAAGAGAAAAAAGGCAAAGTAACTGAATCAGAAGCGTGTGATAACAGATGCTTCCTCACTGATGCGTCCTCTTCTACTCTTGTGTTTTTGCGGGTCATTGTTTCCATAAGTATTTTTTTTGTATTTTTTTATGTCTGCTTATTATCTTACCAGTAAAATAAGGTGTTTGAGTCATCAGGATCTGTTTTTTGCATGAGTGTGTTTTTAGCTTTTGATGCTTTTGTGGGAGTACGTGCAGACCATTATGCCACGGTGGAGCGTGTTCCTGTTCTTACACTTCCCTCTGGAGAGCACTAGCATTGAATGCTGTTTATATAGCCATGCCTGAGGGTGAGGAAGGAAGAGAGGGCTAGAAACAGGGAGGATATTTGTAGGATGGATGACTGTGCTTAAAAGATTGTTTCTGTCTCACTTTGAGAGTACGAGAGGGGAAGGATTGACAGAATTTGAAAAAGCCAAAGCACTGTATTTGCAGGTACAAAAATAATGGGAAAACTTTAATGATCATGGCTATATAGATTAAAAAAAGAAAAGAAATAAACAACCTTAACAACATTATTTTACCTGAAGCATCTCTTCATTTGTAATTTGGCTGGACATGAAGCGCTTTAATATCGTGTCTTATCTACACTCAATCTATTTTTAACCGAATCTAGTGCTCAAGGTTGTCCACAGCAACAAGACGGTGGCACAAACAACGTGTTTAATGCACTAATGAAGTCCCTCTGTGCTCTGTACACACACACACACACACACACACACACACACACACACACACACACACACACACACACACACACACACACACACACACGGGACACTTTAACTAATGAGTCCTGGTTTGATGGGACGATAGGAGAGATACAGGAAGAGGAAGGGAGATAGATAGATAGATAAAAAGATGGAGCAGATAGAGAGAAGAGCAAGAGGAGGCAGAGGAAAGAAGGAAGTGATGAAGAGAGGTGATGTCCACTGGTGTGATTAACTAATTCCAGCGGTCACCTGAATACCGCTGCGGTCAAGGACACAGCGGCGGACCGGCCATCCGCTGCACTTAATATTTAGGATTAAAAGCCTCTATTCCCTTTGACGGGTTCATTTTGTTCTGTCTGCTTGGCTTGGCCTGTCATTGGTCACTGTGTGAGCCTGTTCATCTGTTAGCACGCTAGCTTTAGATGCTGTATCACATCTCACTTTCTCCTTTTTGTGTCATCCCATTTAAAGAAACACCATAACTAAGCAGCCTCTGTCTGTGTTGTAAAGCAGTGAGCAGATGGACCTTCAAGTGATTCTTTCGGCCACTTCTGCACTTTTAAGGGACTGTTGAGCATCGACAATGAAAGGGCATTCACCATGACCCACACACATTTGCGCGTGCATATACCCAATCTCAATAGGTGGCCTGAGGACACCAGACAAAAGAGAGGATCCTAGTCAATAATCCAATACCTATTGCCTATGCTTGTTTTGAAACGGCACACACATTTACACACAAACACATGTTAGGATTCCTCAGCTGCGCCCTCCATCAGGGGGCCGAATCGAGCCATCTGCTGTGTGTATGTGGCCGGTGGGCCAGGTGGTAGGAGCCTCCAGTGCCCGCTGTGTGCCCATTGTGGCCGTGCCAGGCTCAGGTGGGTGCCCTGGGAGGTTGCTGCCATTCATCTGATCAGGGCATCAATGAAGCAATCTCAGGGTTTCTTACAACAGCAGGAACAGTCACTTCCAACATAAGACTTTAATGACTAGTGTAACAACAACAAAACACACTGGAAAAGTAAGACTATTGTTCACATATGAATTTTAAAAGTTCATCAATACAGGATTAAAGTCCTTCAAACTGTGATTCTTTAAACTGAGCGCAGCAGAGTGCCTGTTGGTTAGTGTTAAAGTCTAACAACTAAAAGATAACATGATTGACCTCTGCACCGGCCAAAGTGTTCCCATAAACTAATTAGAATGGGTTCTGTTTAGGTGTCCTTGAGCAAGAACGTGAACCCCTATCAGCTCTGTCATCAGCCAAGCAGCGTCAATCTAAACATGAACAGTGATTGGTGGGATTTGATATGGAATAGCTGCTACCTGCAGTAGGCCTCTTTAAGGCACAGTTGTTTGTTTTTTTATGAAAGATAGTTCTTGACATCCGATTGTGTGAGTTTGGTCGCTAGTTTTATTTGATAAAAAGTATTATAAAGATTGGCAAGATAAATTATAAAAAATAATAACCATTTAAAAAAAAAATATTCAAAACTGGCTGCAGTAGTTGACCATTAAATCTGTTTTTATGTCATCTTTTACATCCTCTGTGTTTTTATAGTAACTACACTGGTCACGTCACGCGGCATTTTAGGGGTTAATGACAAGTGACAGTTTGTCGTTTCTAAGTGTATATTGCTGTGTGGAGTCGCTGATGTATTCCACTGGGACTGCCGGTGTCACCATCAGGAGACCATGTCATGGCATAATTGACTGATGATTGTTATTCCACTGGTGCATAGTGCTGCCCTGTCAAACTCGTGTGTGTGTGTGCGTTTTTGTGGTTTGCTTTCAAATGTCTGTGTCCACCTCCCAGCCTTTATAGGCAGGACCTCCACCCAAAAAGGAACAAATAAACACACTGTGGAAACACCAATGATATTTGACCAGGAGGGAGGGATGAAGGGAAAAAAATGTCTGTGTGTTAACTCTTTCTATCAGTCTCAGTATGTGTGCGTTATCTTTCTGGTTGATATGATTCTAAACTGAAAATCCTAGCCGGAAAATATGCTATAGTGACTTTGTTCTTGTGTGTGTATGTAGTTTGTGTCATCATTTGGCTCAGCCAGCCGTGCCATGAGTTGTATGGCCCGGGCAGCAGAACAGAGGCTGGCTTTGTGCAGGCGTTTGGTAGCCCTCGGTCATTAGTTCACACAACTGCATGCGGTGTCTCTCTCTCTCTCTCTCTCTCACACACACTCACACACACACACACACACACACACACGCACACACGCACGCACACGCAGAACGGATGAGAAAGAGACTGGGGAAATGGAGATGCAGAGAATGATGAAAGGGATCAGATACGGTAGAGTGAATAGAATTTAAGACCAGACGCCCAAGACAAAACAGATAATTTACACTTTGCTTTTTACGCTGAGTTTTTCCACTTAATTTAGCTCTTTCCCAGAGCACCATCAGTCATCCAATCTTATCAGGATGTTCCCAAATTAACAGCAAAATGTGTCATTTTCTGCGGCGGTTAGGTTTCTCTTCTGACAGCACAGCTTTTAAATTACGTTTTCAGATTACATACAGCCCCGTTAAGCCATAATGTGAGTGTGACAAGCCAAGCATATACGGTATATCTTTTTCCTATCTCAACACAAGTGCCCTTTCTTACCATTCAACCTAGCATGAAATCAACCTAATCAAATGAACTAGCCGGCCAGCTAGCTTCCCGATCTGTACAAGGTTTTGAGAACGACGTGTGTTTGCGTCCTGCTGAAGAATGTGGATGTCAATTATCTCTCGTCATTGCCAGCTTGAGTCTTTTCCCCATCTGCTGGCAGGTCCACTTGTGTGGCTAACTCAACCGAACAAAGCACACGACATCTCCCCTGTGGACTCTCACACAGACACACATATTTATACACATATTTATACATGAGACACACTCAAGCCTTGGAGGGCGTCATTGCAGAATTGCACACAGTAAATATAAGATGTAGGTATGACTTCAGGCCTCAGGTGCAACCACCTCTGCTTTTATCAGTTTAGGAGTAGCAGCCAAATAGATTGTTGGATATTATACGTTTAAAAAAATTTCTAAAAGGCATCCATAACTCTCATTCTAACTCAAATAGCCACTGTAAAACTACAGTTATGAATAAGTAATAGGAATCATCCATTGCTTCTTCACGTGGCCTCTCTGCTTCTGTTCTCTCTCTCATTTTCTCTATTTTATCTGCTCCTTACATATTCTCTTTCGGCTCTGTCCGTCTATCTCCTTCTGTGATCAAATATTCCTCTCCCTGATAATATTGTAGTTGAGCGTTGTGTTCGTTGAGAGGAAATGCAGTGAACGCTATTTTTCTCTAATCATTTTCTCTCATTAAAGGGAAGGGCAGAGCGCGCACACATACACACACACACAGTACATAGTACAGTACAGAGATCTAAATGTACATACATGTTAGAAGTTTGCATGTAAAAGCATGTGCACAACCTTGCATACACACATACTTTCACATCTTACAAAATGTGTTGTAGCACTTAAGTTGGGTAGACAGTAATGAGGGGTCTTAAAAGATTGAATGTCACCCAATCTCACACACACACACACACGCACACGCACACGCACTCGCACACACACACACACACACACACACACACACACACACACACACACACACACACACACACACACACACACACACACACACATATCCACCCACACAGTCTCATTAAACCAGTGTCTCTAACTGCACACTTTTATCCTACAAGAGCCTCATTTGCCATAATGATCCATATTTCCTACCTGACTACCAAGCACTCGTGACATTAAGGGACACTATGAATTACTGCAAGTTGATTGTACTCAAATGCAAATCTTAACTCGGCGCCAACTATTACTCAGTAATTTCACCAGTGCAGTGCAAAATGTTCAAAGCTAATCACTTTTAAAGCGCAGGATAAGTTACAGTGGGCTCCTTTGTTAGCTAATGCCATTGATAAAAACAGTTCAGCCCTTGATAATCTCAGTGCGCTAATGCACTTTAGCCCGTCCAACAGCGTGTGACTGCACTGCATGGCACTCATTCACTACCTTGGCGTTCCCATCCTAATTCACTACTACCAGGGGTTAATGAGGCAAGGTAAGGAATAGAGGAGAGAGGTAAAGAAAGCAGTGAGAAAAGGAGACGGAAGGAAAAAAGAGAGCGAGGGAGATGAATAATAAATGTACCATGCTAGAATCCATTTTTAAGGGAAGATTAGCGGAGTCTGGATGCAAGCTGGGATGCTCACATGATCCAAGTGAGGACAAGGCCAGCCTGTTTCTAGGTCATCTCCATTAGACATCTTGGGATAGAACATCAAAGAATCCCTGCTTTTCTTGCGATGTTACATACGTTTAACTTTTTTTTGTATTTCTGTACATTTTACTCTCATATGTCAAGTGTTATAATTCCATATTGAGAAATATAAGGGAAGGGTTTGGTCAGATTTGCAGCAAATTGTCATTGGTGGTGAGATGGAGCATGATTTGTGCTCATAGAGAGGGAAATTGTGGGTTGAGGATTTAGTGTCCTGGCATATCTCTGTCCATGCCGACATATTCAGACAACAGCACACCTGGTGGATGGCGCAGTGCCAAGGCTCCAGGGGCACACTCACTGACAACACACACACACACACACACACACACACACACACACACACACACACACACACACACACACACACACACACACACACACACACACACACACGGTGACACCAGAAGGGATGTTGTATCTCAAGCTAACAAGCCAAAATAAGCACACTCATGCAGGTCTATACAAACTTGGACACACACTGGGGCACGTTGGAGTGGTGGCACAGTGTCTAGAGGGTTAGGTGTGACTGGCACAGCGGGCATAGATTACCTTTGGCACACAGTGGCAGTATCTACCTACAGGCACACACACGCTCGCACTACGTCTCGCACGCTCATTTCCTTGCAATTAAGCCCAGCAGCTCACATTATATGCCTTGGCTTAGAAAGGACTGTCTTTAAATGACTGTACAGCTCTCCACAAGCCCTTAACAACCGCACTTGGAAGCTGCATAACCCCTTTAGCCATAAAGTGGCAGGAATGATCGACGGTTTACAGAGAGATACACTTGCATCATGGAAGTAAGACATGTAATGGAACAAGACACAGCACTTTGATGGTTTCCTTAAATCTCTGTAAATAACAGGATGTGAGAAGCTTCTTCATCTTCGTTATACCAAATGATGAGTGTAAATGAGTGTAAATATGTGAGTTACTATCAAATTAGCTAATCTACTGTGAAGAATGCAGACAGCACTAGACACACATGCACACTCTCCTATGGGAAGCGACTGTAGCGGGCTTATCAGATTACCCATTGCCAAGCTAATAGATTCTTAATAGATTGTTTTTGATTAGTTCCTCCGGTTTAGTGATGTTAAGATGATTAACGTTTGTGTGTATACAATCAAATACACGTTTGTGTTCACCTGCATACATTTGCATATAGGGTTTTATTAGTTAACAGATAATGCGATTACTGGAATAATGTTTGGTTTGTTGTTGCCAATGTGTCGTCACATGGCTATCATATGCTTTGGAAGCATTTCAGGGCCACGATGTTTGAGCTGGGCACAGAGTTCGCTCTCTCTCTTCCTCATACACACACCCTTGAGACACACACACACACACACAAAAACAACTCCAAATGCAACAGCTCCCTGTGTTCATCCTTCTCACACAGCATGGTTGCGTCTCCCGCCGTCTTAACTAATTACACCCCCCACCCCCCATGTCCCCCAGAGGGAAAAGCCTCAGCCTGGAGCCTTTTCACAATGTTAGCTGGCTCAGTAACTTGTCCCCAGCCTGCCTGTCTTTAGCCTGCTCGCCTCCTGACCACTGCTAGCCATATTGCACTGACCCTGTGGCTAATCCTGTTAGCATAAGAGTTGGTGATAGCCAAGCGGAAAGCCAATCCCCCGTGCTGGTCTAATAACCTCTGGCTAATCTTTAGCGTAACAGTTGGCTAAAAGGAACTCCCTTCAGTTTCTTTGGCTCGTTTGTTATTAGTTTATTGTGTGCAGGGCAGCAAGTCCACTCTAATTTATTCAGTTGAGATTTCATTTAGTGCTAATTAAGAGGAGCAACTTGTTCCAGCAGTGGCTTAGGTTCTTGTTTTTAGCGTTAGCGGAGCTAGCATAGAAACAGCTAATGGCTCCATTATTGGTGCAAATGACCTTGTGGCTTTACCATTTCCATCTGCTAAGCCCTTCAACATTAAGAATCAGGCATTTAGGAGGAGGCCCACTGGGCACAGAGTGTTGTTCACGTTCTCTCTGAGGGTTATTTCTTTTTCACCGCCTCTCTCTTTTCTATTTCCCTGCATTCCTCCTTCTCTCCCCATCCGAGTGTGTGAGAGAAAGAGAGAGCTCATCGTCTCCTCTTCATGGTAAAATATTTATCCATCCTTTCCTTTGGTTCAAATGTTTCATACTGATGGAGTCTTTAATTAGTCATGTACGCATCTATCTCTCTTCTCGCTGTCTGTCTCTTGTTCCCCCTTCAATTTTAGTCTCTTTCACCCAGCCCCTCTGTTTTTCTCTCTCTTTGATTTACTCGAACCATTGCTACTCTCTTTCTGCTCCCCTCTTTTCTCCATGGAATTAGTCATTAGCTGACTGACGGAGCTGATTGCATCTATTCCCAAGGCTAGCATTTGTTTGTGCGTCTTCTTTCTTTCCCTCCCTCCTCCAGTCCTCTCTTTGACTCCCTCCCTCGCTCCCCACCCACTATCTCCCAACTCAGTCTTTCTCTTTCTCCTCCCTTCTTATTCTCACTTCACCTGGCTACTTTACACCCCTCCGTTCTCCACACCATCTCTACCATAAAATGGTCTTGGCCACAAATACTGGTTTGCGTTGCTGAATTAGCAAACCGGTACAAAAAGGTACACAGACCCTCCCCACAGTCTCCTCCATACCTTCTCTATAACCTTAATTGCACAGTGCCATTCTAAATTGGCTAACACCAATTAAGCCCTCACTATTATATTTAATTTATAATTTAGCTTGGCTACTGTTTGAATGAAGCATCTCCCTGGAAGTGGTTCAGTTGGCCTCCGACAGCAAATGTGGCCATTTCAGAGACAGGTTCCTCCTCCCTGTGGGTTTGACAATGTTCTGGCCAGCTATTGACACTGCCAAGATGGAGGTATGTGTGTCTGTGTGGGTGTGGGTATGCATGCGTGTGTGTATATGGGTGTGTGCGTGGGAGGAGTAACAAATGGTGTGGGTGGGTGGGTGGGTGGGTGTGTGGGTGGGTGGGTGGGTGGGGGGTGTGTGTGTGTTATTATCCTCTGTCTCCCCTCTCCTATCTGTCACCTCTCCCTCCAACCATCCCCGTACCCCTCTCCTTCTCCGCTCATCCGTCCATGTGTTGCTGGTGGATTAGGCTAATTGAAGCACTGCAAACAGGGTCCCCAGAGAGAGGCTGCATACACGCACACATTTACACTCAAACACTCATTTACGGATGCAAGTACACAGGCGCACACCATAGGAAAAATGAGCAGGAAACATGAGAACTCTGCATGAACTGCAGCAGTTTTTCCATGTGCAGCAACTAAGGACACTATACATTACAGGGATGGTCATTATATGGTCCTGTTAAAGCATCATGTAAATACTTTATGGACTGCTTTCTTGTATTGTACACCAACTAAAGTCCTCTTCAGTGGATTTCAATGGATTTTTGTAGAGATTGAATTATTTGTCACGAGTGAAGAAGTCCATGTAGCTTAAGTCCATGTAACTCCACCCCACTGTTTGATGCTCACCCCTGCATCTTCAGCCTGTGTTCGCTCCAAGCATCAGCCTTAGGACTCCCAGCTGTGTCATCATCCATAAGAGCCTTGTGCTGTCTATTTATGGGTCACTGGCAGGGAACTAGTGGCCCAGAAATAACACAAGACCGTCTTACTTAACCCTTGTTTTTTTTATGCATTTATGTGTGTGTGTGTGTGTGTGTGTGTGTGTGTGTGTGTGTGTGTGTGTGTGTGTGTGTGTGTGTGTGTGTGTGTGTGTGTGCATGATCTGAGAGAATACAGTTATACGGTTTCTTTCTGTAGTGTAGCAGTTAGGGTGTTTTTAAAGACATGATTGGCAGAAAGTGTTGGGGCCATCATGTCTTTATGCAAATGTACCAGTATTCATGTGGAAGAAGTCCGCACATACTGTGTGTGACTACGCACTGAAGCTTGAATGTGAAACCCATGAATGTCCCGGACACAAAAAAAGAAATGGGCAGAACAGATGAAAGGAATAGCAGAGGATGGACGGAACCCCTTCATCCTGTCATAGAGAAAGACAGGAAGAGAGGGAACTCTGTGTCACTTGGTAGGAATTCCTTCCGGATGTTTCTGCTTTCAGGATATTGGATGTGTCTCTGGAAAACTGCCTGCTTCCAGGGAAACCTATTGGATTACTGATAACCTTGGAATGGATAGGGCCAGCACAGAGGGTGTGTATGTAAGAGAGAGAGGGGGAGAATGCCATGAGTGCATGGGCTTCTTCCTCAGTTGGCTTCCCTCTTCTTTTCCCTTTTGATTTCTGTTCTTTCTCTCACTCGGTTGTCCCTCTATTGTATTTCCTTGTAGTTAAATCATTGACGGGTCTGACGTTAAATATGAGTGTACCTTTGGCTTTCATTGTTGCCTCTAAATTGTATTTGTCCTCCTGTGCCGTTGTGGGGGTATGGCTTTCAACTGCACCGATGCCCCCGTGAGAGACCTGTTTTATTACTCTGCAGAAGATATCTGAGGGTTTTGAGCACACAACAATAAACACAGTCACACCCGAGCACACACAAGCACACACACCCAATAATAAGGCTCCAATAACATAGGGGTCTTTACTCCAAGTTGTCTCCAAATCCCCCAGTGGCGGGCCTGCTCCTCGGTTGCCGTGGCAACAGCAGCCAGGGCAGCCACGTCTGGCGATAGTGAGGAAGAGGAAGGAAGAGAGAGAGTCACAGGGAGCATTGATGTTTGTGGTGCAGGCAGGGGATTGGAACACAGTCACAACATTGAAACTGGGTTGCTGCAACATTGCTGAACGTTAGAGCTCCATACAGCAGGAGCACAGTGCTGGGACTGCAGTTTGCACTGGGATTGGAAATAAGTGGGCTTGTAGGTCATGTTTACCCGTGTGTGTGTGTGTGTGTGTGTGTGTGTGTGTGTGTGTGTGTGTGTGTGTGTGTGTGTGTGTGTGTGTGTGTGTGTGTGTGTGTGTGTGTGTGTGTGTGTGGGAAGAGCAGGAGACAGAAATGTGAGGAAGAGAGAGATTAAAACTGCAGAGACAGCACACTCGCTCATTAACTCCGTCGACATGTTCATTCTGTCTTCATGTTTGTGTGCTCAGATGAGCTCTGTGTTTGTGAGGACATGCTCAACCATGCACAACACAGTGGCTCCAAACAGGATTCAGTCTACACTCTCTATTGCTTTGATATAACATCTGATTACAACTGCACTGTAGAATTTTGACTTAAATACGTAAATATTCCTAATTAGGTAATACAAACTTAATAAAAAGTGGGAATTAGCTCATATTTGACAATATAAGAATAGTACAGAATAGGTAATGCTTGCTCTTGGGGGAATTACTGGAATTGTTGGGTCTTTGTAAATTATAGAGTGTGGTCTAGACCTACTCTATCTGTAAAGTGTCTTGAGATAACTCTTGTTATGAATTGATACTATAAATAAAATTGAAGTGTATTCCCCCCCCCCCCCTTACTATCATTCAAAAGCTGTCTTCACATTTCTTGACTCTAAGGCAATACAGCAGTGGGTTAATGATACTCAGCTGACAAACCATTACCATTGCCAGAAAAATGTGAAAAGAATTACGGTAATGGTGTTGCAGGGGGAATCTTTTCTCTCCTCTCCATATATACAGTACAGAATAGCACCGCAGACACCGAATGCACGACAAACAGGCAGTTAGTGTCAGGACTCCGATGGAAAATCCATAGTTTCATTACGGGCCCAGTGGTATGAATGTGACCGGGAGGCGACCAAAGCTCTATCATGGGCCCTACGGGAGCCAAAATGGCTGCATTTAGTGACGCGGTGGAGTGAAGAGGAGGCAAGAGGGTCAAGGCTGCCGCTGGGAAGGAAGTGTGTTAGAGAGACGGAGAGAAGCAGCCAGATAAAGTTCATGTGCAGTAACTGGCCCAGCTGCAATTGTACCCTACTCAACTTCTTTCTGAGACTTTTGCCACGCCGTCTGTGTCAGTGTGTCACGGACCTCACAATAGGATTTGACATCGGTGCTGTGGGTCACAATATAATGCCATTTATTACACCTATCCTTGACAGAATTTCCTAGTGAGGTTATGTAAGCTACACAGGGCTTCCTATACTAGACAGTTTCGATTGCTGCAGTGCCGATTGCGGTTTGCTATAGTCCTTTCAAATACCCTGTAATATACTGAACATTCACAGCCCTTTGTGAACTGTAGCCAGTCACGCTATTAATGTCGTGCTACTGCAGGGATCTGTCTTGAATATAATGCTGACGATATACTCTTGCATACATTGTTAACATAAATCAATTCTATACTCACCGGTACACTTGTTTACATTTTGCTTGGTATGACTACTAACATGACATAACATGACACTACTGGAACAGGCATCTAAACATTTAACATCACCGTTATGCCTGGTCCTAAACTCATCATACAAAGATTCCTTTGTAAAAGCCCAAATCAAAATAGCCTTTTCTTGCACGCATAGCTTTCACTTTTCCATCACATTAAGGAGCACATTAGAGGCACAAATCCACTTGAAATTATTGGAAAGGGCCTGGGGTGAGCTAATTTGGAAGAAGGTAGCTCTCAGGAGCTCTTGGCTATTGTTTGTCCCTCTAGGTGATTAGAGTCAAGGCTTTAAGGGAAATTAGCTTTTGATTGCTCCTTCTGATAAAGTGGTAAGATTGTAATTGTTAGTGACCTCCAGGACCAGAAAGTAAAGATCAGGTGAGACATATTGTCCACAGTAATGTGGATTGATTTGAAAATAGTTTATTTTCTTCTTTTGTTTTGTGTCCACACAATGCTTAAACCGTAAAAAAAAAAATCTCTTCTTCCTCTGTGACTTAATTGCAAAACTTTATAGACCGCTTTACATATATTTTTATAGTGTGTGTGTGTGTGTGTGGGGGGACATATATATAATATTATATTATATTTTATTATTATATGATATATACATATATGATATTAGATAAGAATATAATAATATATAATATATATAGATAAAGATAATAATAATCAACACATATATAGTATATATATATATAATATATACATACACACACACACACACACACACACACACACACTGTAGAGAAAAGGAGATGTGTTGTAGAATGTACAATAATCATATTAGGAAACGGACCATGGACATTACCACTTATTGATTACTTTGATGAAGTGAAAAGAATGGATGATGAAAGGAAGGAGGAAATAGAAGAACAGATGGAAGTGGAAGTAGTTTACTAGGAAACAGGAAACATTAAAAAAATGAAAGGAGGAGAGGGGAAGGAGACAATGGATTACAAAAAGAAAGGAGATAATGAAAGAAAGGTATGGAAACAAGGAAAAAGAAAGGAAAAAGATAAAGGAGTAAAGGAAAACAATGAAGTAAAGACTTAACGGAAGGAAATAGTGGATGGAAAGAAGAATGGAGAGATGAAGGAGGGGAAAAGGGAGGAGGGGGGGGAGAGGGCACACACACACACACACACACACACACACACACACACACACACACACACACACACACACACACACACACACACTTAATCAGACTGATTGCTCGCGGCTCTGACTCCTCTCATTGCATCATCTCTCTAATGCATTGGTCCTGCATCACACTCTCCCACTGTGTGCGTGCGTGTGTGTGTGCGGTAGTTTCGAAATGCAGGGTCCTCGGTAGACTGGTAAAAGCCACAAGGGGCATGTCCTGATTTTATGAAATCTTGGATGTTCACCAAAATGTGTTTGCGTGCTTGTTTACGGCCTTCTGATTCACATTAAGTTAAGTCTGTTAAGTCCGCCAGTGCTAATATGTGTAAAACACATTTATATAGAGCCAATTTCATTAACAGTCAAACCTGAATTCAGTGAAACAGTTTGGGAATAAATAAATGGAGTATTGAATGACTGGATGCCTGGATAGATGGATGTAGTAGCTGAACAAGTGAGTATGCAGCTTTTAAAATGCACAAGCAAGCCTTTTTTTTTTTGTTCTAAAGCATTAACATATGCATATTTCTCAGTGCTGACTTAACTGACGTACATGTTTTCTCCAACCCGTTAGTTATGACACTCTTTGGAGACACATACATTGACTCACACAGATACACACACCCTGTGACTTGTTCTTCATTCCCATATCCTCTCCTCAGAGAGAGCGATGGAGCCAGGAGCAATGCAAATTGAGTAAAATGTTCCGGAAAGTGGCTTTTCCCACTGGGACTTCTTAGCTCCATCTCTGAGTTAGCTCTCTCTCTCTCTCTCTCTCTCTCTCTCTCTCTCTCTCTCTCTCTCTCTCTCTCTCTCTCTCTCTCTCCCTCTCTGTGTGTGTCAGCCACAGTTCTTGCTCTTTTATTTGTGGGTGTGTGAATGCCAATTGTTCCGCATGTGCGTGCATGAAAGTGTGTGTGTCGTGTGTGTGTTTTCATCCCCATTTCTCTCCCAGGCTGCTGTGGGTTACAAACCATCTTCCATGGGATTTTAGGGTAGAGAGAGAGATTATATAGCAAGGTAATGTTGGAAATTGAGGGCACCTTTCTGTAAGACCTTACCAATCAGCTGCTGAAAAGGCTTGGCTAGCGGTCAATTTGACCATCGCTATAGACAAAGAGAAAAAGACAGCTTGAAGAGAAGGAGAGAAATAAGGAGAAAAAGAGAGGAAGGATTAGAGAAAAGACAAGTTTCCGCCAGAGGGAGATATTAGTAGTGGGCTTATCGTCTGATATTTTCACAGTTCAGAGCTCTTCAGAGACCCACCAACTCATCACCTTCTAAGTAAGGCCTACAGTCTTTACTCTACAACCATAAACCGCAAAGTGATGTACAATGACAGGAAAAGATCTCCGATAAAACATTTTAGATACTGCTGGTGACTCACAGGAACCACTGATTTCCCATGTTATTGTTTTCTTTGTCTTTGTGATTGAAAGCTTACATTATTTTCCGTAAGCTGCTAAACTTGAATGACTTTGAAAATATGCCACAGTATTGACAATACATTTAACTGCCAAACAATAAATAAACAAAAGTGAGAAAAAAAAAAAAATAATAATCCAGCTGCTGTTGAAATCAGGTTTATCAGCTTGTACCAGTTAAAGTCGGAGAAGCTGACAGTTTGAATGGCAGAAGAAAAGTATTTCATACAGTGCCAAGTTCCTTCATCGTTGAAGCACTGCATCCCATGCCCTCCTGTGGGAGTGAATCAAGTTTACCTCTAGATGAACTCTGGAAGTTGGTATGTTTTTCTGGCATTAGCTGTGGCTCCCACCATGTCCGTTGCGGGGGTTGTATTGTGCTGGTTTGAATTTATTGCTCTCTCTGCATATGTGAGTGAGTGTGCGTCTCTCTCTCTCTCTGTGTGTGTGTGTGTGTGTGTGTGTGTGTGTGTGTCCAGTTAGGGCGGACATTGAAGCAAATGGGCCGTGGAAAACCTACAGGTTGGACCATCTGTCACTTGCATGTGTGGGTTTGTGTGTGAGCGTGTGTGTCTTGTGACTTTTTTTTTCTGAATGGAAAGGTATCGTCTATCCAAAGTTTGTGACCTGGCCGAGAGCAATTTTCCCAGGTACACACACAAACAGTGGATGTATGCAGCGGCTGACACAACACACTTGGCATCGGGGAAAAAAAACTTGGAGGATGCAGGAGAGGAAGACAATGGGACTGTGATACTTAGTTTTACTGGAAGCGACGCAAAGGAGGAGGAAGAGGAAGAAAAGAGAGGCAAAGAGGGGAACTTTGTAAGAAAAGGCCAGAGAATGGGCAGGGTTTGAGAGGCAGAGCTGTAAATAGTTTAAGGCTGGAGGGAGGAAATGAGAGAGAGATAGGGAACAAAACAAAGTTGTGAATGTATTTGTGAAACAACACAAACGCAGTCGGTCTTAATCTTCAATCACTGAGCGAGCAAACATCACCATAAAGCCAAGTGAGTTGCCTTTTGAAAACATGCAAAACCATATTAGTATCAGCAGTATTGCATTTTAAGGATGTGGGATACATTTTCGTCGGGCACTTATCCCAACAGCCTGGCAAACGCAGCACCATTAGACATATTTACATCCAATCCCCTCCTCCTCTCTACATCTCCCCTGTGTTGTCTCCCAGGAGGAAACCAGCAAAGTGTGTGTTTTTAAACGCAAAAGAGCGAGCCACGCCATCTGTAACACACTTGTTTCTGGAAATAAGAATATAAGTCTAATTGAGCTTTTTAATTGTCCTCTAAATCCTGCTGAGCACCCATGCTGCTGCTTAATTGTGTGTGTGTGTGTGTGTGTGTGTGTGTGTTGTGTGTTGTGTGTGTGTGTGTGTGTGTTGTGTTGTGTGTGTGTGTGTGTGTGTGTGTGTGTGTGTGTGTGTGTGTGTGTTTTGCGTGTGCATGCATGTGTCCGGTCTGTTGGGACGCGAACGGTTCGGTTTGTGAGTGGAGAGGAGCGATTGAGCGAGCATGCAGGCCTCCTTCTGTGTATAATGAGCTAATAGCAATGTGTGGTTACCCTTTGAGAAATCTATTAGCGTGCATTGTGTGTTTGTAGTTTCTGAAAGTTTGTGGGTGTGTGTTTACATGAGTCAGGAAGCAGGAGAACGGGAGACTGAGTAATAGCCATCCATGCTGGGCTCGGTACGTCATCTTGGTTCCTTTTTTGGCCACTTTGAAGCTATATTTTCGCCTGTAAACTACTGATTGTTTGCCATTGTGGCAGTTCAGTTCACTTTAATGTTAACCTAATCTAATCGCACAAATTACACATTGTATGGAATTAACATAGGCCGAGTGACCGAGTGGTTAGTTAATGTCTCCATGGCTTTGAGTCAAGTTTGCTCTAATCAGTATGCGTGTGTGTTACTGTTACTGGCCTTATCTCTTTGATTGCATGTTTGTGTAATTGTCTTTGTGTGTGTGTGTGTGTTTTTGTGGTTGTACACATGTGTGAGAGAGGGTAATCTAGGACGAAAGGATTTCCTCCGTTTTCTATATTGTCAATTTCCCCTGCTCATACACACTTCCTGTTTCTGTCTGTGGGGCAGTGTGAGGGAGACCAGAGGAAGTGAAAGGGCGAGATAAGCTGGCTTTGTGTGTGTGTGTGTGTGTGTGTGTGTGTGTGTGTGTGTGTGTGTGTGTGTGTGTGTGTGAGAGAGAGAGAGAGAGAGAGACAGAAATAGACAAAATAAAGAGCACTTCTATAAAAAGCAATCTTGTGACAGTCCAGTGCACTCGGCTGACTGTCTGGAAACTTTTCCGTGCTTTCTTCTTCTCTCGCCTATTTTGGTGAAGGGGAAGCCTTCTCACTAGTTTACCATGTTCCGTGTGTATGTCAAAGAGGTGACATTAACATAAACAGTTTTCACTTCTTTCTTTTTTTAATCTCAATAACAGTGATTTTAACTTTATTTTAAGCACAGTGCCCTGCAGGAGGAGACTGAGAGAGATGGCTAGAAAGCACACTGACGGGGAAGAGGACCAGATTTAATGCTCAGTGACATGTGTCAGAGGCTGCTTTGTCAGGGACACGGACGTAAACACAGATACTAGAGGCATTTCCTCAGATGCTGCTGGTGGCACACATTATCCTGATGCCTTTGCCATTTCTTATCAAGTGATGCTGCTGCACTGCCATCACTCTGTATGGTTGTGTGTGTTGGAATATTTTTGGTTTCACTTTCACCAGTTAAGTGACAATTGAGCCTCAGTTTGGTCAGTTTTATAGTATATCAGAGCTTTAAATGATATGAAATGTCTGGCCACTGTACATTCCATGGCATAATTAAAAAGGACTAAGGTTTGAGAGTGTTCAAGAGTTATGTATTCCCCTCATCACCTTGTTTTTAGTTTTTTTTTTTCTCAGTCCAAGTTGACTATCACCTACGAAGACACTGATGAAACAGACAGACTTGCTGGTTGGGGGAAAAAAACACTGCAGAGCAAAGATTGATCTTTCATGTCATTCTCTTTCCTTCTTTTCTGTTCCGTGTCCCCACCCTCTTCCCGATAGTATGTGACTAATGGTCTTAATCTCACTTCCTTGTCATCTGCTGTTGATGTCTTTCTATCATTCTTCTCTTCTGTGTTTTCTTGGATTCCCTCCCTCCTGGATCTACCCCATCTCCCCCTCCCCCCGCCCTCTCCTTACCTCCCCTCGCTAGAGGAATGAGAGTTGACCCAGCTGGCCACCACTTCAGACAAACTTAGCTTTCTCTCTGTGTTTGCCTTTGTCTCTTTCTCTCAAACAGACAAACCACACACACCCATTATCTGTTAGTAATTTGCAGCCTCTGATTTAAAAAGGTCTCACACTCATCACTCAGCTTTTATTCAGTTTTCTCCTTTATCATTCCTCCTTTTATCCTTCGTTTCTTTCTGTTTTTTTTTTAATGCTGCCCTTCTCTCTGTACTTTGAGCCTGTGGGACTGCTCAAAGTTCAGCTCTTTCAACACATTACAACATAATATTTTAGTTATGGTTTATTGCACTGTAAATCACGTAAACACAGCTTCTCCATGTGGGAAACAAACGCTATTTATTACAAAAGACTCACGAAAACTTACAACGTTTGCAAACAACTTGTTCCTGGTTTTCCTGGTAATGTCCCTGTTCATTTGGATGTTGCCAAATTTGCTCTTGCTAATTGTCGGACTGCTGCTCAGCCCTGGATGAACCCACAGAAACATACAGCCGTCGATTACAGCTTCTAATTGTCATAATTTGGCAGGAATGTGGTTGAACGTGGGTGGGCTGTATCATCTGGATAGCTTTGGGTGTCAAATCCACCCCCACCTCTTCCCCAGACACTACAGCCATTGGCCAGGCCCCATTGTGTTACCATGGCCACAGGCCAAACCAGAGGCGGGGCATCTGTCCTCCACCTGGTCGTACCAGCTGTGCACTGCTATGGCATGGTGTGTGTGTGTGTGTGTGTGTGTGTGTGTGTGTGTGTGTGTGTGTGTGTGTGTGTGTGTGTGTGTGTGTGTGTGTGTGTGTGTGTGTGTGTGCGTGCATGTGCGCACTCAGAGATTTGCATGCATATTTGCAGAGGAGTGTATTCCTGTGTGTTTACGTACCATAGTCTTCCTCTATCTGTGCCCTCTGTGACACTGCAGTTACATAAGACAGTGTAAAGTGGCCTCTAGTTGAGCAGTGGAGGTATTAATAGGCGTTATTTGAGTGCAGCACGCCAAACTTGCAGCCCACATATAGAAGCATAATATGTATCTATCCATCTGGGCCCAGAGGCTGGAAAGCTGTACCCACTATCTGGTACAGTGTACCACTTTTTTATTGACTAAAATGTAGCTGGTGAGTGATTTTTAATTTTTTTTACTCAGCTCAGCTCATTGGCAGTGGGACAGTATCCCATTCCTGGTTTTGTCTATTCACCTCCGCTCATTGGCCAGGAGACAAGAAATAATTTTACACTGTTATCGACCTCAACCCTTCCTCCACACGCTGCGGAGGAGGGTCTGGCAAGTCCACACAGCATTCCGTGATGAGTTAAAAAACGTGCTCTGGTTTATTGGCATTTCTTTAAACCAATCACAATCGTCATGAGCGGTGCTAAGCTCCGCACCGAGCCGCTGCAGAATAGCCTCGGAATGTGTACGTTCTTGCGAGAGAAAACTCAGATTGGACAGATAGTCTAGCTAGCTGTCTCAATTTACCATGCAGAGATCTGAGGAGCAGGTACCCATAGTTCTCATAAATCCACCGGAGTTTAAAATTCCAACACAAAGAAAGCGGAAGGTAACTGACATCGGCGAAAAGACATGCATCCGGTGGAATTTCCTGCGGCACCGGAGCAATCCCGGAAGTGGAACGTCGAGGATCTGTGTTTCCTCTATGTTGATAGCATAGTGGCGGTGCGCCACGGTAAAATTTCCCACGCCATGGTATCAGAAATAGGGCAGACGCACAACAGGGTTTCCGCTATGTACAACACGCCACCGTTCCTTCAGCTGTTTATGAAAAGTGATAAAGTCGTAGAGCCGTCTGCTCTACTGTCATTCGCTCTCTCTCTCCCCCTAGGGTGAGCAGAGCAACTGGAACAGTGACAGGACGTCATCACTCGCGAAGTCATGGAAACCAAATAAACAACAGGGCGAGTACTACTTCACTCAATAAGTGATAAACAGCGACGAAAGCCGCGGCATGAAATCCGCACTCACGCGGGTGCCGTGAAATTTGACAGCTACAGTTTATTGGAAAATAGTGTTGGGCACACTGACTTTGATGAATTTACTGTTTATCAGACCCCCGATGAGACAAGACGCTAATGTTAGCTAACGCTGCTGTGACGGTCCCTCTGCCTTTGACTCCCCGCTGCAGAACGCTGTATTAACGTGTTAAAACCGTTTTCCAGGTTAGTGGGGGGTGCATACCACTCAAAACCAACATGAAAAACATGGCTAGTAATGTTCACTCAGCGTTTAGTTTTGTTGTTAAACTGTGTGTAAAATGAGCGGTGACGTTAAATCAAACGGTACCGTCTATTTGCTGGATGGTTTCAAGGTAACGGTTGGCAGCTAACATTAGCAGATAAGCCCGTACACTGACGTCCAACCTGATTACCACAGGAGATCCTAAATTACCTGTTACCAACTGTACAAAACGTGGAAAAGGGAAGGTCAGACATTGAGCTATGACAGTATTCTTAATATTTCAAAATAGAGGAGGCTATGGTTAAAATGTTAATGTATCTTCGTCTTTTCCCTTCTATTGGCGTCACTTAATGAGTAATATCACGACTGTAAGGGATTAAATAGCGCCTGGGACTAGGTCATGTCTTGGTGTGAGCGTGCACATGGCTTGTACATCTGCTAAATGTCACCATGTATGCTCCACAGCTGTCCCTTTCCTCTCACACACACACTAAACACACTAAGTTACTACACCGTGTGTGTGTGTGTGTGTGTGTGTGTGTGTGTGTGTGTGTGTGTGTGTGTGTGTGTGTGTGTGTGTGTGTGTGTGTGTGTGTGTGTGTGTGTGTGTGTGTGTGTGTGTGTGTGTGTGTGTGTTTTAATAGGGTCCAGTTAAAGCTTTGAATGTGTGGTTTCTCTGTGACTGTAACGGCTCAGTCTCTTTTTCTCATCCTTCAGTTGTTTAATTTTTTTACTTCAGCTTGTCCTGGACTTTCCACTTTCTCTCCCTCTGTTTAATCTCTCTCTCTCTCTTGTACGTGGACACACACACACACACACACACACACACACACACACACACACACACACACACACACACACACACACACACACACACTGTCCAGTCCAGTCTTTTGGTTCTTAAATCAGTCATGCTCGTTGTATTTGGTCGGCAGCAGCCAAGACCATCCCTGTGGACCATTACAGCACACCAGGAGACTGGAATGAGCGGGCAGGGAGGGAGAGAGGAAGGAAAATGGGAACTGAGCTGAGAGATGGAGTGAGAAATAAAAATTTAAAGAGGAGAAGAATGCTGCATGAACAACACGGGGATGAAGCGATGGAAGAAAAAGCGTTGAGAGAGAGTTTCAAGCACAAAAGAATTTCGGGGAAGGCGTGAAAGTCACACTCCTCCAACTCTCATTTGTGTTCCTGTCAGTGCCAGTCTTCCCAGTTCTCCTTTTTCTCCCCTGCTCAGTTTCAGAGGTGGATTCCCCTCACCAGGCCCAAACCCAAGCCAGGGACTTTCCTCTGGCACCTCCTCAAAAAAAGAGTTAGCAATCTGGGCAAAAAAAGTGGGTGGCCTCACCTGGGGATGGAGGGACGAGGAGATAAAAGCTAAGTCAGTAGAGGAAAACATTTCATATTTTGTCTTGCCATACTGTAGGGATAGGCTTTTGGTTTCAGACAGAAACTAATGTTGTCTTTGCTTGGGTGGAGAAGAGAACTTGGCTTCTTCCAATGAAGGAAGTGGAAAAAGCAATGCTATATTACATTATGTCACACAGTCATGTACCGTAGATACTTTAGCATATTTTTAGTTTTGAAAAAGCTACCCGCCCCCTCTCCCTGTCTAGATTCGGTGCATTAATAACTTAAACCTCATCCATCAGTACATCTCTCTCCTCAGCTCTCAGCAGAGCTGAGGAGAGAGCTTCATGCCAAAGAAAACCGAGACCTTGCTCCTGGACAAACACCAATAGAGTCCAACCGTGTTAAGCTAACAGCTGAAAGCCAACCAGACCTACAGATCACATCTTACATCACCATTAAACTCAAAAGCAAGACACATATTTGGGTGTTTTTGACTCAAACCCAAAGTTCTTTTTTCTTTTCCCCCCTCCCCTGACACTATCTTGTTATGTGGAACTGACACAGCATGCATACACACACACACACACACACACACACACACACACACACACACACACACACACACACACACACACACACACACACACACACACACACACACACAGCTATCCCTGCTAACCCAACATCCTATACCTTTCCCTGCGTTTGCACTTTTGACCTACTTATACAGTGTGTAACAGACACTGAGCAAGTTTGGTGATATTGGCAAAATTATTATTGCGATAACTATCACAACATGATCTCCACTGACATCTTACGAATTTGAATAATCAAGTGTAGTGTTGAATTGAATCGTTGATTAATGAGTTAATCTTTTCAAAGGCTTTGCGACACAAACATAGCAAACTGTCTTGATGCGTTGACCTTTGAGGGAATGTTCAGCCACAGAGTGCAAAATGGAGGACTCTATTGTAGGTTATTAGCTGTTTTGTTCCTACCACTTTAAGTTACCGTCCTCTGTCAGAGTACAAACTGCTCCATTAAAAGGTCAATGGTTTGCAGACTGTAATGATGTAGGAGTCGATTGTACGAATACCTCTTTTGAATAAACTGTGTGAACTCATTGACCTGTTTACAAGGAGCTAACAAGCTTTAATTAATTAACTAACATTTAGCAAGCTAGCAATGTTAGATTTCCTTCTTCAATAAAACTTTATTGGATAGAATTATAGGGGTGAGTTACCGGTACTGTACAGAACAAATTTTACTTTCTCTTGACTGACTAGCATGTTCCTGGCTTGCTAGTGTGCTAGCCATTAGCTCTCCAGCTACCTGTGAGTAGTCCCTGCATTACCAAGCTTCTGGCACTGCTTATTTCACAAAGACTGCAGTTGAATTTTCGCTGTGCCACTTTCTGGTGTGACTGGGCCTTTAAGTCATTTATCAAACCAAAAGATCCCACGACAACATTTGCTGGCTCCGGCTTCTTAAAAGTGGCCATTTACTGCTTTTTTGTTGTTGTATGTGATCGCAAATTAAATATATTTGGGTACAAACATTAGTTTGAGCTCTGGTGAATTGTGATGGGCATTTTTCACTATTTCTTGATACTTTATAGACTAAACGAGAAGAAAAACTAAAATGAAGACCAAGAAAAGAAATAAGGGGTGTTAGAAAGTGGGTGGAGCAGTGCTTCTTACTGGAACACATTCTGAATAGTGTGCCATGCTAGCACACTGCCACTCACTGATTGAACACACACACACACACACACACACACACACACACACACACACACACACACACACAAGGTCAACCACTGCTGTAAATCGCTCTAAACCACGCTATAAAAGCTCATTTTAAACACCATCTGCATTCCTCGTTCCTTACAACTGCCAGACATTATATGTGTGTGTTCTGTCATTACTTTTCTTCCCCCTTAACCTCCTTTCATTTAAGCCACCAAGCCTCCTATTGTTACCAGCAACCTTATTCTTTAATTTAAAACATCTTCTGTGTCACCAATTGACGATGTTGTGGTCCGCTGCTTTCTGTGCTTATCTTAACTTTGTTTACGTCAACTTCTCTCTTTCTGGTCTCTCTCGGTGTTTCTTTTTCTGTCATGGGTGTCTGTGGTGTGTGTAAGAGCTGAGTAAGGTTTTTTTTCCCCCTTTACTGCTTGTGTTTTGGAAAGACAGGAAGGGGAAGATACTGTTGAGAGAAAGGGCCAGAACTCAAAGAAAAAGAAGAGGATTAAGGGGCGAAGGGAAGGAAAGTTTCAAAACAAAAATAAAGAGGAGGGGAAAGAAGTTGAAAGTGAGAAGAAAAGAAATTCGTCAGGAGAGGGTGAAATAAAAATGAAAAGATGGAGAAATGAAAGAGGCAGAGGAGAGGCAGGCATTTGTGGCCAGGAATGGTTTGGCACACATTACGCTGAGGTGTGGTTTTGGCCTGGCTCCCATTAGCCTCTTGTGTTACATCTATTACAAACATCTGCACACACCCACACACACTCTCACATGACGGTGCAGTCAAAACAGACCCATATCTTAACCACCATAGAATTCCTCCGCCATAATACTGCTCTTTCCCAAGAAAGATGGAAATCAGTCATCTCTCCCTCTCTCCCTCCTCCCTCTCTCCCTAAAAGATGCTATTAGAGGCACCAGTGGCCATGTAATAACTTTGGCTCTCCCACAGGATGGCACACTCACGCGCACACACACACACACACACACACACACACACACACACACACACACACACACACACACACACACACACACACACACACACACACACACACACACACACACACACACACACATATACCCACCTTGGTAATTACAGCTGAATATTAGGTCTTACTCGCTGTAATCCTAGTGAATGGCTGATCTAGTCAGTAAATGGTGGGTCAAGCGACGCTGCATAGAGTCACTTGATGCCTTTTTTAATGTGACTGGTTCAGATTAACTCCATACACACAAATGCACACTTGCATGAATTCAGTGCACGCAAACATTCTGCTACACATGCAAATTGATAGACTGTCTCGCACGCTTTGTATGCACACAGACTTTCTCTCACACAAACACAGCCTCCCCCACTCCTACACTCGCACTCAACACAAACACTCTACTCCCAAGCCGATCTCTTCCTGTGTTTGTATGTTCTCCACTTCTCTCTTCAAAGCCACATACACACTCCATAGATGATAGCATCTGTCCCCCCTCATTGCATTTAGCACTCTTCCCAATCTTTGTTTAGATTCCTACCTTCCTGTGTCTGATAAGACCAGCAGCTTGTAAGCATAGCTCTCGTTTACATGCAGTTTAAGTTAAGCTAATACCCCGATTTGTCAAAAGCCTTACCCCTGTTAAAGTTCTCATTACTCGGTTAACAGAGGTAGAGAACTCCTTCAGTAACCGGGGTATTCCTGCATGTATACACCTTAAACGGAGTATTAAGGTATCGGTTAATATCGGTTTAAGCGTATGCGCGTGATCCAACTGCCCCTCCCCACTCACCTGAAGTGGTTTTTGAACCGGAAATGATCATAATCCGTAAGCGCTATGAGTCGTAGTCGTTGCTTATGGTACCATACAACAAAACAGCGTTGCCCGAATCAGCGGCGGGACCATTGGCTGTCCCGCGGAGTCTGCTGCCCATCTGTTTTACTCCCCACTGAGGCAGTAGCAGAAACCGGGAGATGGCTAAACAGATTGTCCATTTTCGGCGCTGCCGATGCTTTTTCTCGTCGAAAAAGTGGAGGGACCGAGCAGCCTCCGCTGCGGCCGCTGGCTAACATTAATAATAGTTAGCTAACAAAGTTAGCTTGCTAATTCCACCCGACACTGATTACAGATATAGTGAGCCGAACAAGTTGTAAGTCATTTGGCAAGAACACTGTGCGGTGACAAGAGTATGTAAATGAAACATTAAGTTGTTAAATAAGACTAATGTAGTGGCCGTTTGGGATAATTTTTACATAGGTTAACTGGAAGAAAAAGCGTACTGTACAGGAGGTAGAGTTACTCCCATCATTCTTCCCATTCTTCCACGCTCATGTATAGGGGGAGAACTGGCATGACCCTGTTATTCACTAACCGGGGTTACCCGGTTACTGCTGTGCATGTAAAAGCATTGGCTTTGTCTCAGCGACTTGAAGGGGTTAGCAGTGGTCCAAACATGCCATTGTCACTGTGGGAATCATGTGCCAGGTTGCTTTTCTTATGTGCAAGCACCCATAGCCGTGTAAATATTAAATATAGTCTTTAAGTGTATGCATCTTTTGTATTTAACATAAATATCCTCTCAGCAGTCTTTGATGTAAATGTGTAATATTGTCTCGGTTGAAATATCCCATAAGGGATTTGTGTTGCGCCTCGATGTAAGAGGAGGTCTTTTCTCATTTGAATGGCAACACTAAAAAGGCGTTCAATTGGAAAGCTCTATCTTTGAGTCTCATCTTATTGTATATGATAATGTTGTGCTGCAATTTCTTCCCCCGTTTGCAAGACAGCTGATAAAATCAGTCATAGTAAAGCACCGCTTTAGAGGAAGTGCTTTTCACACTCGCAGCCTTGTGTGTGTGTGTGTGTAACTCCATGCAGATGATTGAGTTAGCGTGATTTAGTGTTGGTCGGAAGATGAAATGCCGCCGCCGCCGCGCCATGTCTAGCGACTCGCTACACGCACTTATCCGAGGACGGTAAGCTAAAGGCATTTAATTTGGAGGGAAAGAGGAGGGAGGAAGGAAAGGTAGAGAGGAGGAAAGGGGGGAAAAGGTACACAGGAGATGAATGAGAGAAAAGGAGAGAAATGCATTGCAAGTTCTTTTTAATTTGAGCGAGCATGAGATTTAAAAAGGCCTTAACAGTGATGAATAGGTTTAATTTTCTGTTAAAGCAGCTCACTTTCTTTCACCGTTTTTACACTGTATTGTATGCATGCATGTGCGCTAGGAGGATCATACCACATGTGGCTGGTGCCTTTTGTTCCGTTTCTCTCCTTTTTGTTTTTTTTCTTGCCTCCTCTTCCTCCACAGCCTGTTGTAGCTGTGTGTGTGTGAGTATGTGACCTTTTGTAAGCTCTGCTGGTGAAAGGCCACAGGCTCACACATGAATAACCATGGTGTAGACATGTGGGTGAATACCAAAGCCAGTCAATAAGAGCTGGCATAGCAAGTAACCTGATATGACAGAATACACTGGATTACACAGCAACATATTTGAACTCGGTGACGAGTGCTTGATGTAAGATCTTTGATTGAACCTGTCAGGTGCCGCTTCAAAACGTGCTTCATTTAAAATATACTTTTGTCACTTGTATTGTAAGATGAATAAAGTGCTCATGAAATTACATGCTGACAACCAAATCTCAACTTACCTCATACAGTAACAGATGTTTTTAAACTGAAAAATATCTAATGTAGAAACATTAGAAAGATGAAAATAGATTGCATTTCCTTTTTAATGGAGCGGTGATAATGATAGACAAGCACTTGAAAACCCATCAAGGTGTTTGCATTAGTGTCAGTAATGTGTGGTGGTGTGTGGAAAATGATTTGTTTTACCCTCTTCGCTCCCTCTCTTTCCTTCGTCTAGGTTATTTAGTCTATCATGAGCTTATGTATCTATTTCTGTGAATAGACATAAATAAACATGTAATTTTAAGAAGCTAGGACTTCTCACCATAGCAGGGCTTCCTTTTAATGCACATCCTCTCAAAAATACAAATGCTGTCAAATTTCACACCAATAAAGCCCGCTTAAACTAAAATAAAAGAGAGCCAAATTCATGATGCATCTGCTCTCCTTCCCAGACCTTAAAATAACCCGCTCCAGACACAGACACAGTGTTATGATAGCAGCTACACTGACATTCCACTGACTGTGTGTATATATACGGTATATCTATATGTGTTTGAGTGCTCGCCTACTCCATCATTGTCACCAAAGCTCTTTGTCTTTCTTGGTGCTGTTGAAGGAAAGGCTGTCTGACCCACATATGGTATAGCTTTACTCTGAGCTCTCCTATGTGTCGTGTGTGTGTGTGTGTGGGGGTGGTGGGTGGGTGGGTGGGTGGGTGTGGCTGGAATGGTGGGGGATTTGTCCCATAGATATATCAGGGCGATCACCAACTCGTGTGATGCTCCATCTGCTCCCAGCTTCTAACTTCGTCACTTCTCTCTCAAACACACACACACACACACACACACACACACACACACACACACACACACACACACACACACACACACACACACACACACACACACACACACACACACACACAGTCATTGGAGCTATGGGAGAAAAATAAGTTTAAATTAAGTCTCTTTTTGCCAGATAAAACAACTTATGTGATGTTCTCAATTCACTAACAATGCACTGCAGCAGTATGCGAGAGAATGAATGTAGTACTATCCACTATACCTTACCTGTGTGTGTGTGTGTGTGTGTGTGTGTGTGTGTGTGTGTGTGTGTGGTGTGTCTTTGAGAGTACAGGCTCATGTGCTAGTGGCCCTGTCCTCTTAAACTTCTGTAATTAACTAAATGCCCTGAAACGTACGCATGCACACAATTTGGTGAATTTGTTTTGTGTCTTGTCGCGCTCAAGTTCTGCCAAACTCACCAAGCGATAGGAAGTGATTTCAGCCCCTTTATCTGAAACCCCTGCTGCAGAAAACACAGCTTAAAGAGGGACAAAGAGGATATAGGGGACGTTGACATCGAGCTGTGATTAGTTAGTCTCCCCTGAGCCCAATATGATGTGTATGATTGTTTTAGGAGTCTATTTGGCTGTGTGAATTGATCCCAGACACAATGATGTTGTAAGGTGTCAGTAAGGTCAGGGTTAAGATGAAAGTTGGATACATTTGTGATAGGTATATCAGCTAAGATGGAAATTTCTCTTGAAAAGTAGTAATGATAATACTAACTTTTGAGCTTTCAATCATATTACACCATCTGTATTATCATATGGATGATGTTTGCCCATTTGTCATGAAATTATAATTGTTCGTTTTTCCACTTTTTTGGAAAGATTAACAATTTTCTATTTTTTTTTCACTTTAAGAACTTCTCGTCCGCATTGACTTAAAAGCTCAGCATCAAAGTTCATTTAACTCTCACCACACTGTCCATTTAGTAGCTATTCTGGAGCTTTCGTTCATATGACATGATCTTTAACGGTAGAAAAAATGCCTCCTGGATAAAAATAAATCCTGTCACTGATATACATTACAATACACAAGATCACCCAGATACTAGAGCCCACGAATACCAAGTATTGCCATCTGTTGTTCACTCCTTCACCCACTCCATCACTCCTTCCCACAGTCCAATGACTGAAGGACCCTGACACCTTTCTCTCCTCTAGTCATGTACCACTTGCTGCTTTTCTTCATTTGCTTTTTTCCCCGAGGAAGGCCACACTGAATTCCCCACTTCAAACACACACACACACACACACACACACACACACACACACACACACACACACACACACACACGGGGCCCCTTCCACATCAAAGTCAGGAATGTGGGGCCTGCTACCATTATGCATGGGTAGACCTAGTTATGTCAAGTTTACCCCTCTATAAGGGTGTGTGTGTGTGTGTGTGTGTGTGTGTGTGTGTGTGTGTGTGTGTGTGAGAGAGAGATATGTGTGAGAGAGAGATATGTGTGATGTGTGTTCCTACATGCTACAAGTTAGCCAAGTATGCTTTGTGGTCACACATCTACAAATCTGCTTTGAAATGTCAAAGCCATTACTGGAGCTACGTATATGCTCTTGCTGGCTCTCAGTCAGACCTGGGAACACCCGGACCATTTCATTGTGTTCCGTTCCATGAGCTGCTAATTCATTTTCTTGGAGTCTTTGAAGTCCCTCCTTAACTCCTCTTTTATTGATTTTACTTCCCATCCTTTATTTAAATTTACGGCGTAAAGCAGTATTTCTATACAGTATGTTTCTTCTTCTTCTCTTTCACCCTTCTTTAGCTCCTTCAGTTCTTCTTCACTCCCTCACTCTCTTCACTTGTCCTCCTTTTTGTTTCCTACCTCTCTTTTTTTCCCCTACCTCTCTTTCGTCCCGTAGTACGTCATACAGCAACAGAGGACACACAGTTGACAATCTCTGTCTCTTTCTGCCTCTCAGTCTCTCACTTTCATGTACACATGCTCCATCAGTTGTCACTTTCGACTATGACAGGCATCATTCTCATTGACGTGCCACCGTCTTATCGCCCAACTCTCTCACCTTCATACCGCCAGCCTCCCTATCGACAGCTAGCTATCCTTTGTGTCTATCAGAGCTAACCAGGCCTGCCTGGCACAGATAAAACTCGGCATCAGGGGATTTTGGGTGGCTCGTTGGGTTTAGGGAGGTGTTAATGCACAGAGAACAGATTTTTTATATATATATATATATAAAAAAATCTGTTCTCTCTGCATGAAAAACGGGCCATTTTATAGGGATGCACTAGAAGTTATTCCACAACGTGTTTCACTCATTTACCAAATTAGATATCACAGTCCATTATTTTCGAGATTGTGGGGCCACTTCTCTCCAGATAGCACAGTTGTAGTGGAAAACACAAGTTAATTAATAACTTCTCTTTTCATTTCCATCTGACAAACATTTACAAAAACAGGAGGGAATAGTTGTAGGTAATGGAAGATCTTGGAGTAGCAGTTATAAACAGCCAGGATTTGAGTTTTACATCAGAGCCATTGAAAGACTTGGGGCCCTATTTTAACGATCTGAAACTCAAGTATCAAACGCCAAACGCAAGAAGCTTTGTGGGCGGATCTCGGGCGCTGTTGCTATTATACCGGCGGGATGAATGACTCTTGCGCCAGATGCAAATCTAAAATGGGTTGGTCTGAAGTAGCTACATTACTCATAGGTTTGGGCGTAACGTGCAATAAACCAATCAGAGCGTTATCTCACATTCCCCTTAAAAGCAGGCGCGCTTGTTCCATGGCGGATTGCTATTATAATGGCGGATTTGCTAGGCGCACGCTCTTAATACATCCATGGGCGCACAGCCAAGGAGACAGACGTTTGCTATTGATTTTTCTTTTTGACAAAATGTAAATAAAGAAATGTCACAAAAACATACTTTCCGATGTTTTGGGCTCACTCTCACTGAATCAGGAGGTTATGAATGCATGGTGATATTTTTGCAATGTAGTCTTAACATTAGACCAAGATTACCTCACTATAGACGATGCAGCTCTTCTGTCTCTCCTCTCCCGTGCTGCTGCTGGGGCATTTGGGTCAAGTGGCATCGGCACATGCAGTTCAACATCAACATCTCCTTAAGTCCTCTAATATTTCCTCATTTATGTCATCAACACATTCATGGAAATGTTGTGTAAAACAAGGTCATATTTTCCATTGTATTTATGCATGGTTTGCAAAAATGGGAACTGCTGGGTCCGTGAGATGAGAGAAGCAAAGTGTGTTCGCGGTGTGCACACTCTACATCACGGCCAAGCATGCGCCCTTAAAATAGCATCTGAGTAACGCTCCACTGACTTTAGACTAGGTTTTTCCTGGTCTGTGTCGGAATTGTTTTCTGAAACTGCAAAATAGCACCAGGGAACGTTTGCGCCACAACACGCCTCCTCTTTTTGCTGAACCGCCCCCAGGAGCGCAAGTTCATTCCCTAATTTACCGACGTAAGTCTGTGGAGGGAAAAGTCCGCTGTGCGTCGGGTGCAAAATAGGAATGATACATGCATCGGTGTACAAGATAGGGCCCAAGAACTATAATTTTTCCTACTGTAATTATTCATCTGCTATTCTTTGCATGTGGCTTTGCATATCCTAATTTTTCCACACTCTTAAACACTCTGCTTTGTTTTCGTCCTCTCCTCCATCTTTCTATGCTTTTCTACGTCCTTACTTAAGACGGTGCCTCTAATGTGTTTGAAGTCTGTTAATGTTACATTACGCATGTTGACAAGAGAGTAGAGATGGGCTTTTCCTGAAAACACAAGCACAGCAACATTCTATGAATCCATCCATCAACCACTTAGCGGAAAGCTAAGCAATACAGAGGAGACAGTGAGAGAGCAGCAGTAGGGGCTCCAATCATCACTGACTATTGCATTGATTTCTTGACATAGTTAACTTAACACTCATGCTCACACACATTCACATAGAGCTGTGCATGTCTACGCATTGTAAACATAAACCTGTGAATTTATACAGATTTGTGCATGTTAATACACTACATGTGCTTGTAGATAACTATGAAAACCTACACACACATGCACAGGCATGCAAGCTTGCATGCACACGTACATGATTGTACACACATTTGTACACTTCTAGAATAAGCTCTTAACCCTCCTTAACGTACAGCTCCCCCTCTTAACCTGATTATTAGATTCTAGTGCTTGTTTCCCAGGCACAGTAACTCAGTTTGATTCAATTAGATAAATGTTATCCATCCATCCATCCATCCATCCATCCATCAGTTTGTTCTATATTCCATAGTCCCTTGTTCTCTCCTTTCTTTCCATATTCTCTGGACACTCTTGGCTGCAGCGCCTGTGGAATAAATTGATTTGAGACGATTTATTACCTGTTGTTTTCACACGTCACCCACTATCACTCGCCCACTCTTCTGTTTTCTCTCTTTCTCACCTTTCTCACTCTCCCCACACTTTGCTTTTAATGTTAATACTGTAAATGTGGTGCATCCTCAGAGAGCGGGAAATGGAAGGGAGAGAATAAAAAGTGTCTCAAGTCTCAGGGAAAAACTTAGATTAAGTAATGTGCAAAATCGACACCAAGTGTTTGAGTCCCTGTTTCTAAAGTGATTCCGGAATAAATGGACAAAGTGAGATCCACTATGAACAGTCGTTTGTACATTTGGGATTTTGCAGACTGGAAGATGCACAGAGCTACACACAGATGGACCAAAACAGAAGATAGAAAGCCTGACAGAAAGACAGACTTTTATTCTCTGGATTATTGTGTGTGTCAAACCAGTCAAGGCTGAACGGTCATTAGCCAGTGAACTGGACTTGTGTGACTGGTACAGAGATAGATGTGTCTGCAAGCTGAAATGGTCTTATTTTTGAGAGAGAGAGAGAGAGAGAGAGAGAGAGAGAGAGAGAGAGATGCCTTCACCTTTGTGTGTGTCAGCCATCAGTTTTCCTTATTCTGGTTGGCTGTGTTTAAAAACTATGTTGCTATGTGTGTGTTTGTGTGTTTGTGTGTGCTCATCTAGATCTGAACCATCAGTGAATGAAATGTATCTTTTGTTTACGGGCCCATTATCTAGATAATAACATCAATATTTCCCTCTTCTCCAATGCTTCATCACAGCCTTATGAGCTCTTTCTCTCTCTCCATCTTTCTTGGCCCCCTTTCTCTGGCGCATACACACACACACACACACACAGGCAGTGAGAGATAATGGGATTGTTGCCCCTGTTTTCTTTTGGTGAGATTGTAAATAAATTCTTTCATCGCAAAGTGTGCACTCAGTGTCCACTCGTGCAAAACTGTTTGTGTGTGTGCATGTACATATCTATCAACACACATATTACCGTATGCATATCTATCATCATGTGTTTGTGTGTGTGTATGCCTGTGTCTGTTTTTTTCTTATCATATTTCATCTATCTGAGTGTGAAGCCATTTGTGTGTGTGTGTGTGTGTGTGTGTGTTCAGTATCATTTTCCAGCTAGTCATTGCCTACTGTCTCTTCCTTGTCACAGTGGGCTGATAGCAGTGCGAGTCGACAAAGCTCAGTAATGGAGAGCTGATACTTGGCCTCCCCCCCTGTCGCTCTGCACTTTTCATTTGCTGCCCGAGATGACTTTGGCTCATAGCCATCCCCAGCCAGCCAATCTGCTATCTTGTATCTGCACCATTACTTTCCATATCTGGGCAAATGATTCGCCAAAGCTCACAAAGAAAATTGTAGCATACGCACACTAATTTGTGTACGCTCTTGCTCGCTTGTACTGTTAAATACAGGTGTATTGGATGGTTAAGTTTTCATTGAAATCCAAAGATAGTGTCTCACTGTAATTCTCTCTGGGCTTCATAGAGGACCACAATGTTTTCATACATACTACTTTGTGACATTTATTCAGTTTTAAAAGTGTTTTTATTAGTTCCTCCCAGGTGCTGAATAGAGCTGTTTTTTCTACAGTTGTTATAACACCATTACCCAGTCAATAATGTTCCTCTCCAAGCATATACCCCTGTAATCATGTCTGTGTTCACAATAATGATACTATATTCAATACTGCTATTCACACAGCCCTTCAATCAAGCTGTTGGGTCTGTAAAGCAGGCTCTTTCCAAAATGTTGATAATTTCACACTGCCTACCACTATAATAATAACCACCTGTTACTGCTGAAGTAAATGCAGACCATATTCCCAGCTGGAGAAACATACACAGAGACTACAGTGTGCGTTTCAACTTTGGTTTGGTAGAAAATGTGCAATGTGAGTTTGTTTTGAGTTTGTTGGATATGATGTGAGCAACTTACAAGTTGAAAATGTTTAACACTGTGTTCTGGCTTTTATCAAGCAACATGTAGACACTCCTCTATCTCAGACATTCCTCTGCCATGAAAGTTTTTACTGTAAAGCTGCTGGTCATAGGTGCTGTACAAGGAATTGTTTACTCAGACTTGAAATGTTGCCTAATAAATGTTAATCTTGTAGAAATTGTTATCAAAATATTAATGCAAATACAATACTGTATATCGCTCTGCTCTACATAATTTAAAAATTAACATGAACAGTTCTTGGTTAGATAATGCCTGATAAAACCTTTCAAAATACACTAATTGGTGCAGGATCATAGTTCTACTTGTATATCTTGTTATGATTTGATACTATAAATAAAATTGAATTGAAATCGAGTAACACTTTGAATATGTTAAAGTACTTTTGAAAGATTCTTATAAGAGTTTGGAGTATTTATGAGTATTTGTTCTCTTTTATTTTTCTCTGTAGATCTTGGTAAACTCTGTGAGTCCCAACCGTCCAGCGGTGCTCTACGAGAAGGTGACTGTAAGCGAGGGAGGAAGTCCCTTACTGAGAGACATGCTGTTCAGCCCAGACCAGCAGTACATCTACACGCTGACTGACCGACAGGTGAGTTCAGTGTTGGAAATGCACACACAAATATGCACAAATTAAGACATGCATGAACACAA